>NC_061509.1:227718041-227960597 GCF_022539505.1 Lolium rigidum
GTTGTTAAGGCTTCCAAGTGTTCTTTGTCTCCCCTTGTGTCGAATCAATAAATTGGGTAATACTTCCCTCGAAGACTGTTGCGATCCCCTATACTTGTGGGTCATCAGGCGGCAGGGGATATAAAAAAAGGAAGTAGCCACAAATTAGGGTAAAAAATAACTCCAAGAAAGGAAACTTTTTTTGTAAATAGAGGACGACATGCGGGTCCCATTTTGCACGGGATCGAAAGAAAAAAGGCAAGTGACCAAATATCGGGAGTCAAAAATAATCCACGAAAAGAAACTTTTATTGTACATAGAGGATGACATGTGGGTCCCATTTTGCAATAGCGGTCTCATAGTTTCCAGGCGGCACAGGATCAAAAGAAAAAGGAAGTAGCCGTAAAGCGTGGTGTCAAAAAATCCATGAAAAGAAAGATTTCAATTGGGCTGCATCTGGACATCTGGGCCTTCGAACTATCGTGCTGGAAGCCTTTTGACTCGTACAATTTAAGCCCACTCCAAAACAGGAAAGTCCAATGCTTGGCAAAAACAAAAAACAAGGAGATTCAACATATAAGTTTGTTTATGTAAAAACAAAGATTTAATTTATCCCTTTGCAATAGCTCAGAGCGAAATACACTGTTTATTGTCTGCAAAATAATCAAGATATCACATGTTTCTTGTACGGGGGAGGCTGACATCAGGGACCCATGAGCCAGCAGCGTCGTCAACGTTTTAAAGGCGGCAGGAGATCGAAAGAAAAAATAAGCCAAAAATCAGTTGGTAAACAAAACCAAGAAAAGAAACATTTACCTTTCTGAGGGGATGACATGCGGGACCCATGAGGCAGCAGCATCCTCAACTATTCCAAGGCGGCAGGGATCAAAAGAAAAAGGAAATAGCCAAAAATTAAGTAGGGTAAAAAATAAATCCAACAAAGGAAACTTTTATTGTTCATAGAGGATGACATGCGGGACCCATGAGCCAGCAGCCTCAACGTTTCAAAGTCGGCATGAGATCGAAAGAAAAAGGCAAGTGACAAAATATCAGGAGCCAAAGATAATCCAAGATTTATTGTACATAGAGGATGACATGCGGGTCCCATTTTGCAGCAGCGGTCTCAATGTTTCAAATGCGTCTTGAGATCAAAAGAAAAAAGAAAGTAGCTAGAAATTAGGGGCTCAAAAAAATCCAAGAAAAGAAAGTTGATGGACATAGAGAATGACATGCGGGTCCCATGAGCCAGCAGCTTACTCAACGTTTCCAAGGCGGCAGGGGATGAAAAGAAAAAGGAAATAGCCAAAAATCAGAGGGTGAAAAAAAATCTAATAAAATAAACTTTTATAACACATAGAGGATGACATGCGGATCCCATTTAGCAGCAGGTTCCTCAACGTTTCAAACGTGGCATGAGATCGAAAGAAAAAGGCAAGTGACCAAATATCAAGAGCCAAACATAATCCAAGAAAAGAAACTTGAATGTACATAGAGGATGACATGCGGGTCCCATTTAGCAGCAGCTGTATCAACGTTTGAGAGGCGACAGGCGATCGAAAGAAAAAGGCAAGTGACCAAATATGAGGTGCCAAAAAAATCCAAGAAAAGAAAGTTTTATAGTAAATAGAGTATGACATGCGGGTCCCATTTTGTAGCAGCGGTCTCAACGCTTCCAAGGCGGCACAGGACAAAAGAAAAATGAAGTAGCCGTAAATCGGGGGTTGAAAAAAATCCAAGAAAAGAAAGATTTCAATTGGGCTGCATCTGGACATCTGGGCCTTCGAACTATCTTGCTGGGCCTTTTGACTCGTACAATTTCAGCCCACTCCAAAACAGGAAAGTTCGGATTTTTTTAAAAAAAAACAGGAAAGTCCTATGCTTCGCAAAAACAAAAAACAAGGAGATTCAACATATAAGTTTGTTTATGTAAATATAAAGATTTAATTTATCAGTTTGCAATAGCTCAGTGCGAAATACAATGTTTATTGTCTGCAAAATAAGATATCACATGTTTCTTGTACGGGGAGGCTGACATCGGGGACCCATGAGCCAGCAGCGTCGTCAACGTTTCAAAGGCGGCAGGGGATCGAAAATAAAAAAACCAAAAATAAGTTGGTAAAAAAATCCAAGAAAAGAAAACATTTATCATTCTGAGAGGATGACCTGCGGGACCCATGAGGCATCAACATCCTCAATGTTTATTGTTTATAGAGGCTGACATGTGGGACCCGTGAGCCAGCAGCGTCGTCAACGTTTTAAAGGCGGCAGGAGATCGAAAGAAGAAAAAAAAGCCAAAAATCAGTTGGTAAACAAAATCCAAGAAAAGAAACATTAACCTTTCTCAGAGGATGACATGCGGGACCCATGAGGCAGCAGCATCCTTAACGATTCCAAGGCGCCAGGGGTTCAAAAGAATAAAAGGAAATATCCAGAAATTAATTAGGGGTCAAAAATAATTCCACCAAAGGAAACTTTTATTGTTCATAGAGGATGACATGTGGGACCGACCTGCCAACAGCGTCCTCATCGTTTCAAAGGGGGCAGGGGATCAGAAGAAAAAGGCAAATATCCAGAAATTAGGGGTCAAAAATAACTCCAAGAAAGGAAACTTTTATTGTTCGTAGAGGATGACATGCGGGACCCATGAGCCAGCAGCTTACTCAACGTTTCAAAGGCGGCATGAGATCGAAAGAAAAAGGCAAATGACCCAATATCAGGAGCCAAAAATAATCCAAGATTTGTTGTACATAGAGGATGACATGTGGGTCCAATTTTGCAGCAGTGGTCTCAATGTTTGAAATGCGGCTTGAGATCAAAACAAAAAGAAAGTAGCTAGTAATTAGGGGGTCAAAAAAAATCCAAGAAAAGAAAGTTGATGGACATAGAGGATGACATGCGGGTCCCTTGAGCCAGCAGCCTTACTCAACGTTTCAAAGGGGGCAGAGGGGATCAAAAGAAAAAGGCAAGCCAAAAATCAGAGGGTAAAAAAAATCCAACAAAGGAAAGTTTTATAGCACATAGAGGATGACATGCGGGTCCCATGAGCCAGCAGGTTCCTCAACGTTTCAAACGTGGCATGAGATCGAAAGAAAAAGGCAAGTGACCAAATATCAGGAGCCAAAAATAATCCAAGCAAAGAAACTTGATTGTACATACAGGATGACATGAGGGTCCCATTGTTTGGCAGTGGTCCCAACGTTTCAAATGCGGCTTGAGATCAATAGAAAATGAAAGTAGCCAGAAATTAGGCGGTCAAAAAAAACTCCAAGAAAGGAAAGCTTTATGTGAGCATCATTAAAATTGCTGAGCCCATCTTAATGGCTATAAAGAAAGCACTTCTTGGGAGATAACCCATGTTTTTATTTTGCTACTGTTTTGTTGTGTCTTGGAAGTTGTTACTACTATAGCAACCTCTCCTTATCTTTATTTTATTGCATTGTTGTGCCAAGTAAAGTCTTTGATAGTAAGGTTGATACTAGATTTGGATTACTGCGCAGAAACAGATTTCTTGCTGTCACGAATTTGAGTAGGCCTCTCTGTAGGTAACTCAGAAAAATCTGCCAATTTACGTGTGTGATCCTCAGATATGTACGCAACTTTCATTCAATATGAGATTCTTCATCTGAGCATGTTAAGTGCCTCAAAAAAATTCGTCTTTACGGACTGTTCTGTTTTGACAGATTCTGCCTTTTATTTTGCATTGCCTCTTTTGCTATGTTGAATGGATTTCCTTGTTCCATTAACTTTCAGTAGCTTTGTGCAATGTCCAGAAGTGTTAAAAATGATTGTGTCACCTCTGAATATGTGAATTTTTTGATTATGCACTAACCCTCTAATGAGTTTGGTTTGAGTTTGGTGTGGAGGAAGTTTTCAAGGGTCAAGAGAGGAGGATGATACAATATGATCAAGAAGAGTGAAAAATCTAAGCTTGGGGATGCCCCCGTGGTTCATCCCTGCATATTTCAAGAAGACTCAAGCATCTAAGCTTGGGGATGCCCATGGCACCCCCTTCTTCATCAACAACTTATCAGGTCACCTCTAGTGAAACTATATTTTTATTCCGTCACATCTTATGTGCTTTACTTGGAGCGTATGTGTGCTTTTATTTTTGTTTTTGTTTGAATAAACTCGGATCCTAGCAATCCATGTGTGGGAGAGAGACACGCTCCGCTCTTTCATATGAACACTAGTGTTCTTAGCTTTACTTTTAATGTTCATGGCGAAGGTTGAAACTGCTTCGTTCATTGCTATTTGGTTGGAAACATGAAATGCTTCATGTGGTAATCGGTATATTGTCTTGAATAATTTGATACTTGGAAATTGTTTTCCTCAAATAGATCATGTTTAAGCTCTTGCATCATGTACTTTGCACCTATTAATGAAGAACTACCATAGAGCTTGTTGAAATTTGGTTTGCATGATTGGTCTCTCTAAAGTCTAGATATTTTCTGGTGAAGTGTTGAACAACAAGGAGACAATGTAGAGTCTTATAATGCTTGCAATATGTTCTTATGTAAGTTTTGCTGTACCGGTTCATACTTGTGTTTGCTTCAAACAACCTTGCTAGCCCAAAGCCTTGTACTGAGAGGGAATACTTCTCGTGCATCCAAATCCTTGAGCCAAAACCTATGCCATTTGTCTCCATCATACCTACCTACTATGTGGTATTTCTCTGCCTTTCCAAAGTAAATTACTTGAGTGCTACCTTTAAAATTTCATTCCTTGTCTTTGCAATATATAGCTCATGGGAAAATAGCCTTAAAAACTATTGTGGTAAAGAATATGTAGCTTATGTATCTTATTTCTTATAAGTTGCTTGTTGAGCGGTAACCATGTTTCTGGGACGCCATCAACTATTACACCTTTCTTGAATATCATGTGAGTTGTTATGCATGTTCGTCTTGTCTGAAGTAAGGGTGATTTATCATGATCAAATGGTTTGAGTATGCATATTGTTAGAGAAGAACATTGGGCCGCTAACTAAAGCCATGAATCATGGTGGAAGTTTCAGTTTGGACATTAATCCTCAATCTCTTATGAGAATATTATCTATTGTTGAATGCTTAAGCATTAAAGAGGAGTCAATTATCTATTTTCTATGTTGTCCCGGTATGGATGTCCTTAGTTGAGATCTATCAAAAACGAGAAATCAAATGCGATCTATCTCCTTGGACCTTTGTACAGGCGGCATAGAGGTACCCCTTTGTGACACTTGGTTGAAACATATGTAATGCAATGATAATCCATGGAAATCCAAGCTAATTAGGACAAGGTGCGAGCACTATTGGTATTCTATGCATGAGGCTTGCAACTTATAGGATGTCTTATGCATAACACATATGAATTATTACTACCGTTGACAAAATTGTTTCTATGTTTTCAAAATAAAAGCTCTAGCACAAAAATAGTAATCCATGCTTCCCTCTGCGAAGGGCCTTTATTTTACTTTATGTTGAGTCAGTTTACCTACTTCTTTCCATCTTAGGAGCAAACACTACATACTTGCTTATTTGCACTCATCATATTACTTTGTGTTGACAATTATCCATGAGATATACATGTTGAAGTTGAAAGCAACTGCTGAAACTTATATCTTCCTTTGTGTTGCTTCAAAACTTTCTACTAAGAATTTATTGCTTTATGAGTTAACTCCTATGCAAGTCTTATTGATGCTTATCTTGAAAGTACTATTCATGAAAAGTCTTTGCTATATGATTCAGTTGTTTAGTCATTGTCTTTACCATTGCTTCGAATCACTTCATTCATCTCATATGCTTTACAATAGTATTGATCAAGATTATGATAGTAGCATGTCACTTCAGAAATTATCCTTGTTATCGTTTACCTACTCGAGGGCGAGTAGGAACTAAGCTTGGGGATGCTTGATACGTCTCCAACGTATCTATAATTTCTGATGTTCCATGCTAGTTTTATGACAATACCTACATGTTTTGCTCGCACTTTATAATGATTTCATGCATTTTCCAGAACTAACCTATTAACAAGATGTCACAGTGCCAGTTCCTGTTTTCTACTGTTTTTGGTTCCAGAAAGGCTGTTCGGGCAATATTCTCGGAATTCGACGAAACGAAAGCCAAACATCTTATTTCACCGAGACGGACCAGAACACCGAAGGGGAGATGGAGTGGAGGCCCAGGGCCCCCAGACCACAGGGCCGCGCGGGTGGACCCCTGGCCGCGCCGGCCTATGGGGAGGGCGCCCTGGTGACCCTCCGCCACCGCCTCTTCGCCTATAAAGTCCCTCGCAACCTAAAAACCCGATACCAATTAACGAAACTCCAGAAAGACTCCAGGGACACCGCCGCCATCGTGAAACTCCGTTTCGGGGGACAGAAGTCTCTGTTCCGGCACGCCACCGGGACGGGGAATTGCCCCCGGAGTCATCTCCATCAACAGCACCGCCATCTTCATCTCCATCGCTGTCTCCTATGATGAGGAGGGAGTAGTTCTCCCCCGAGGCTAAGGGCTGTACCGCTAGCTATGTGGTTCATCTCTCTCTCCCATGTGATCTTTATGTGATCATGAGCTTTGTATCACTATTAATCTATGTGCTACTCTAGTGATGTTATTAAAGTAGTCTATTCCTCCTTCATGATGTAATGTGGACAGTGTGTGCATCATGTAGTACTTGGCGTAGGTTATGATTGTGATCTCTTGTAGATTGTGAAGTTAACTATTACTATGTACTCTAGAGTTACTTTAATATGAACTCCGGATTCACTCTCCATGGTGTGACAGATGACGGTGTTTGCATCGTGTGTGATTCCTTTATGACGTTGTGGAGCTTGTTTACTCCGGCTTGAGGGTGCTCTCGTAGCCCTACACAATGAATGGTGTTTGTTATCCAACAATAGAGTCTTTGAAAGTAGCATAAGAGAAGAGAACTTATTTATTTATGTGATCATTGTTGAGAGTGTCCACTAGTGAAAGTATGATCCCTAGGCCTTGTTTCTAAGCATTGAAACTCCGTTTCCAACAAGTTCTGTTACATGTTTGCTTGCTGCCATCTTTGTTTCAGATTGCTATTACCACTCATATTCATCCATATCACTTGCTATCTCACTATCTCTTCGCCGAACTAGTGCACATATACATCTGACAAGTGTATTAGGTGTGTTGGGGACACAAGAGACCTCTTGTATCGTAATTGCAGGGTTGCTTGAGAGGGATATCTTTGACCTCTACCTCCCTGAGTTCGATAAACCTTGGGTGATTCACTTAAGGGAAACTTGCTGCTGTTCTACAAACCTCTGCTCTTGGAGGCCCAACACTGTCTACAGGAATAGAAGCGTGCGTAGACATCAAGTAGCATAGTGAAGTGCTTATATTTATATTCCTTTATGATATCATTGTTGAGAGTGACCACTAGTGAAAGTATGATCCCTAGGCCTTGTTTCTAAACATTGAATCACCGTTTATTTACTGTTTTACTGCATGTCTACTTCCTGGCATATTTATTTCAGATTGTTATTACCACTTATATGCATCCATATCAGTTGCATTTTACTATCTCTTTGCTGAACTAGTGCACCTATACATCAGACAAGTGTATTGGGTGTGTTGGGGACACAAGAGACTTCTTGTATCGTAATTGCAGGGTTGCCTGAGAGGGATATTTTTGACCTCTACCTCCCTGAGTTCGATAAACCTTGGGTGATCCACTTAAGAGAAACTTGCTGCTGTTCTACAAACCTCTACACCTGGAGGCCCAACACTGTCTACAAGAATAGAAGCATGCGTAGACATCAGGCCCCTCCAGGTGTGATCCAAAAGCCCATGTTTCTTCTCCCGATGAAAAAACGAGCCTCCAGAGATCCTAGATCAATTTGACTCTGTATAGGTCTCTGAAAGTGAAAATAGACAAAACAGGAAATTCTTGTTCTGCAGAGTTATAAATGAAATAAAGGGGATCATTGGTAAATCCCCATAATCAATGTAAAACATGGTATTATTATCATATATGTTGCAAATATTTGTAATTCTAGCTAATAAAGGACAAAGTTCATGTATGCATTTTACATGCATCAGCACACCATATCATACATCAAACTCCTATTCGATGAAGCATATGGAACATTCTGCATCTCCTTTTCCATCTTCTTAGTGGAGGGACACTGCTTTTTGCTCAACTTGAAATGAGCTGTTAATGGAAAACTTACTTCCCTTGCCTTCTCCATCTTAAACTTGCGAAGTACTTTGTCAATGTATTTCTCTTGAGACAAGTACAACTTGTTAGATTTATGTCTCTTTCAATTCTCATGCCGATAATACACTTTGCTGGATTCAAGTCTTTCATGGCAAAACTTCTGCCCAACTCATTCTTTAATTAGGTGTAGCAAGCCTTGAGACATTCTTTCCAACAATCAAGATATCATCAACATAGAGCAACATGATAAAATCATGACATGAGAACCTATGAATAAACACACAATGGTCTGAGCTACACCTATGATAGATTCGAATTTCATGTACCATTGTTTTGGTGCTTGTTTCACACCATTGAGACTTTTGTTCAGCGTGCACACATAGTCTTCATTGCCTTTAAGAAAAATACCCTAAGGCTGCTCCATGTAGATTTCTTCCTCCAACTCTCCATGAAGGAAAGTTTTCTTCACATCCATTTTCTCAACCTCCAAGTTGAGAGTTGCTGCCATGACTAGGATCATTCTAATAGATGCCATCTTCACCACGAGAGATTTTATTTCATCGAAGTCAATAACTTTCTCTAGTTGAATCCTTTCATAACTATCCTAGCCTTGTACCTTGGATGTGACGTGTGCACTTCTTGCTTGATTCTATAGACCCACTTGTTCTTTAGAACTTTCTTTCCATTAGGCAACTTCCCCTGCTCATAAGTATGATTCGTATGTAGGTCATACATCTCTTATTACATAGCCTTATTTCACTCCTTCTTGTTCTCATTTTTCATGTCCTCTGAAAACACTCAGCTTCTAAACCATCAGACAATAACACCACATATTGTTTTGATGCGTACCTAGTGGAAGAAACATGACCTCTACTGGACCGTCTGATTGGATCTGCTGATGAACTATCTGGTGCTGATGTTTCATGTTGATCATGATTATCTTATTCAACATTTTAATACTCTTACTTTTGGGGAGCATCTTCACCACCTGCACCACTATATGTGTGATGGTTGTGAAATACGCCACTTTTTATCGCGTTTAAACCTTTAGCTATGTCAAGAAATTGACTAAGTTTTCCTCTCAATGTGCTACTAGTGAATAATTATTGCAAAGATGTGCATTCTCTTCTATATTTGAATGGTGTGCAGGAAATCACGTCATAATGGCAAATGGACCTGCTATAATTAAAGAAAATCACGTCACAAGTACATCAAAGTTGACGAGACGTCGAAAGGCGGTTCCAAGGAGTTTAGCGAACATCGGTATGTGCAAGGTCTGCCCGTACCGTCCACCCGTACGGGGTGCTGCAACCTTCCCGAGATCAAACCTATAAGTTTTGTGAAGAAACCGACGCCAAAAAGACAACAATTCCTTACCAAACAGAGTCGCCATCCATCAGATTCGTCTACACCACACCGAAGGATATCCACACCATAGTTCATCCATTTCATCTCCCATCTCCTCCATAGTCATAGCCATCACCATTGTAACATACATCTCCTTGAGAATTGGCGATCATTTTAAGATATTGTGATTTTAATTCAAGTATTTGCAACAATGATTTCTATCTTTCATCTTGATATTATGTGTGAGTAGTCCTCACGAGCTGCGGGTTGGGGTGAATCCTCACAACGTGTATATGCATCTAATCTCATAAATATATGTAAGAATTGAATAGGAGCTTTGCAATCTTGTATCCTTGTCTATTTGCCTCGATTAGATGATCTGCAGGTACCAATGACTATCGGATCGATCAAGGGAAGAGGTGGGATGAGGGGAGAGCGGCGTGCTACCGTGAAACCTCAGTGACAGAAAGAAGAAAGTAACGATACATATTTAGTGATTCACGTGGGATCAACGACACAATCATCTAGCTTAATGCTTTGGTCCGTATTCATTTACTTAATAATTGTTGTTACTCGTAGCCGTGGGAACAATGGTTGGACCAAGAGGATCTTTTCACCTCTGACCACTCTGACTTTAGGGGCAAGAGTATTCACGGATGTGCTGCTCACAAATCTCTTATCACTATTTTATTTACTACACATTTGTATTTCATTTATATATGTATGCATAGCTGCAGGAGAATCTATAACTTTAGCCTATTTTCATCCATTGAACACAACCAAATTAATATAAACTAGATAGGTCCGGTAAACATAAAGTCAAATCAACTAGCAAAGTCTTGTAGATGTTTCCTTTACACCATTTTAATTAGCAGTGCTTCCCTAGGTATGATTAACCTAGGTCTTTTAGGAAAAAAGTTTATCATATTACAATCCATAATCCAGATCGAAGGTATCAATGTGCATTATCTTGCACATATTCTACATCATCCTCTTCAGCTTCATGGTGATTTGAATCTGCTAGACCTAGGCCAGAATCATTTATGTCATGTTGTTGTCTTTGAGGAGGAACACCAACCGGAATTGACTCCGGAACTTTATCCTTTCTCTTCACAGTAACAAACACAACATGATGGCTTCTCACACCCTTTCTTGCTATTGGATCATACAACTTGTAGACTAACTGATCACCTCCATAGACAAAAAAAATATATGCATTGTCGTGTCCTTGAAAACCAGTCGGTTGCCTTCTTCGTCTTTCTCACTTTTCCTTGCTCCCCCTCTTCCCCACCTCCACCTTTCCCCTCCTCCGCTTCCCCTTCTTGACCTTCTTCATCCTCCTCTTTGACTTCTCCACCTTCTTTTCCCTCATCCTCTTCCACCACTCCACCTTCTGTCCTCCTCCTACTCTTCCCCTTTTCCCTCCGGCGCCCCATTCCCCCTCCCTCCAGCGCCCTTCCTCTAGCTCTCTCTTAAGACCGTGGGATCGAACAACTCCCTCCGTTGACCACCTCTGAGATGGATGCTTCTGGCGACCTCGAGCTACTCTCTGACGGCCACCTCCTCTTCAGCGAACACCTCCTCTCCCTCCCTCCCATTGGCGAAAACCTCCTCTCCCTTCTTCTTGTGTGACACTCACGGCCACGATTCCCGAGGGACAACTAGATCTAGATCTAGATTGATGCTTTTTTTTAATTATGAAAAAGAATACTGTTGCAGCACAACTATATATGGTACACCGGCGATATATGTTTTTACCACTGGCGTACCAAGCTAGTGCACCGGTGGTGGCGCGTTACCGCTGGTGCGTCGACAGTAACCTTTTTTTGGTCCACTAGCGGTAGGATTTTTCCTAGTATTGATTACTCCATTCTATGGTTGGGACAGTTTCTTATGGTCTCTTTCATTCTTCCCCATGCGGGCACTAGTGGCTCACCTACCTCTTGTCCAAAACCTATAAATGTTAGTCATGAATATATTGCAAAAAAAACTCCCATGAAGTGGCAGTCCCATTAGGGAGTGCTATCAACCATCATTTTCTTTCCCTCTAAGTGACAAGGGAAACAAGCGTAATTTTACCACATCACGGTTCAGATCTTTTATGCGCATCATTTCGCATATCTCGGTAAAAGTGTTTAAGTACATACCTGCATCCTCATAAGTGAAACTACCAGACTTTTTTTTGCTGAACTAAGTTCAAGAAGTTGTGCTTAATTTCGTAATCTTCTGCATCAATAGCGGGTTGAGTGATAGGTGCACGAAGATAGTCATCACTTAGAGTAGCAAAGTTCCCAACTTCTTTGCTACCATATCTCTACTATTTTGGGTTTTCAAGAATAAATAAATAAGTAAACTAAGAATAAAAAGATAAACTACTATTTTTGGTTTTTCAATTAGAACAGAAAGAAAACTACTAACAAGTAATAAAATTAAGTAAAAACTAAACTATTAAAAAGAATTTCTAATGACCTCACCTGGGGTAGCAATTGCTTGCCCGACAATGACACTAGAAAAACGGTTGATATCTTCAATCCAGATTATCAGATTGTAGTACTTGTCACTTTTTCCCTAAGGACCGAGGTTCATCGTATCCTTGGAAGAATGATTTTGGTGTAAGATCACTCGACCAGATGTCGAGTCATCGTTTAGCTGTTTCCAATTATTTTCTTTGTACGGTTGTGTATTAATGGATGGAGAGATGCCTTGGCCAAGGTTTCACCTACAGCTATATAATAGAAAAATGGGATACAAAGGTGTGCAAACTATTGTGGGCTATGCTTCATAATAACACCATATCCTTTACCAAAATTTCGCCTTGATTTACTTCTTAAAGTGTTATTTTCTGGGGAAATGCATTTGTACACGCACGAACGGGTACACGAGCTATCTAAACCAGTCATTGCCCGGTGATTCGGAAAGGTAGCAAACTTGGGCTGACTTTTCGCACTTCATCGAATCTTTTTGCTACTGTAGTTGATAGGATCCCCTGCCATGTCTCGCCTGTAGCACGTAGGCACTCTCTCTCCGCTCCCCACCACACCAATATGTATGCTCTGCTCTGCTCCGAGCGAACGCCGACGGCCACTGCATTCCCGGCGACTCCGGCACCGACGTCTCCCCCACTCCTTTGTCGCGGTGGGCCATGTCGAGCATGGGGGTGGACGGGAGGTAGGGCTGCAGGGGCGGAGATCTGCTGCTGGTACAGCATTGCGAGGGCGAGGAACACAGAGGAGGCGAGAAAAGAAAACGGGTGTTGCCGGCGGCCATAGGAATGCTGCTCACGGACGGCGGCTCCACTTACCAGGCCGTACGCGTCCTGGAGGCCACTGCAGGCTGCACCGAAGGGCGTGCTGCGGCGTCCAAGGGCGAGGTGACGAGACTGTTGCTGATCACGCACTCCGTCTCCACCGCGACAGGCAGGAAGGAGCAGCCGCCGCCCGCATCTCAGCCTGCTAGAGCTGGCGAAGTGGCCGCGTGCTCGAGGAGCTGGCGAGGAACGCGCGCTTGAGGAGCTGTCGCCGGCAGGCCGACGACGGGCGTGGTGCCGGAGCTGCGCGTCGCTCGACCTCCACCTTGCTAGCGCGCGCGCCGTGGCCATCCCATGTTTCTCCTGGGCTAGTCCCATGCTGTCGCAGTGGGAGAAACACAGAGAGAAGGTGCGAGAGACGCTGCCGCGAGGGAGAAGAAATCTTCGGAGAAGGCATCTCGCAGCTCCGGCAGAAGACATGTCCGCTCGGTTACAGTCAGAGATTTCATATGATCCTTCATGGTCTATGAATTTGGTACTGTGGTAGGCACTGGCGGAAAGTACAGTATGACGGGACCTACTTTTCTAGTGCACAAATATGTAAATACTTTAAATATTGGCACGGATCTCGAACTGTAACAAGCGGACACGATAGCTCGTGTACCCATACGTGGGTGTACAAAATCCACTCTCTATTACAAAATCCAAGGGTGTAAACTGATCAGATCGGATTTTGCTCTGACCATATAATTTACCACTTTTTTCTCGCATTCGAATCAGCGTGGATATTGTCCTGTTGCGGATTCGAATCGGAAACAATAGGACTCCGTCCGAAAAAAAATCAGATAAAGGCATATAGTTATAGTTCTAGCAAAACTTGAGAAGGGGCTTAAAGGCTAAGCCTTGTAGGATTCAATCTGCCAAGAATGTAGAGACATAATTTACGCTAAACCCAAGCATTAACAATATGACATGAATATAAACTAAATAGTTGAACTATGAGTCTGCCGGTTGTAGAAAATTAGAGCTAGACTTGCTTGCTAAATGATCTTGGTAACTCAGTAGTTACTAACTCTATGAGATTGGCCATAGATTTTGACTTGGATAATCCTAATTATTTTATAGATAATCCATATCCGCATTCTATTTGGTATACCATGTCCTATACCGCATTCGGGCCGTCAATTCGAAATCGGATATCCTTATCCGTTGGATATGATAAAATTGGACATGGACACCTTAACACGGATTCGGAGCTGAATTTGGTACAAAAATTATCCTATCCGCTTACACCCCTAACAAAATCAAATAACAAGGAGATTGCACATCTATGCAATGATTAGTGATAGGTTTTAGAGAGATATTTTCATTATGAAGGTGAAAGATATTCGGTTTAAACGGAGATAAAGGTGAGTGTTCTTTCCACCCGTCACTAGCGTAGAGGTGAAGTGCTACAAAAGCATGCCGGTGTTGCTGCTAGGTTAGGATGACATGTTGCTGCCAATGATGAGGGTTGATGCTACGAAAGCAGGGTGGTATTGCTACCATCGGCGGGTGGGGTGTTAGCATAGGTCAGCGGCGGTGCTACCATCGGTCGACTCCGGTGCTACAAGGAGCAAGCAATGGTGCTACCAACGGAGTGAAGATGCTGGCAGCGGTGATGTCAACAAGGTGTTCGGCGCGGTATTGTCAGACTTTTTAAATGTCTGACGGGCCATTTTCTTTTCTTTTGCTAGGGTCAAAAGTTTTTTTTTTTAGAGCAACAGGAATCTCACATCCCCTGATCCATTGATCAGCTCAACAAAACCCTGGCAGAAGCAGGTTCAAACGACTTTACAAACCACGCACGATCATGTCTTTGCTAGAGAGGAAACACAAAAAGCAGCAGTAACCAGGGATCAACTGCAGCTACAAACAAGGACTATGCAAAAACAAATGTGGGTATATAATTTATTTTTTGAAGAAGCAATTGCGGGATTGGATGGGCCGGTGACAGCGTTAGCCTCTCATTAAGGATAGGAGGAGGACGATACAAGAGGTAGGCGAGACAGCGGACAAGTCTATGGAATGACAGCGTACACGGAGCCAGTATGAAACGGGGAGCAGCAGAATAGTTAAGACCCAATGGACGTGCAGTTGTGCGCACAACAACAAGTACGGCCGCATGCGTTCTGGAAAACATGGAGTAAAACGTTTGGTACGACCACATGGCGGGGTGCTTTGCTGTTCGCAAGCCTTAAGTCTAGGCAGGCCGTAGCAACTAGCTCTAGGCACTCCGTGCAAGTGCAAGCCAGCAACCGCCCGGTGGCTATAGCAAAAAATTAAGATGCTCGCCTCCGGATACCACCGAACTACCAACAAGATGATCCAAATCTAATTATGGCTTTATTTAAGTTGAATCTTCCGGACCAGGCATTTTCTTCATAAATTAAGGCCGTCGACTTAGTACAAGATCTTTTTGTTGTTTGTTCATATATTTGTTTATCGCTACTCACAAGTTTTCACCAAGTATCTCATGTAAGAGGATTTGTATTCTGTCCAGATCTTCTAATTTTCGCAAAAAATGCAACTCCCTCTGACCTGAAAAATATGCCGAGAGTCTAATACAAATTCGTTTTACATTTAAGCCCTTACAAATCAAGAGAAAATCACATTCATGACTTGCTATATCTGGTATCGTGAAGACGTTGAGTCGAACCAAATCACGCGAGGCTACACAATGAAGTAAATTCCTGTGAGTCTGGAGTGTGGGTTCAGTTGTAACAAAATATGAAGACTTTCGTGCAAAATTTACAGTCCGATTGTTTTTCAGATCAGAGGGAGTAATCTTTTTTAGGAACGGCCATTAGAATGACGTCTTAAAACGGAAAAAACTTTAAGGGACTAGTTTAGTGGATATGCCAACTAGATATATCACGATAGAATTTCAATTCTAGCAAGACCAAATGGCCCACGGATGATGGTGAGGCATATGATCCAACCGAACGGCTCAGTTGCTAGAAAACCATAATGGATGAGCCTAACCTAGAGAGCAGTAGTTAGAGCATCCCCAGCCGTTGGGGCTCCCCAGGCCGAAATCCGGCGTTATTTAGCGCCGGATGGATGAAGTTTTTGGCCTGGGGAGGCCCATTTTTCCAGCCGCGAGCCCATGGACGCGCTCCCACCGCGTGCATAGCGACGGCGCAGTCACCGGGAAGGGCAATCGTCGGAGTTCCCTCGACGCATTGAACCATCGCGAAGCGGACTGGAGAGCCGAAACGACTCGTCGGGAACGGTCGAAGTGGCCTCGATGCGAGAACCGCCGTAATGGAGCACGAACTCCGCGGAAGAGCAACCGCCGCTCTCTTTCGTCGAGAGACCTACATATACGGTTTCCGACGGCCGACGCCATTCATCCGTTCTCTCGTCACCATCCTCCGTCAACCATGAGCGATCTCTCTTGGCCATCGGACACCGACAGCGAGGGAAGCCGCCCGGATGGCGACATTGGTGGGATAAAGCTGCATCGTCCAACAGCGATGATTCCCCTCCGCCGGCCAGCGAGGACGACGACGAGGAGGACGAGGAGGAGGCCGAAGAGGCCAAGGAGCAGGCCGAGGAAGAGGCCGACGAAAAGGAGGAGGAAGAGGCCGAGGAAAAGGAGGAGGACGACGAAGAGGCTGAGGACACTGACGAGGAGGAGGAGTCAACTTCCTCCGACGAGGAGGTGACGAGCCGGAAGCGTCGCCGCGACGACGATGAGGCGGGGCCTTCTAAGAAGAAGAAGTAGTTTAAGTTAGTTTTAAAGTTTTTATATGTAACTTTTATGTTTATTCGAATTATATTCGAAATATATATAATCTATCTATGTTGCACCACTTGAGACTTCAAATCTTTCGTTCGACGAGGGTATTGCCGTAGATCGGGAAGACGAGGGTTTTGCCGTAGATCGGGAAGACGAGGGTTTTGCCGTAGATCGGAGGCCATTGTCGCCGACAAGTTGGGGCCATGCGCTTTCGTTTCGTCCGGAGTCCCCGAGCGCTCCCCGGGGGGCCGGGGATGGCGTGGGATCGCCGGATGAATTTAGGCCCAAATCCGGACGAAAACGAGGAACCGGGGGCGCGACTGGGCCGAATTACGCCGTCCGGATGGAAAAAACTCTCGCCGGGGGCCTGTTCGGGGGGACGAGTGGAGATGCTCTTAGATCCAGCTCATAGTAGATATCGGTCGGATCATTAACTACACAACAAGATAACTTAGCTTAGCTTAGAAATAGTTATATCCGGTTAGATCTCTACCATCGTAACCCTAGATTCGAACGTCTTTATATGCAGATCCTAGGAGCCCTTGAGGCAGAACCAATCCTCTCGTTTTTACCATTTTAGTGAATTATAGCAGCACATAGGGTTTCCCAATCGTTGTGAGATTTGATGCTCGGTAACTTGTGTCTCATGTTCCGGTAGCTCTCTCTGTCTTACACCTATCTCTCTATCCACACGTAGAGATACCCTCTATGGCATACTAGTCATTCTCCTCGAAATAAGCTTTCGCCCCGCTTTATAAATAAAGCCCAACGGCCGAACCGATACAGGGTGGAGAGGAGAACCTCTTACAAAAGCAGATCAAAGATAAAACAAAAAAGAACACAGAAAACCAAAACTTACCACCGGAGACAGATGCACGAAACCAAGTCGAGTCGGGACTCCACAACGACACCCCCAAGAGGGTAACGATGCAGCGCGCCGCCGCCGTCAAGACCGCGAGGTCTAAGGTTTTCACCCAGAGCCATACCATGGGGCGGATACCCACAACAACGCCCCCAAGAGGGTAATGACACCCGCAGGCACCGCCGCCGTTGGCGCCGAGGCGCTAAGTTTTCACCCGGAAGCATCCGCACACCGCACCCGAAACTAAGCCGCCCCTGTCCCCAAGTCAGGCTTCCGAAACATGATCTGGGAATTCCGAAACATGATCTGGGAGTTGCCAAAGCCGAAGCGCCGCCAACACCAGGATCCCCCATCGTCTGCTCCTCGCCATCCACATGTCCGAAGAGAGAGACCACCACCATGTTGCCCGCCGTAGAGCCACCCGCGCAGTCCACCTTCCGGGGCCGCCGCCCCGACATCCCACGAGCTCGAGCCCATGACCTAGCCAACACGCGGCAACACCTACGGATTGGACAGGGCAGGCCAACACCATAGCTAACAGTCATCAGGTCCAACACCAGCTAGGGGAGGGGATCCGCCCTTCGGCACACAAGGTGTCCACCGTCCAGACGCGGTAGCACTGCCAATTAGGCCTAGATCAGGCCCGACCGCCTGCCAGGCCCGGATCAGGCCCCATTAGACGTGCCGCCGCGCTGCTATGCCCACGTCGTCGTTGCCATCCAACTGCGGCTCTGTGCCGAGCCAACCCATTCCGCCATCGGCCATACCACCATGTGTTAGGCAATCGCCAAGAGCGGCATCACCGCGACCTCACTCCTAGCAAGACGGCCATGGCCGAGACCGCACACCGCCGCAAAGGAGCACCCCCGCCGAAACACCTGGGGACATGGTTGCACCGTAACCGACGCCACCACGAAACCGATCAAGCCCGTCACTTTGTCGGCATCCAAGAACTCGCCTTTGAACACCGGCAAGAACATCCGACGACCCGCCCGAGCAAGATAGGGGACGAACGCAGAGCTGCCCGGGTCGCCAGATCTGGGCCCACCTGGCCCAAACCTAGATCCAGCCGTAGCAGCCCAGAGGGTGCCCCGCCGGCGGTGGACCTGCCCAGGACCTCCTGGCCATGGACAGTGCCCGCAAGGCCCAGATCGGGACCCAAATGCCCCTTCCAGTGCCACGCCGCCAACCTACCTGCTCTGTCACCGCGCTTCGCCGCCTGCCCTGGCTCGCGCTGCACTACCACCGCCTTCGCCTAGAGCAGCCGCCACGATGCCTTGCCTCCCCGCCGCCGAACAGAGTCCCGGACGCAACGAAGAGCACCGCCATGCCTTTCCGGCCCGCCGCCGAACCGAGTCCCAGACGGAACGAAGAGCACCGCCGCCGGCCGCATCTGCCCCGCGCAGAGCCCCGCGCGCGAGTGAGGAAGAGCCCGCCGCCACCGACACCACGTGGGCTTTGCCCGGTGGCGCTCGCCAGCGGCGGCGGGGAGGAGAGGAGGAGGGAGGGTGGGGCGCCGGGTGAAGCTAGGGTTCACCCCGATCGCCCGCGGGGAGCGACGCGGAGCGAAGAGTTTTTTTTGTCATAGACATACTAGTCATTCACGCAATGACAACTAGGGCGACGTCTCCCAGGTCATACGTGTGCGCGAAGGCGCGCTGATCAATATCTTCCTTCACCATCTTCGCCGCGCCCACCGCCTTCGCCTAGAGCCACCGCCGCCCCTGTCTGTTAGAGCATCTCCAGTCGCGTCCCCCAAAACGTCCCCCAAAGCAATTTGGGGCGCGCTGGACAAATAAACATTCCCAGCCGCGTCCCCCAAAGCCGTTTTTTGTCCGGCGCGCCCCGATACGGTGTCCGCCGCCCCGAGCCCGTCCCCGCCCCACAGGGAACGCACCGGGGACGCCGGACGCACCGAAAAACGAGGCGGGGAGTGGCGGGGCCGACCCATCAGCGGCACATTGAATTCTAACCTAACCGTCGCCTACCTCGCGACGGAAGTTATTGGCGCGCAGCGACGGTGCAGTTCCCGCAGAGGCGCAGCGAAGCGCCTCGTCGCCGCCTAGCTCTGCGTGCCACCGTTAATGAGCGCCACCGCTCCCCCGCCTCCCTCTGGCCTATAAAAAGGGCCACCTCTCATCTTCCCTCTCACACACAAACCCTAGCGCCTCTCTCCCAAACCCTAGCCGCCACCATCTGAAGAGTCGACGACATGGCTGGTAGAGGCGGAGGCCGAGCTCGCGGCCGTGGTCGTGGTCGTGGCCGCGGCCGCGGCAGAGCTGCACGCTCGCCGTCGCCTGTGACGCCATCATCGTCCTTATCATCGGACAGGCAGGACGAGGAGGGGCCCGTGCTGTTCGAGTTCATCGTCGTCCTCAAGGGCGACCCACACAACATCCAGAGGCTGCCGGACGACTTGGCCAACTTCATCGCCGACGACGAGCACCCGGGTCGCTGCATCTGCGGGAGGATGGCTGCCACTGCTGCCGGTGGATCGTCAACGTGATCTACGACGCGCGCGACAAGATGAACCTCCACATCGGCTGGGAGATGTTCGCGCGCTACCACCGCCTCGAAGCCGGCTTCATGCTCTTCTTCTCCTACTTCGGCGACAGGGACGTGAGCGTCAAGGTGTTTGACGAGACGCGTTGCCGCCGGAACTACCACGACGACATCGCCGAGGAGGACAACGACTGAAGAGTGTTGTTTCTTCGAAGCAAAAAAATGCACGAAGGTTTCTGGATGTTCTTTCTCGGAAGAACCAACATGGGCACCCTCACCAGCTGGATTTTCCAGTTTGGGTGATTGGGTGTGCCCCGAGTGTTCTTTCTTGGCAGCGAACACACGAAACCTTCGATTCTCGGTCTAGTTAGGTTTAGTTTTTTGCAATCTTTTATATTTGTGTCAACCATGGTTCAAACTATGTATTACTTTGTCGAAAACCATGTTCTAAACTATATCTTCATGTAAACCACGTTCTCAATTATGTATTAGTTTGTGGAATATTTTTTTCTCTTTATTGAAATAAAAATAAAAAAAACAAAAAAAATATTTTAATATTTGGAGACGGCGTTTGGGAGACGCGGCTGGGGAGCAACGTCCCTTAAACGCGGCACGAATAAAACACATCCCCCCAAAGGTTCGGAACACCCCAAATCGAGTGCAAGATTGCACCACTGGCCGCCCTTCACCTTTCCTTGATGGCCGAGGTCGTCATGTCCGAAAACCCCTCAATCCATGCGAAGATCTGCTCGCGCACTTCCATGGAGAAGTGGCACTCCGCAGTCAGGAGTTGCGTCGTCTCTGGATGAATTCTGAAAAGCTAGAAAGATAACAACGTTGACGCAGCTTGTGCCATCGTGGAGTGTGATTTCTCAGCGAAAGACGTGGTAAACAGAAGCTGGAAAGCATAGCTGAACACGTCCTACGAACAGTCACCCTCGCTCGTTGAAGAAAAACGCCTCCGCTGGCCTACTTCGACTGCAGAGGAGTTTTCACATTCATTTCGGGAGAGGCACCGGTATCGGTATTACGCTATTGAATATCGAGGTCGAGGTAACCTCCATTTCAATGGCGGGTCCTCTGCAGGTGGACTGGAAGTGTCGAAGAGGAGGCTAGCCATTCATGCAAGCACGTCTTGTCACATCAAACGCGACTAGTAGTAATATAGGTCTTAGAGCATCTCTAGTCGCGTCCCCAAACAATCCCCTAAACGATACCGGATTGAGCGTTTGGAAGACGTGTTTCGTTAGTGTCGTGTTGGGTACGTCGCTCCCCAGTCGCGTTCCCCAAACGCCATTCCAAACACTAAAAACATTTTTTTTCGCATTTTTATCTATTATATACTAAAAGCACAATACGGAGGTTTAAAATAGAGACACCAAGTTAAACCGCATGTACTTAATTATTTTGATCCGTCCATCATATAATTATAACGGCTGAGATTTAAAGTCAGAAAAAGTTACATAAAATATAAGTATGTACAAGCTCTCACGTTTGTGTAAAAAAGTGATGATAAAAAATGGTTTATTAACACGTTGGTGTAAAAAGGAGATAATACCTAGTACTATGGGCTACCATATAGGAAAGGCATGGTAGCTGGACTCTTTGGTTTACATGTGTATATTTTCTTTACGTGGACTCTCGGTTACACGTACAGTTTTGAGAGGAAAAAATCCTCTTTCTTTCCGGCTTCTTCTGGATCCAAACACAAACACTTGGTATATAAATAATTCACGTCACCTGTATCCCCAAGTTTGTACAGAAAATACGGGGTAAACGTTCTCTTCTTACCATGCATCGCACTAGGAGTCATGAGGTTTTGTCAGACGGGCCCCGTTGTTGCATGACGGACGCCTCGAACCAGGGGAGGGTTCCTCAAACAGGCGCCGCCGGTGCATGCCGGACGTCACAAACCAGTCGATTCCTCTACTCCGAGGTAATGCCGGACAAGAGCTCCCGGTGAATGCCGGACGCCGCGAACCAGGGTATATTCCTCTACGCTGAGGCTTAGGCGGGGCCGATGCACAGCACAACGAACGCCACGACCCAGGCGATTCCTCTATTCTGATAGGCGCCACCCAATGCAAGCCGAATGCTGACGTAATTACCAGCTGCATGCATCGATCATAAGTCTACCAAATACAAGAAGTGACATTAATCATGTAGGAGAAGATCAAATGTATAGATGTAAATTATGTGCACCCATTGCTGCGTAGAATTCAGTACATACACATGTGCCTGGTACTATTTACTATGTTATACATGCATAGCCTACATATATGAATGAGTCAAAAAAATTGACACAGTAGGGAGCTTTTTTCCCTACTGTAAATGTGTCAAAAAGAATATATGCATGAGTATGTCGATAAACAAATTGCTACTATTCTACAATACTTATTGGTGTTATCCACAAAAGAGAGAGAACGCATTGATCTGAACTGGAAAGTAGATTGGGCCACCCCTTTGATGCTATGCAGTATAATATATAGCATGTGAGGAAACTTTTCACGCCGCCTTAATTACATGCTTGCATACCAAAAAAAGATCATTACACTGAACAATAAGTATAAACTAGGAAGTAAAACGCACCCTCAAATTAAATGGAACAACTCGACTAGATGGTGCAATCTGTAAGCAAATCACTAGGTTATATATAGAATGTTGTAAGAGAATCTCTTTTTGTTTAGTGGAACTTTAACAATAAGCCGATTCAAATTAATAATATAGTATCATCAAAGATATATTTTATTTATTGTAAAAACTGTTGTGCCGAAGAAACTTATTTTGGTTGCCTTAAAAATAATATCAAGAACCTAGAAACAACTGGTTGACATTGTGTACACAACTAACACACCACCTATCGCGAACTCACGGTCAAAATTTGAGTTCGATGTAGTGATGCATTGCAGTAGACAAAGGACACAAATCATCAATAGATCATGTAATGGTCATAAACTCTCTAAATAAAGTATAATTAAAATATATTTGACAGGAATGTCATAGTGAAGTATTCTACATCCACATGATTCAATGTTCCACTCACATGTGGTGTTCATTAGCAATGTATTTTACGATGATTATAGATTGGTGTTTTTTAGATTGCATAGTGTGAAATATTACATTCACTCACTTTCGAGCCAATTAAGACAACGCCCTCGCATTTGCGAGGGCCACCATGCTAGTTTCAATAAAGAGAAGAAATATTCCATTGGAACGTGGTTTTACATGAAGATATAGTTTGGAACATGGTTTTTCACAAACTAATATATAGTTTGAACCATGGTTGACACAAATATATAACATTGCAAAAACTAAATTTAACTAGGTCGGGCATCGAAAGTTTCGTGTGTTCGCTGCTAAGAAAGAACACTCGAGGCACACCCACCCAAACTGGAAAATCCAGCTGGTGAGGGCGCCCCTGTTGGTTCTTCCGAGGAAGAACATCCAGAAACCTTCATGCATTTTTTCGCTACGAAGAAACAACACTCTTCAGTCGTTCTTCTCGGCACTATCGCCGTGGTAGTTCCGGCGGCAACACGTCTCATCGAACACCTTGACGCTCATGTCCTTGTCGCTGAAGTAGCAGAACACGAGCACGAAGCCAGCTTCGAGACGGTGGTAACGAGCGAAATTCTCCTAGCCGATGTGGAGGTACATATTGCCGCGCGCGTCGTAGATCACGTCGACGATCCATACGCAGTATCGGCAGCCATCCTCCCACAGATTCAGCGAGCCCGAGCGCTCATCGTCGGTGACAAAGTCGGCGAAGTCGTCCGGTAGCCTCTGGATGCCGTGTGGGTCGCCCTTGAGGACGACGATGAACTCGAATAGCACGGCCCTCCTCGTCCTGCCTCTCCAACGATGAGGACGACGACGGCGTCGCAGGCAACGACGAGCATGCAGCTCTGCCGTGGCCGCGGCCACGACCACGACCACGGCCGCGAGCTTGGCCTCTGGCTCTACCAGCCATGGCGTCGACTCTAGAGATGGTGGCGGCTAGGGTTGGGGAGAGAGGTGCTACGCTAGGGTTTGTGTGTGAGAGGGACGATGAGAGGCGGTATAGGTGATACGTCTCCGACGTATTGATAATTTCTTGTGTTCCATGCCATATTATTGATGATATCTACATGTTTTATGCACACTTTATGTCATATTCGTGCATTTTCTGGAACTAACCTATTAACAAGATGCCGAAGTGCCAGTTCCTATTTTCTGCTGTTTTTGGTTTCGAAATCCTAGTAACGAAATATTCTCGGAATCGGACGAAATCAAGACCCAGGTTCCTATTTTCACCGGAAGCATCCAGAACACACGAGAGGGACCAGAGGGGGGGCACTGGGCCCCCAGACCATAGGCCGGCGCGGCCCAGGCCCTGGCCGCGCCGCCCTATAGTGTCGTCGCCCCTTCAGCCCTCCCGCGCCGCCTCTTCGCCTATTTAAAGCCTCCGTCGCGAAAACCCTATTACGAAGGACGGAAACAGAGAAAACCATCCAGACGGAAACAGCGAAAGTCCAATTCGGGGGACATAACTCTCTGTTCCGGCACCCTGCCGGACGGGGAATTGCCCCCGGAGCCATCTCCACCGCCGTCTCCACCGCCATCTTCACCGCCATCGCTGCCTCCACGATGAGGAGGGAGTAATCTACCCCCGGGGCTGAGGGCTCCGCTGTAGCTATGTGGTTCATCTCTCTCTTTATGTGATCTAGTTGAATATCATCTATGTGCTACTCTAGTGATGTTATTAAAGTAGTTTTATTCCTCCTGCACGGTGTAATGGTGACAGTGTGTGCATCCGTGTTAGTACTTGGCGTAGGCTATGATTGTAATCTCTTGTGGATTATGAAGTTAACTATTGCTATGATAGTATTGATATGATCTATGCCTCCTTCATGGTATGATGGTGACGAGTGTGCATGCTATGTTAGTTCTTGGTGTAATTGTGTTGATCTATCTTACACTCTAAGGTTATTTAAATATGAACATTGAATATTGTGGAGCTTGTTAACTCCGGCATTGAGGGTTCGTGTAATCCTACACAATTAGTGGTGTTCATCATCCAACAAGAGGGTGTAGAGTAGTCCTATTATGTGATCATTATTGAGAGTGTCCACTAGTGAAAGCAGGATCCCTAGGCCTTGCTTCCAAGCATCGAATCTCCGTTTGTTTACTGTTTTTTTACATGTTTACTCGCTGCCATATTTCATTCAGATTACTATTACCACTCATATCCATCCATATTACTTGTATTTCACTATCTCTTCGCCGAACTAGTGCACCTATACATCTGACAAGTGTATTAGGTGTGTTGGGGACACAAGAGACTTCTTGCTTTGTGGTTGCAGGGTTGCATAAGAGGGATATCTTTGACCTCTTCCTCCCTGAGATCGATAAATCTTGGGTGATCCACTTAAGGGAAACTTGCTGCTGTTCTACAAACCTCTGCTCTTGGAGGCCCAACACTGTCTACAAGAATAGAAGCTCCCGTAGACATCAAGCACTTTTCTGGCGCCGTTGCCGGGGAGGAAAGGTAAAAAGGCACTCATACTCCGGTCCCGAGTAACGAGTACTTTTCCGGCGCCATTGTGTTTGTGCTCGAAGCTATTTCCTTTAGATCCTGCAATTGCATCTTTTTGTTTCTTGTTTACACTAGTTTGGCATAATGGACAACAATGAGCTTCTTATTCTATTTCCTGATTTAAAACATGGATTGTTTGATACGAAAATTAAAAAACCTATGAAATCTTATTTGCATGCTGGTAGTAATATTAGTATGAATGCCTTGAACACCATTGTTGATAATGATATAGAAAGTTCTAAGCTTGGGGAAGCTGGTTTTCATGATCTTTTTAGTCCCCCAAGCATTGAGGAGAAAATTTTCTTTGATGATACTTCGCCTCCTATTTATGATGATTATAATAGTGGTTTTTTGGTACAACCTACTATGGAGAGTAAATTTTGTTGTGATTATACTATGCCTCCTACACTTGATGAGAATAATAATGATAGCAACTTTGTTGAATTTGCTCCCACTACAACTAATAAAATTGATTATGCTTATGTGGAGAGTAATAATTTTATGCATGAGACTCATGATAAGAATGCTTTATGTGATAGTTATATTGTTGAGTTTGCTCATGATGCTACTGAAAGTTATTATGAGAGAGGAAAATATGGTTGTAGAAATTTTCATGTTACTAAAATGCTTCTCTATGTGCTGAAATTCTTGAAGCTACACTTGTTTTATCTTCCTATGCTTGTTACTTTGCTCTTCATGAACTTGTTTATTTACAAGATTCCTATGCATAGGAAGCATGTTAGACTTAAATTTGTTTTGAATTTGCTTCTTGATGCTCTCTTTTGCTTCATACTCTATTTTTCATGATTGCATCATTAAAACTGCTGAGCCCATCTTAATGGCTAAAAAGAAAGAACTTCTTGGGAGATAACCCATGTGTTATTTTGCTACAGTACTTTGTTTTATATTTGTGTCTTGGAAGTTGTTTACTACTGTAGCAACCTCTCCTTATCTTAGTTTTGTGTTTTGTTGTGCCAAGTAAAGTCTTTGATAGTAAAGTAAATACTAGATTTGGATTACTACGCAGAAACAGATTTCTTTGCTGTCACGAATCTGGGTCTAATTCTCTGTAGGTAACTCAGAAAATTATGCCAATTTACGTGAGTGATCCTCAGATATGTACGCAACTTTCATTCAATTTTAGAATTTTCATTTGAGCAAGTATGGTGCCCTTTTAAAATTCGTCTTTACGGACTGTTCTGTTTTGACAGATTCTGTCTTTTATTTCGCATTGCTTCTTTTGCTATGTGGGATGGATTTCTTTGTTCCATTGACTTCCAGTAGCTTTGGGCAATGTCCAGAAGTGTTAAGAATGATTGTGTCACCTCTGAACATGTGAGTTTTTGATTATGCCCTAACCCTCTAATGAGTTTGTTTCGAGTTTGGTGTGGAGGAAGTTTTCAAGGGTCAAGAGAGGAGGATGATATACTATGATCAAGAAGAGTGAAGAGTCTAAGCTTGGGGATGCCCCCATGGTTCATCCCTGCATATTTCAAGAAGACTCAAGCATCTAAGCTTGGGGATGCCCAAGGCATCCCCTTCTTCATCGACAAATTATCGGGTTCCTTCTCTTGAAACTATATTTTTATTCGGCCACATCTTATGTACTTTACTTGGAGCGTCTGTTTGTTTTTGTTTTTGTTTTTGTTTGAATAAATGCTTGTGTGGGAGAGAGACACGCTCCGCTGGTTCATATGAACACATGTGTTCTTCGCTTTATCTCATAGTATTCATGGCGAAGTTTCTTCTTCGTTAAATTGTTATATGGTTGGAATTGGAAAATACTACATGTAGTAATTCTAAAATGTCTTGGATGATTTGATACTTGGCAATTGTTGTGCTCATGTTTAAGCTCTTGCATCATATACTTTGCACCCATTAATGAAGAAATACATAGAGCTTGCTAAAATTTGGTTTGCATAATTGGTCTCTCTAAAGTCTAGATAATATCTAGTATTGAGTTTTGAACAACAAGGAAGACGGTGTAGAGTCTTATAATGTTTACAATATGTCTTTTATGTGAGTTTTGCTGCACCGGTTCATCCTTGTGTTTGTTTCAAATAACCTTGCTAGCCTAAACCTTGTATCGAGAGGGAATACTTCTCATGCATCCCAAATACTTGAGCCAACCACTATACCATTTGTGTCCACCATACCTACCTACTACATGGTATTTATCTGCCATTCCAAAGTAAATTGCTTGAGTGCTACCTTTAAAATTCCATCATTCACCTTTGCAATATATAGCTCATGGGACAAATAGCTTAAAAAACTATTGTGGTATTGAATATGTACTTATGCACTTTATCTCTTATTAAGTTGCTTGTTGTGCGATAACCATGCTTCTGGGGACGCCATCAACTATTCTTTGTTGAATATCATGTGAGTTGCTATGCATGTCCGTCTTGTCTATAGTAAGAGAGATCTACCACCTTTATGGTTGGAGCATGCATTTTGTTAGAGAAGAACTTTGGGCCGCTAACTAAAGCCATGATTCATGGTGGAAGTTTCAGTTTTGGACATATATCCTCAATCTCATATGAGAATAATAATTGTTGCCACATGCTTATGCATTAAAGAGGAGTCCATTATCTGTTGTCCATGTTGTCCCGGTATGGATGTCTAAGTTGAGAATAATCAAAAGCGAGAAATCCAAAATGCGAGCTTTCTCCTTAGACCTTTGTACAGGCGGCATGGAGGTACTCAATTGTGACACTTGGTTAAAACATGTGCATTGCAAAGATCCGGTAGTCCAAGCTAATTAGGACAAGGTGCGGGCACTATTAGTATACTATGCATGAGGCTTGCAACTTGTAAGATATAATTTACATAACTCATATGCTTTATTACTATCGTTGACAAAATTGTTTCATGTTTTCAAAATAAAAGCTCTAGCAAAAATATAGCAATCGATGCTTTCCTCTTTGAAGGACCATTCTTTTACTTTTATGTTGAGTCAGTTCACCTATCTCTCTCCACCTCAAGAAGCAAACACTTGTGTGAACTGTGCATTGATTCCTGCATACTTGCATATTGTACTTGTTATATTACTCTATGTTGACAATTATCCATGAGATATACATGTTACAAGTTGAAAGCAACCGCTGAAACTTAATCTTCCTTTGTGTTGCTTCAATGCCTTACTTTTATTTATTGCTTTATGAGTTAACTCTTATGCAAGACTTATTGATGCTTGTCTTGAAGTACTATTCATGAAAAGTCTTTGCTTTATGATTCACTTGTTTACTCATGTCATTACAATTGTTTTGATCGCTGCATTCATTACATATGTTTACAAATAGTATGATCAAGGTTATGATGGCATGTCACTTCAGAAATTATCTTTGTTATCGTTTTACCTGCTCGAGACGAGCAGAACTAAGCTTGGGGATGCTGATACGTCTCCGATGTATCGATAATTTCTTGTGTTCCATGCCATATTATTGATGATATCTACATGTTTTATGCACACTTTATGTCATATTCGTGCATTTTCTGGAACTAACCTATTAACAAGATGCCGAAGTGCCAGTTCCTGTTTTCTGCTGTTTTTGGTTTCAGAAATCCTAGTAACGAAATATTCTCGGAATCGGACGAAATCAAGACCCAGGTTCCTATTTTCACCGGAAGCATCCAGAACACACGAGAGGGACCAGAGGGGGGGCACTGGGCACCCAGAACATAGGCCGGCGCGGCCCAGGCCCTGGCCGCGCCGCCCTATAGTGTCGTCGCCCCTTCAGCCCTCCTGCGCCGCCTCTTTGCCTATTTAAAGCCTCCGTCGCGAAAACCCTATTACGAAGGACGGAAACAGAGAAAACCATCCAGAGCCGCCGCCATCGCGAAAGTCCAATTCGGGGGACAGAACTCTCTGTTCCGGCACCTTGCCGGACGGGGAATTGCCCCCGGAGCCATCTCCACCGCCGTCTCCACCGCCATCTTCACCGCCATCGCTGCCTCCACGATGAGGAGGGAGTAATCTACCCCCGGGGTTGAGGGCTCCGCTGTAGCTATGTGGTTCATCTCTCTCTTTATGTGATCTAGTTGAATATCATCTATGTGCTACTCTAGTGATGTTATTAAAGTAGTTTTATTCCTCCTGCACGGTGTAATGGTGACAGTGTGTGCATCCGTGTTAGTACTTGGCGTAGGCTATGATTGTAATCTCTTGTGGATTATGAAGTTAACTATTGCTATGATAGTATTGATATGATCTATGCCTCCTTCATGGTATGATGGTGACAGTGTGCATGCTATGTTAGTTCTTGGTGTAATTGTGTTGATCTATCTTACACTCTAAGGTTATTTAAATATGAACATTGAATATTGTGGAGCTTGTTAACTCCGGCATTGAGGGTTCGTGTAATCCTACACAATTAGTGGTGTTCATCATCCAACAAGAGGGTGTAGAGTAGTCCTATTATGTGATCATTATTGAGAGTGTCCACTAGTGAAAGCAGGATCCCTAGGCCTTGCTTCCAAGCATCGAATCTCCGTTTGTTTACTTGTTTTGTTACATGTTTACTCGCTGCCATATTTCATTCAGATTACTATTACCACTCATATCCATCCATATTACTTGTATTTCACTATCTCTTCGCCGAACTAGTGCACCTATACATCCGACAAGTGTATTAGGTGTGTTGGGGACACAAGAGACTTCTTGCTTTGTGGTTGCGGGGTTGCATAAGAGGGATATCTTTGACCTCTTCCTCCCTGAGATCGATAAACCTTGGGTGATCCACTTAAGGGAAACTTGCTGCTGTTCTACAAACCTCTGCTCTTGGAGGCCCAACACTGTCTACAAGAATAGAAGCTCCCGTAGACATCAATAGGCCGGAGGGAGGTGAGGAAGCGTTGGCGCTCATTAACGCCGGCATGCAGAGCTAGGCGTGACGAGACGCTTTGCTGCGCCTCTGCGGGAACTGCACCGTTGATGTCTACACACGCTTCTATTCCTGTAGACAGTGTTGGGCCTCCAAGAGCAGATGTTTGTAGAACAGCAACAAGTTTCCCTTAAGTGAATCACGCAAGGTTTATCGAACTCAGGGAGGTAGAGGTCATACATATCCCTCTCAAGCAACCCTGCAATTAAGATACAAGAAGTCTCATGTGTCCCCAACACACCTATAACACTTGTCAGATGTATAGGTGCACTAGTTCGGCGAAGAGATAGTGAAATACAAGTAATATGGATGATTATAAGTAGTAATTGCAATCTGAAATAAAAATGGCAGCAAGCAAACATGTAGCAGAACTTGTTGGAAACGGTGTTTCAATGCTTAGAAACAAGGCCTAGGGATCGTACTTTCACTAGTGGACACTCTCAACAATGATCACATAATTGAATAAATAAATGCTACTCTCAAACACTCTCTTGTTGGATGACAAACACCATTCATTGTGTAGGGCTACAAGAGCACCCTCAAGCCGGAGTAAACAAGCTCCACAACGTCATAAAGGAATCACACACGATGCGCACACTGTCACCGTCACACCGTGGAGAGTAACTCCGGAGTTCACATTAAAGTAACCTCTAGAGTGCATAATAGACAAGAGTAACATCTACATATTCAACTAGATTACAAAGCTCATGATCACATAAAGATCACACCATGGGAGAGAGAGTTGAACCACATAGCTACCGGTAGAGCTCTCAGCCTCGGGGGAGAACTACTCCCTCCTCATCATGGGAGACAGCAACGGCGATGAAGATGGCGGTGGTGTCGATGGAGATGACTCCGGGGCCAATTCCCCGTCCCGACGGTGTGTCGGAACAGAGACTTCTGTCCCCCAAAACTTGTCTTCGCGATGGCGGCGGCTACGGAACTCTTCGTGGAATATCGTCGGGTGTTTTAGGGTTTTCGGAGACGGAGCTTTATATAGGCGAAAGGGCGGCGCGAGGGGGTGCCCAAGGGGCCCACACCATAGCAGGGCGCGCCCCCCCTCGCTTGGCCGTGCCGCCAGGTGGTGTGGGGCCCCCTTGGCCCCTCTCTATCTCTCCTTCGGTGTTCTGGGTCCGTCTCGGTAAAATAGGCGGTTTGGCTTTTGTTTCGTCCAATTCCGAGAATATTTCCGGTGTAGGATTTCTAAACCAAAAACAGCAGAAAACATGAACTGGCGCTTCGGCATCTTGTTAATAGGTTAGTACCGGAAAATGCGTCAAAATGATATAAAGTATGGATAAAACATGTAGATATTGTCATAAAACTAGCATGGAACATAAGAAATTATAGATACGTTTGAGACGTATCAAGCATCCCCAAGCTTAGTTCCTACTCTCCCTCGAGTAGGTAAACGATAACAAGGATAATTTCTGAAGTGACATGCTACTATCATAATCTTAATCAATACTATTGTAAAGCATATGAGATGAATGAAGTGATTCAAGGCAATGGTAAAGATAATGACTAAACAACTGATCATATAGCAAAGACTTTTCATGAATAGTACTTTCAAGACAAGCATCAATAAATCTTGCATAAGAGTTAACTCATAAAGCAATAGATCCTTAATAGAAGCTTTTGAACCAACACAAAGGAAGATATAAGTTTCAGCAGTTGCTTTCAACTTTCAACATGTATATCTCATGGATAATTGTCAACACAAAGTAATATGATGAATGCAAATAAGCAAGTATGTAAGAATCAATGCACGCAGTTGACACAAGTGTTTGCTTCTAAGATGGAAAGAAGTAGGTAAACTGACTCAACATAAAGTAAAAGAAAGGCCGTTCGCAGAGGGAAGCAGGGGTTACTCATGTGCTAGAGCTTTTTATTTTGAAAACATGGAAACAATTTTGTCAACGGTAGTAATAATTCATATATGTTATGCATAAAACCTCCTATAAGTTGCAAGCCTCATGCATCGAATACCAATAGTGCTCGCACCTTGTCCTAATTAGCTCGGATTTCCATGGATTATCATTGCATTACATATGTTTCAACCAAGTGTCACAAAGGGGTACCTCTATGCCACTTGTACAAAGGTCCAAGGAGATAAATCCAATTTGATTTCTCGATTTTGATAGATCTCAACTTGAGGACATCCATACCGGGACAACATAGAAAATATATAATGGACTCCTCTTTAATGCTTAAAGCATTCAACAATAGATAATATTCTCATAAGAGATTTGAGGATTAATGTCCAAGCTGAAACTTCCACCATGATACATGGCTTTGGTTAGTGGCCCAATGTTCTTCTCTAACAATATGCATACTTAAACCATTCAACTCATGGCAAATCTCCCTTACTTCAGACAAGACGAACATGCATAGCAACTCACATGATATTCAACAAAGGTGTAACAGGTTGATGGCGTCCCAGAAACATGGTTACCGCTCAACAAGCAACTTATAAGAAATAAGATACATAAGCGACATATTCATTACCACAATAGTTTTTAAGCTACTTTCCCATGAGCTATGTATTGCAAAGACAAGGAATGAAATTTTAAAGGTAGCACGCAAGCAATTTACTTTGGAATGGCAGAAAAATACCACATAGTAGGTAGATATGGTGGACACAAATGGCATGGGTTTTGGCTCAAGGTTTTGGATGCACGAGAAGCATTCCCTCTCAGTACAAGGCTTTGGCTAGCAAGGTTGTTTGAAGCAAACACAAGTATGAACCGGTACAACAAAACTTACATAAGAACATATTGCAAGCATTATAAGACTCTACACTTTCTCCTTGTTGTTCAAACACCTTTACCAGAATATATCTAGACTTTAGAGAGACCAATCATGCAAACCAAATTTCAACAAGCTCTACGGTAGTTCTCCATTAATAGGTTCAAACTACATGATGCAAGAGCTTAAACATGATCTAATTGAGAACTCAAAACAATTGCCAAGTATCAAATTATTCAAGACCATATACCAATTAACACATGAAGCATTTTCTGTTTCCAACCAAATAGCAATGAACGAAGCGGTTTTCAACCTTCGCCATGAACATTAAAAGTAAAGCTAAGAACACCAGTGTTCAGTATGAAAAAGCGGAGCGTGTCTTTCTCCCACACAAGGAATGCTAGGATCCGAGTTTATTCAAACAAAAACAAAAATAAAAGCATACAGACGCTCCTAGTAAAACACATAAGATGTGACGGAATAAAAATACAGTTTCACTAGAGGTGACCTGATAAGTTGTCGATGAAGAAGGGGATGCCTTGGGCATCCCCAAGCTTAGATGCTTGAGTCTTCTTGAAATATGCAGGGTGAACCACGGGGGCATCCCCAATGTTAGACTTTTCACTCTTCTTGATCACATTATATCATCCTCCTCTCTTGATCCTTAAAAACTTCCTTCACACCAAACTCAAAACAATCTCACTAGAGGGTTAGTGCATAATCAAAAATTTACATGTTCAGCAAGGACACAATCATTCCCAACACTTCTGAACATTACCCAAGGTTACTGAAGTTTAATGGAGCAAAGAAACCCGCTCAAACACAGTAAAAGAGGCAATGTGAAATAAAAGGTAGAATCTGTCAAAACAGAACAGTCTGTAAAGACGAATTTTTTCGAGGCACTTAACTTGCTCAGATGAAAAAGCTCAAATTTAATTAAAGTTGCGTACATATCTGAAGATTACTCATGAATTTTTGCTGATATTTTAGACTCTCCTACAGAGAGATTAACTCAAATTCGTGACAACTAAAAATCTGTTTCTGCGCAGAAATACAAATCTTGTATCAACTCTCTATCAAAGACTTTACTTGGCACAACAATGCAATAAAATAAAGATAAGAAAAGGTTGCTACAGTAGTAACAACTTCCAAGACACAACAAAACAGTAGAAAAATAAAAAAAAACATGAGTTATCTTCCAAGAAGTGCTTTCTTTATAGCCGTTAAGATGGGCTCAGTAGTATTAACTCAAATTCGTGACAACTAAAAATCTGTTTCTGCGCAGAAATCCAAATCTAGTATCAACTCTCTATCAAAGACTTTACTTGGCACAACAATGCAATAAAATAAAGATAAGAAGAGGTTGCTACAGTAGTAACAACTTCCAAGACACAACAAAACAGTAGAAAAAAAAAGAGTTATCTTCCAAGAAGTGCTTTCTTTATAGCCGTTAAGATGGGCTCAGTAATTTTAATGATGCTCTTGCAAGAAATAAAAGTTGAAGCAAAAGAGAGCATCAAAAGCAAATAAGAAATACTTTTAAGTCTAACCCACTTCCTATGAAAAGGAATCTTGTAAATAAACAAGTCATGTAAGCATAATGCAACAAGCATAGAAAGGCAACACAAGCGCAACTTCAAGATTCTCAACATAAAGAGGGGAAACTTAATATTATTAAGATGCATATAACCATGTTTCCCTCTCTCATAATAACTTTCAGTAGCATCATGAACAAACTCAACAATATAACTATCACATAAAGCATTCTTGTTCACATGCATAAAAGTATCATTACTCTCCATATAAGCATAATCATTTATTAGTAATAGTGGGAGTAAACTATCACAACCATCATTGTAATTATCATAAATTGCAGGCATGGTATAATCATAATAAACTTTATCCTCCATATTAGGTGGCACCAAAATACCACTATCATTATAATCATCATAAATGGGAGGCAAAGTATCATCAAAGAAAATTTTCTCCTCAAAACTTGGGGGACTAAAAATGTCACAACCAGCTTCCCTAAGCTTAAATTCTTCCATAGCATTAGCAATAATAGTATTCAAAGAGTTCATGCTAATAACATTGCTACAACTATTTTGCAAACAAAGTTCCATGAGTTTTTTTAATTCTCTCTTCAAACACATCATGTCCTAATTCAATATAAAGTTCATAAAGATCTCTATTTTTTTTGTTGTTTTCCATTATGCCTAACTAGTGAAATAAAAACAAGAAACAAAAAGATATAATTGCAGGATCTAAAGGAAATAGCTTCGAGCACTCACACACCGGCAACAGTGCTAGGAAATAGCTTAGTAGTCGAAGGATGTGAATACCTTTTACCTTACTTCCCCGGCAACGGCGCCAGAAAATAGCTTGATGTCTACGCATGCTTCTATTCCTGTAGACAGTGCTGGGCCTCCAAGAGCAGAGGTTTGTAGAACAACAGCAAATTTCCCTTAAGTGAATCACCCAAGATTTATCGAACTCAGGAAGGTAGAGGTCAAAGATATCCCTCTCAAGCAACCCTGCAATTAAGATACAAGAAGTCTCTTGTGTCCCCAACACACCTAATACACTTGTCAGATGTATAGGTGCACTAGTTCGGCGAAGAGATAGTGAAATACAAGTAATATGGATGATTATAAGTAGTAATTGCAATCTGAAATAAAAATGGCAGCAAGCAAACATGTAGCAGAACTTGTTGGAAACGGTGTTTCAATGCTTAGAAACAAGGCCTAGGGATCATACTTTCACTAGTGGACACTCTCAACATTGATCACATAATTGAACAAATAAATGCTACTCTCAAACACTCTCTTGTTGGATGACAAACACCATTCATTGTGTAGGGCTACAAGAGCACCCTCAAGCCGGAGTAAACAAGCTCCACAACGTCATAAAGGAATCACACACGATGCACACACTGTCACCGTCACACCGTGGAGAGTAACTCCGGAGTTCATATTAAAGTAGCCTCTAGAGTGCATAATAGACAAGAGTAACATCTACATATTCAACTAGATTACAAAGCTCATGATCACATAAAGATCACACCATGGGAGAGAGAGTTGAACCACATAGCTACCGGTAGAGCCCTCAGCCTCGGGGGAGAACTACTCCCTCCTCATCATGGGAGACAACAACGGCGATGCAATGGCGGTGGTGTCGATGGAGATGACTCCGGGGGAAATTCCCCATCCCGGCGGCGTGCCGGAACAGAGACTTCTGTCCCCCGAAACTTGTCTTCGCGATGGCGGCGGCTACGGAACTCTTCGTGGAATATCGTCGGGTGTTTTAGGGTTTTCGGAGACGGAGCTTTATATAGGCGAAAGGGCGGCGCGAGGGGGTGCCCAAGGGGCCCACACCATAGCTGGGCGCGCCCACCCTCTTGGCCGCGCCGCCAGGTGGTGTGGGGCCCCCTTGTCCCCTCTCCGTCTCTCTTTCGGTGTTCTGGGTCCGTCTCGGTAAAATAGGAGGTTTGGCTTTTGTTTCGTCCAATTCCGAGAATATTTCCTGTGTATGATTTCTGAAACAAAAAAACAGCAGAAAACAGGAACTGGCGCTTCGGCATCTTGTTAATAGGTTAGTACCGGAAAATGCATCAAAATGATATAAAGTATGGATAAAACATGTATATATTGTTATAAAACTAGCATGGAACATAAGAAATTATAGATACGTTTGAGACGTATCAACCGTCGTTCGCGTTAATAACTTCCATCGCGAGATAGGCGACGGTTAGGTTAAACTTTAATGTGCCGCTGACGGGTCGGTCCCGCCACTCCCCGCCTCGCTTTTTGGTGCGTCCGGCGTCCCCGGTGCATCCCCTGTGGGACGGAGACGGGCTCGTGGTGCCGAACACCGTATCGGACGAGCCGGATAAAAAGCGGTTTTAGAGGACGCGGTTGTCAACATTTTTTTGTCCGGCGCGTCTAAATCGTTTTGTGGGACGGTTTAGGGGAGATGAGATGCTCTTACGATTTATATCCACTTCAAGAATCAGGATCAGCTGCGTGCCAACTAAAATGGGCTGCCAATGTATGCAGAACGGGTCGTGTCTTACTACCTAGCGGCCGTCCTGGGACGAATAAGATCAACCCATATGATGCGAGTCTGCAGTGTCGATCGTTCGTCTGACCGCACTTATCAGGAAGGGACGGTTGGCGGGAGGCCGACGGTGTACCGTGTACATTGGCGATCTGACGACAGGACAGCAACTTATTACTCGGTCATTACTCATAGTCATCACCATAATAGTGCAGCACCAGTAGGCATTTTCTTGCTCTTTTTTTATCAACCTCAGCTAACCTACTTAAGTGTATTATATTTGCAGGACGAACATTCGTGTTCGTGGCGCTGGCTGGTGAACCGTCTTGTACCAGTTACTACACTTGGTTGTTGCTCTAGCCTTTTTATGGAAAATAATGTACTGTTAACACGTTGCTTTCATCGTAATGAAAGGCATGCCGTCTCAAATAAGAAGTTTGTTTTGATTTAGGCGGTCGTATCCTTTGATCGATATCGACATTAATTTTTTTTCGATAAAGGATGCTTTATTACTTCAAGAAGCAATTACATCCAGCCTCTGCATAACCAGGATGCACACAGTCGTTTGTTGTCTCAAGTGACCAAAGTTACATAAAACAAAAATAGGCGAAATACATATCGGAACGATGAATCACATAACGCCTAAGAGCTAGGTGGAGCTTCTATCCTTAGACTATGCTGCCACCCATGTAGGGAAAAAGTATCCCTCGCCGTAACATCGACGGTCAGGGCCATGGGGTTGCTTCACTGTGATGGTTGCATTGCGGCTGTGGCTGGACCATTGAAGTACAGACGATACTACCGGTTAGGGACTTGTTGTAGTAGCCATGCCACCGGTACAATGCCTCTTGTCTTGTGCTACGACCGCAATTCATCGACACGGCACAAGTATCTGGAGAAAGCAAGAACCGAAGAAGATCGTAGTATTTAAAGTGCACATCCATGTGATGGTGAGTATATATTGGGGTTTCAGAAGAAATGTCATTGGTCTATGGAATCTCTGAAGTATTCCCTCTGGTCATGTTAATTGACGCTAGTTCTGTACGCGCGTAAGGTATATTGTACCTAGCTTCGCGTCGATTTTTTCAGATCAAAGGTAGTAAAATGGTGGCATGGGCAAGATATAGTATACCCTTCGTTTATGAAAGGATGTCTTAACGTTGTTAAAATATGCATGTACCTAGACGCGTTTTAGTGTGTAGATATATGTAAATTTAGATAAACTTGAGAAATCCTTTGTGGATGGAGGCATATTTTCTTTCGGTTTCTGGTATGCTTCATCCAAATCTCAAAAACTCCATATTAGTATTATCTTAACCGTTTCTCTCTCCAAATGTACTTTTGACTAGTTTTATAAATAAAACTTAAACAACCGAACCTATATAAGTTGATGATAATACCCTCATCCAAGAAGCCAGGTTAAAATAAAAATGACATTCAAGAGGGTAGCGGAGCTATCGACTTAAAGTCGAGCTAGAAAATCGGAGAAGCCAAACCTAACACAGGGCAATATAGACTACTGAGCATGAACAAAGCTATGCCTCCTAAAGAAACCATCGGACACTGCTGCCCTGGACACATCAAGTTATGATTAGAGAGGGCTGCTTGCCCTCTTGCTCCTGACTGTGGAGCGCCAATCATGCTATGTTGTATTATGATCCAAATTCATATACTAAAGGGAGGCTAACTTCTGACGAGCGGAGCGAGGCCCGTCGCCGGAGGCTTGGGCCGGAGGCTAACTTCTTACGAACGGATCGTTGGCACCGCCTATATATACATCTTGTAAGCCGCCGGCTAGGGTTCATCAGATTATAAGATAACCCACGGCGTTTGTAAACACCTCCCGATATAGTGAAGTTTTGCTGGCTGGCGCCCGTGGTTTTTTTCCCCTTCTGTGTTGGAAGGGGTTTTCCACGTTAAATCTCGTGTCCCCTGCGTGTGTTCTTGTTTCGTTCTTCGTTATTTGCTTGTCGCTTTTATAACATGCTAGCCGACCACGATGATAGAGCGAGCACAATTGTGAAATGTGTACGAGATAGGAGGCCACTGAGTGCCAGTGTGAATCCTTCTAGGAACAAGGGCAAGATCCAAGGAACCGAAGTGTCGTGACCAACAGAATCTACTCCACGATGACACCACCAAGATGATGACCGATAAGATCGAATTAGGGTTTTCACCCGGAGCTCAGACACCGAGAGGTGCTCACAACGACGCCCCCGAAACACGTGCCTTCATCCCGGTACCAGGATGCAAAACGGGTGTAAGTTGGATCGACTTCTTAGTATCCGAGGCTAAGAAGATTCACTCTCGGGCCTCCTTGATTCAAACGATTTTTCATAGTAACTTACACCGATTCTAATCTTAATTTTGGCAATCCAAGCGTTATTGGTAAGCGCATGCTTGACTTTCCATTTCTTCTTTGTGGATGTCTCATATATGAGGGGGGCAATATCTTTGGGCTTTTTACCGTTGAGCAACTAGGAATGCCAAAAAGGAGTGATCTCCCCATTGCCAATGGAGATAGTGGTGGATGCGTAGAATAGGCCCATATTTACCTCATCACAAGGGGTACCCATACCCATGCAAAGCTTACTCACGTCACGCCATTCAAACCAAGGCCATCTCAACCGAAGAGCCCTCGCAAGTTTCTCAAGATGTAGGATGCCCAAACCACCAAGCTTCTTGGGTCTACAAACCTCTTCCCAATTCAATTTACACTTGCCCCCGCTGACCTCCTTGGTGTCGGCCCAAAGAAAAGGACGCTCGATTTTATTCATGGAAGCGATGCACCATGGCGGGATTTTGAGCGGGGTTAGATGGAAAATTGCTTGGGACGCGAGGATGGATTTGACAAGGGCCCCTCTCCCGGTTACATTGATATTTTTCCCATCCCAAGTAACAAGCTTGCCAGCCATCTTGTCTTTTAAAGGTTGAAAATCGGTCCTCTTAAGCTTCCAAACTGATAGGGGCAGCCCTAAATACTTGATTGGGAAGGAAGCGCGGATCACCGGAATCCCATCAAGAACCTTGTCAATGTCAATATCATGAAATCTAATGGGAATGACCATGCTCTTTTGGAAGTTGGTGAAGAGACCGATAGCCTCTCCGAACAAGGCGACACGTCGAATGGGAAGTACAAGACGACCTCCGCTTACAAGGCGAAATTCTTGGGAGCCACATTAAAAAATATGAACAAGATGGTGTGGAAGGTTTGGGCCCCTCCAAAGGTCAAGTTATTCTCTTGGTTAGCCATCCGCAATGGAATTTGGACGGCGGATGGTCTTGAGGGAAGGGGCTGGGACAATTTTGGACTTTGCCCGCTTTGCAAGCAAACTCAAGAAACGGTGGCACATCTCTTCTCTCGATGCCGATATACAAAGATGATTTGGAATAGGTTAAGAGTTGGAGAGTTGGCTTGGGATAAGCAAAATGTGCCCCCCAAATCGACGGAATCGCAGCAATGCGCCCCGAACGCACGCAGATTAGGCTCAATCTCCAAGCGGCGACTGTGCACACTCCCATCACAGATCCATGGCACACACCACACACCAGCCAAATATCCACACAAAAATTTAGAGAAGAAAGTAGGGGAAACGAACCAGCTTAGAGAATCAGACACGACGGGGAAGAACCGTGGCTATAGCGACGCTGCCGAAGAACCACACGCACCACCGCAAACTCACGAACAAAGAGGAGAAGCAGATCATGGCTAAGCGAGGAGAGCTGTCGCCCCAGGCAAGAAACAACCAAAGAAGGAGCACACCGCATTCGAAGAAACCACGAACCGACCCACAACCGCTTTGCTTGGCCGACACGTCGAACAAATCCGAGCATAGGCACAACATCGAAAGGACACCCACGGGCTAGCCCAAATCACCACCCACAATCAAACATAGAAAACAGAATGCAAACATCTCTCTAAGTGGGGCACGTGACAGCGATGGGCAGATCCCTCGGAATTGCTCCCAATACTGGGAGCTTAGTGCTCTTAGAGGATTCCCTCCGTCCGCACTCATGAGTGGGTGGGTAGGTGATGCCTCCCTTAGGGAGTGTGGAAGATGATGTTGTGCAGTGCAACGGAGAAACGAAAAGGAATGTCTTCCATAATCGTGCTTGTCACTTGGACCATACGAAAGGAGCCTAATCCAAGAATTTTCAACAATAAGTTCACGCCCCCAACCTTCTTGCTTAAAATCATTAAGGGAGGCTAAGTTTTGTATCGCCACGGGCATTTGAGTTTTGTATTAAAGAGAGAGTAATGGCTTAGGAACTTCTATTTTTTTCTTTTGTCTTATCAAGACTCTTCTACTTATTTAATGAATGGAGGCAAACCTTTTACCCCCTTTAAAAGAAATTCAAATCAATCTTACGATGGTGATTTGTAGGGTTCAAATCGCCTGCCCTACAGTTTATGGGAAATCCTAGAGAAGAGAAACTCCTGTTCCTTGATAATTCCTTCCCACAGGACCGTGGTGTCGGTGATGCCGGCCCACGCTCCCGCAGCGAGAATATACGTAGAGCTGGAATGATAGAAGTTCGGCCCTTCGTATCTGAAAGCCGGGTATGCATACGTTTCAGAATGTTGAATGTAACGAGGGCCGGCACCAGTCAATAATACTCTGCCCTGCTGTCTAATTTTGATCAAATCCGAGCCTGGTGTCAGGCGTCTGCGTGACGCGCCGTGTCGATCGACCGTGGAAGCCCCATGCGCGCGTACTTGTTATGGCCCGGCCGGTTGCAAACCGCCGGCTAGGATGAGACGAGAAAGTACGAGACGATCCCGGCGAAGCGGCCGGCTGTCGGCGGCGACAGCGAACGTCCGAAGGCGGGGGCCAGCGTCGACCTCGCTCGGAAGCTCTGGACTGGACTCTGCGTAATGGGGACGGCAGGAGTACTTTGGTGTATCGTTGTCCGCGACCTTTTGCGTGCCGCGTGTGCAACGCGGTGGTCGCCGGAATTAATCAGCTAGCCCGAGGCACGCCTAGCAAACCCGACGACAGTAACCGATGCGACGAAGTGGCAGCCGATCCATTGCCAGCGCACGATTAGGACCGAACGGAGTAGTCTCGTCGCCGTCGGTAGGCGTGGCGATTAGCGTCGATGAACTCCCCGTTAGGCCATCTCCAGCGGGGTCTGTTTGCGTCGTTTTAAATGGTTGAAATCGATCCCGCGTCCGTTTACGTCGGGATCCCTCCAGCGGCACGACACATAATTTTTTTTTTCCATTCATGAAAGTCATAATTTACATTAATAAAAAACATAGAAAGACATTAAAAATACTATAAAGGCGTAGTAAAACTAGGTACTGTCTACTGGTCGTCGTCGTTGATGAGGTCGATGAACTCTGGCGTCGGTCATGGAAGTTGGTACGCCGGCAGTGGAGGAGGTAGGGCAGGCTGTGGCAACTGCGGCCAGGCCGTTGCCCGCGCAGTAGACTGTGGTGAAGGTGGCCACGGATCCCAGGCCGGAGCGGCAGCCGGCGCGCCGTTGTTGGAACGCGTCGGCGTGGCCGGAGGAGTCGCCGGCCTCCCCTACGTGAGCGCGGACTCGCTGAGCTGGATTGCGGGCCCATCTCACAAAGCGAGCTCATAGAGCTCGTCGAGCTCGCTATTGCCAGTGCCATTGCAATAGCCTCCTCCTCGGTAATATCCGGCGCTGGATCTCCGGATCCCAGCCCGCCCGCCGTCGTCGTGGTCGTAGTCTGCGCACTCCGCGTGCTCGTCCTCGTTCGTGTCCTCCTGGTCGTTCTCCTCTTCTTCCGCGGAGATCTCGCGGTCGAAGTACTCGACTTCGACGAGGTAGCCAGTGCAGCGGCGCGCGTCGAATTCCCACGTCCCGAACGAGATCCAGTTGTAGGAGTTGAGCGCGTACGCCGGATCTTCTCGGAAATCCGGCGGCAAGATCGCTCGGCGGCGGCACACCTCGTCCCGGCTCTCTCGGCCCTAGCGCGGCACGGGTTGGGGGGGGGGGACCGACACGCGCCTGGAGTTGAGGTACCAGCCCCCTCGAGGCAGGTTTGCATCCGGCCATGGCACCGGCCGGTTTTCCTCTGAAAGACGGCATGCGAGCTCGATGCGGACGTACCGCCCGACCCATGGCTTCTTGCTGGACCGCGAGCCGCTAGCCTCATGGTCGTTCTTGGTCTTGCGAAATGGCCAACATTTCTTCCCCATGGCGTCGGTCGGGTGGATAAGGTGGGCTCTGGTAATGGTGTGGTCGAGGAAATGGACGCCGGTAGCGTTCCTTTAAGAGGCTCGGACGCCACCTCGCCTTCAATGTCCTGCCACTGCGACGGCGCCCAGCAGCGCACGCTCGCGAAAGCCGAGGCGCACTGTTAACGCAGCCCTATAATAGCTACATCGCGCCGCCCGTAAGTAATACCGCGGAAGATGAAGTATTTGTTCCCCTGCCAGACGGACCCGTGCGAGGACCGGACGGACAACCGCTGCGTTCGCGCACATCACTATACGTCTCCCCGCGAACGGACGCAAACGATGCGCTGAGCGTCCATTTTGATCGCCCTGTTGGAGATACACTTTACACCTGATAAGGTAGTGCGTCATCAGGGAATGGACAGTTTTTTTTTTAGATGGGGAATGGACAGTTAACTTGCTTTAATCCGTACCATGTATGGGGCTCGAGCTGTTCTTTTAGGAACTCGATTTTTTAAGGATCACCCACGGGATCGAGATAGGCTCTTCAAAAACTTGCTTTCATCACTAGCTAAGCTTGGATCAGGGACTTTATAATTAATTTCTAAGAATTAACAAGCCTAGCCAGGTCTATAAGGAATGGCAATTTGGCATAAAATGCACACAGAGATAATGACCTTTTTTTCGAAATAAAGAACTGGATTTCTGAAATAGGGATGGATCTGGAATTGGTTGATATGGCCCATTATGCTTTACATCGGCCCACAAGGAAATAGCTGGAAGGCTTAGAATGTGAGCCTTATATTAATCTACCAATATGGGCTTTATTCCAGACGGGCTTGCATCCTGTTTCTGCAGCATTTTTTTATGAACTTTACCACAAATTTTAAGTTTTTATGGAAGGAAAAAAGAAGGGGGAATTCTACGGGTCACAAAGAACTTCCACATAAAGTCCAGCCACTGCACCGGTTCTTTTGTCAGCGGCGGCTGTTCTGGCCTTAGGGGACATGATATGGAACCCTTAACTACATCTAATATTTATGGCATATTTGCTTAGTGATGATGTTCCGATGGTGGATTTTTCATCAACTAAAATGAAAGCCCCTGAAATTGTGCCCACTATGGTGTGACTGTCATGACCGATGCGGTTGACATCGACGAATCTATGTATTTTGGTACGGCAGATTGTCAGTTCTAGATCCGACGTTTTGTCTCCGAAATGTCGGCATGCATGATGGTTGTGTCCATTTTGGTAATGGCAAGTTGGATTTTTGCAAGTGGTTTTATATTTCTTTCGTTCGTACTCACGATATTCTTCCCTGATAATACAAGGATCAAACTGCAGTTCCCAACATGGTGTACTGGTGTGTTCCCGCCCAAAACGATCTAATGGTGTACTGTTGTACATTGGTTGTTGCTTCAATATAACACCGTACTCATGCAGTGTGCTTGTATACTTCTTGTACTTTGTGCTGTGAAGTTTATGGGAGAAGTATTCTTATACTTCGTGATGTGTATTTTAGGAAAATAAAATAAAACTTTAACATATCAGAAGACAACAAATAAACTTCCTCCCTGCAGGATGCTCCAAGTAGAGATGTGTCGGTATGCAAGTATCGCACGCCACACTTGTACTATAAGAAAAGTTTACCAAGGTGATGGGATCTACAATCGACAATTTTTCAGCTAAAACTTTGAAAGTCGGTTATATTAAGGGTTTGACAACTTCTACGGGTTTTTTTTAGAGTTGGTCTAAGCAAGGTGGTGCATCTAGCTAGCCACACGTGTTTGGAAATGGTAGCGGAAGGGGATTGTCACACCAAAAAAAAGGCTTTTATTTAAGAGAAATACCAAGTTCTTGAAGGAGTGGTATGACCCAAACCAACTGAGCAGTGACATTGACAATGGCCTTATATTCTTCTTCAGCATTGGAGCTGGAGATAGTGCCTTGTTTTCTGGCACTCCAAAAAGCCAAATTTGGATCAACAAATATAGCAAAGCCTCATGTGAAGCGTCTATCATCAACATAGACCGCATATTTTTGACGGTAGGCTCAAGACGAGCCTGGCTTTAAATTAATGAAGCCACACAATGGTAGAGACAAAGTTGAACAACAACCAACATGGGTACATGCCTCACGCACACACATAATAGAGTCTGCACGACAATACAAAAACAATAGACAACGTGCATACAAACGTGCCCCAACACGTCGACCAACACGGAGACCCACACCAGCAGTGACATTGAGCATCAGTCTTTCGGGCTAGATCTCACAGTGGCATGCAATGCACGGATCCGGTGTATCGCCTGCTCGAGTGCCTCCCGGTCCTGTCTCCTAGCCATAGGCTTCCACACCTGTAGCTATATAGACAATTTGTGTACTCCATTAGCAGACTGCGATGGGAAAGAACCCTCTAGCATGAATTTGTTCCTCATGTTCCAAACCGCCCAAAGGAGGGCAGCACAATAGGTCCATAGGACCCGCTTGGTTTGGCCGACGCAACGATTTAGAAATCTAAAGACATCATCAAAACACGAGGGGTTCCAGGAGCATCCCAACAATTCCCTAACTGTGCTCCACATGAATCTAGCCAACGGACAGGTGAAGAAAATATGGTTCGTGTCCTCCCAATCATGTCTACAGCGGAGGTTGTCATTGGACGGAAGACGCTTCCGAGCCAATTTCCAAAGAAACACGTTAATCTTTAAAGGGGCACAAATCTTTCAGATATCTCCATACTGCTTTTGTGGGGTTCCCACACAGCTTTGCGTAGAGCGAGCGCAATGTGAACCTCCCCGAAGATTCTAATGCTCCGGAAATGCAGTTCAGCGAGTCGGATAAACGGAGGTCATCAATCTCCCGCCTAAGAGTTATCCAAGCGAACTACTGTTGACGTCAGAAACCCCCTGGCGGGCAGAGACGGGCAACACAGTAGAGCCGGGAACAACTAGGGCTGCGGCTGGCCCCAGTCCCTCAGAGCGACGGCCCGCAAAGCCTCCTGGTCGCACGTCCGATGCTATCACAAGGGCGTGCCACCCGACCTATACCTGGTCGGGAAGGTGTGGATGATGCCTCGCTTAGTTTCCTGCATGGCATACACGTAAACATTAAATACGAGCCTCGATCGGCTCTCAGGTTATCCTGTGAATCGGCTCAAAGAGCCGATCCACCCATGATTCGAACGAGGTGTCCGAATATATGGTGGTCCTGCTTGATCAAGATAAAGCTGATTAGATCTACGACAATTTAGGGTTTTCACCGCATAATCGGATCATCCTACTCACGATTGGGCCTCGCGCTCGCGCACGGTGACCGTAAGCCGATCCTAGACAGGGCCTAAAAACCAACACGAGGTTGATCCTCGGAACGTCCTTTCTAGGGCTAGCAAACGTCACCCTACACGCCGCCGGATCCTCCAACCCTTTGTAAGGCCTAACTATTGCGGATGTTAAACTAATCCTTGATGAAACAAGGAGCAACCGTAACGGATCGGATCTACTAAACTATGATCAAGCGGGGTGCCGCCCCTACACCCGAGATAGGTGTAAGGGCGGCTAGATGTGCAAGGGTTGCATAACGAAAGCATGTAATTCGAAGAACAATGCTAACCCTAACACATCTAAGATAACTACGTTGCTCGCCATCAAAAAGGCTTCGAGCACGAGCAACGCATGAACAACGTGGGCAGGCTTGTGTTGCCTAGATCGCAAGATGCGATCTAGGCAGCATGGTGCTTACCGGAGAAACCCTCGAGACGAAGGAGTTGGCGATGCGCCGAGATTTGTTTGTGTTGAACGTTGGTTGTTGTTTATTCCATAAACCCTAGATACATATTTATAGTCCAGCGGACTTTCTAACGTGGGAGATCCCCACCGTGTACGAGACAAACTCTAACTTTTAATCTAGATACAATCTACTGTAATTAAAGATACACGGGCAATCTAGCCCAAATTCTCCGTGCAAGGCCGCTTCAGAGATCTTCCATGTGTAATCTTCCAAGCCCATCTTGATCGCGGCCCACCTCCTGATTTAGCCAAAATCCGGTGATAACACATGCCCCCTGGTTTTGGTAATGATAATTTCAAAACCACTCGTTTTTCCTCCGAGGGGTCATGTCGTGGCGGAGCGAGAACCATCGCGAGTATTTCCATCATGACAACTTGCCTTCCCAACTTCTCTGCACGATTTGACAGTTTTTTGGCACCACTTCCTCGAAAACCGTTCGGACATTAAATCCCCACTTCTTTTATCCAACCGTACCGAACAGTTCTTCTCTTCATCCTCTTCGCATTAGCACTTCCAAAAAACCCTTCTCTGCCACCATGCCTTCCTCCTCTTCTTCATCGGACCTCTCTGCCCAGTCCTCCCCCTTCCGCGAGCCGACGCCGGAGTGGAACCAGGAGGAGGCCCATGCGGCCAAAATCCGCCGCGCCATCGAGGCCGGGGACGAGCCAAGCCACAACTTCTCCATCTGGTCAGAGGACGACAAGTCCCTGACCGACGGGGAGAGCGACCTCCGCTTCCTCACCCATGGGGAATCGGAGGAGGAAAGTGACGACAGTCGCTTTCCCTGGGACGGGGTCACCTCCTCCGACGAGGCGAAGGAGGAGGAGGAGGAAGAGAAGGACGACAGCTCCTCCGACGAGCCGCCGGCCAAACGCCACTGCCCCTGGCCCGGGAACCTCATCGACTTCAACAGCGACGACGACGACGCTGATGAGGAGGACGAAGACAACGAGGGTCCTGCCAGCGGTCGCTACAGCAGCGACGACGAGCCGGTCAGGAGCGGCGCCGACAACGGTGACGACGACGACGAGGGCAGCAACGGCCCCTAGATAGGATCTTAGCCTAGGGCCAGTAGTGGTAGACGGGGCAATGTATCCCCTAGGACCTCCTTTTGAGAGCAATCAGCTCTTTTTGTAAGAAATCTCGTTTATCAATGAAGAATTTCCCCAATTTGATCTTGCCGATTTCCTGTATGATAATTTAGCCGATTGTCTTTCATACTGATTCTGCCGATCGTTATTTAGCCAATGCTAAACGAGCCGATGACAACGCATTGGCCCCCCACGATTCGTTCTTCCAACCTATGTCTGTATGCTCTGGTGGACAACGAGGCAGACCAATGCCCTCCAAAGAGTCCTAAAACCGCTGCTGGAACAACTTGCCGTTGAAAGCCGAGGCTCCTGTAGTACAGATATCCCCTGTTCTGTTCCTTTACAGCAACCAGATTGCCCAATTTCGATCCTTCATTCGGTAATGACGGGCCTCCCTTTAGCAAAACTCATTGCCTTCGAGAGGAATTGCATTGCGGGACCAGCCGATGATTCTTCAATCGGCTCCCAAAAAACGAGTATCCACAAGGCCAGCTGCCCCCCGAGCCTCAGCCGGGGTGGAAACGATGATGAGGACCCATAATTCGGGCAAACGAGGCCTGGGCTCGACCCTGTCTGAGAGCGCTATCATGCGGGGCCAACCAGTCGATCACCTTTCATCCGTTGACAGCCGGTACAGTCGATCCATCAGGCTAGTAATCTGGTGTTGAGTAGGTGTCTCCAACAGAGCCCTGGGCTTGTCGCTGAATCGACTGGCATGCTGAAACTGATAATTTTGCAACATCAGTACCATTCTTCAGACAAGTTGTGATGCAGAGCCAGCCGATTCCAACAAAATCGGCTTCCTGTAGCAAAGGATCTTTCGGGGCAAGCTGCCCCCCCAAGCCTCAGTCGGGGCGAGAATAGCAGTGAGCCGACCACGTCGGTCATCCTCGGTTTCCAACTCGTAATGCAGCATCAGCCGATTCCAACAAAAATCGGTTCTTCAGAGTGAAGAAATTTCAGGGCGAGCTGCCCCCCCGAGCTTCTCCAGCTCACATCTTGCACCTGGCTGATCAGACCGGCTCATCGTCTTTGGCAGGCTGAGGCAACTCCCGGTGGGGATGTCTTTGAATTTCTGATGCCCTCCAAAACTCTGGACGTAACACCCCCTGGAAGTGACAGCTACCAAGTCACCACCTTGGTCAAAACGTTACAGCCGATTGCTTCGTCATCGGCTGTTCTCCTGGTCTTACAAGAGATATGCTCCCTTCGTTAGGCTCATCCCTACCCTGACTTGCACGTTTATGCTCCCTTCGTTAGGCTGAACTTGAAGACTTGCCAACGGGAATTAGGGGTCCTTGAAGAGAAGATCCACTTCCTGCTCCATTGATCCTTAAGTCGATGTCTGCACATCGGCTGTGCTTAAATTTTTTTGAATTTTCGGCCGATTTATGTATCGGCCCCCATACTCCAATACCCATCATCAAAGGATGAGACACTTCTACTGCATATCCTCGTGTTTTATCCACCTGGGTGCCCCCCCGAGCCGATTCTGTCAAGAGGATTGATGGTATCGGCTCTGTTGGATTACATGTTGAGCCCAGGCAGAATGGATGGTGAGGATAATTTTGGCCGATTGCTGGGATCGGCCTCCACGTTGCTTGTTCGATGAAGGTTTTGTAATGTTCCTTCATAAACTTTTTGGGGCCGATCACAAGGATCAGCCTCGCCACGTTTGTTCATCGACGTTTGCTTTGTTACACGGTCGGGCTCGTGGATAAAACCAGCCTAACCCCGTTCTTTGTCACGTCGATGCGCTCGCGATCGTCCAGATTGATGCCCGAGAGTGGCTCTTGGCCCGATGTCTCCCAAACGTCCATGCCGACTGTTGAAACCTCGACCGAATCATCTGCGTGGACGACTTCTACTTCATCTCCATCCCATTGTATTAGGCATTGGTGCATCGTGGATGGAATGCAACGATTGGCGTGGATCCAATCTCTCCCTAGTAGGACAGCGTAGGTACTCTTGCTGTCGACAATAAAGAACGTCGTAGGGATAGTTTTCCTTCCTACGGTCAGATCCACATTCAGAACACCTTGCGCGTCAGATGCTTGGCCGTTGAAATCGCTCAGTGTTACGTTGGTCTTGATCAGATCCGAGCTGGAGCGTCCCAACCGACGTAGCATGGAGTATGGCATAATGTTAACTGCCACCCCGGTGTCTACCAACATCTTGTTGACAGGCTGCCCATTGATGTAACCTCGCAAGTACAGGGCCTTCGGATGCCTGTAACTTCTTTCTTTCGGCTTCTCAAAGATGACCGGCCGTGGGCCGCAGTCCAATTGCGCCACAGGTGCTTCATATAATCTTGGAGCGCTAAACTCCGTTGAAAGAATGAAGACCATGTTTGTGCCAGCCGATGTATCATCATCGGCTTTCGTCTGCTTGGGGCGCCACTCTTTTCTTTGTGGCCGACCTTCTTCATCCAGGGTTCGCTGAACTTTGGCGGCCAGATCAGGCCGTGCCTTCCTCAGCGTATGCAGGTACAATCTTTCAGCTTCTTCCAACCCACGCAGACGCTGAAGCCTTCGCTTCTGGGAACGGCTGAGCCCATCAGGGCACCACCTGGGCCGATGGTATTTGTCTTCTTCATCATCGTCCTCTAGTTCCTCGAGATCTTCCACCCGAGCGGACTCAGCATGTTTGTTCCGAGGCGGGAGAGGCCCTAGACGCTTGAACACGGACACGTTAGCTGCATCCTTCTTCCTTTGCTCGCATTCTGGGAAGTTCTCGATTGTTGGCAATCGGCTCATTCCTGAGTCCCAGCAATGTTTGAAGAAAGGACAGTCCCAGTGCCTATCCATGTCATCCTGCCCCCCTGACCTTCCTTCAGCGTGACGATTGTACCCGTCGTTGTTTCTATCATGCTGACGGTACCTTCGTCCTCTCGCATCGGACCGATAATTTCTCTCATCATCTACGTCGTAGCGCCGACGTCGGTCGTACTTGCTGCTCATATTTGTTGAGGAGATGCTCGGAGAGTGGACGTTGATACCGCACGCTTCTCACTTCCTCCTCTGTCGAGTACCGTCTGTCATCATCTTGGGGCCGGTCGCGTGGATCGGCCTCCTCTTTATCCTTGCCACGGGAGTGGCTGCTTTCTGCTTCATCTTTGCCATGGCGGCTTGCAAGCCCTGCCATGTTGACGCCAAAGGAGAACTCTGGCTGGCATATGGAGTGGCTGAGATCCACCATGTTGTCGCCAGGCAACAGACGTGTGTTTTCATTGAGCTCGTTGCCGTGCGCAGGGGTCTTCTCAAAGGAGCCGATGAGTTCGGCTTCGAGGGTTGCCTTGATCTCGTGATGTTTCTTCTTGAGCTCATCAGGCAGATCCTCGTACTTGACCGGAGTGCTTTCCGCCATGTCGGATGCAGATGGCGATGTCGTGGATGTCGAAGGTTGTCCCACCGGGCGTGCCAGAATGTGTTGACGTCAGAAACCCCCTGGCGGGCAGAGACGGGCAACACAGTAGAGCCGGGAACAACTAGGGCTGCGGCTGGCCCCGGTCCCTCGGAGCGACGGCCCGCAAAGCCTCCTCGGTCGCACGTCCGATGCTATCACAAGGGCGTGCCACCCGACCTATACCTGGTCGGGAAGGTGTGGATGATGCCTCGCTTAGTTTCCTGCATGGCATACACGTAAACATTAAATACGAGCCTCGATCGGCTCTCGGGTTATCTCGTGAATCGGCTCAAAGAGCCGATCCACCCATGATTCGAACGAGGTGTCCGAATATATGGTGGTCCTGCTTGATCAAGATAAAGCTGATTAGATCTACGATGATTTAGGGTTTTCACCGCATAATCGGATCATCCTACTCACGATTGGGCCTCGCGCTCGCGCACGGTGACCGTAAGCCGATCCTAGACAGGGCCTAAAAACCAACACGAGGTTGATCCTCGGAACGTCCTTTCTAGGGCTAGCAAACGTCACCCTACACGCCGCTGGATCCTCCAACCCTTTGTAAGGCCTAACTATTGCGGATGTTAAACTAATCCTTGATGAAACAAGGAGCAACCGTAACGGATCAGATCTACTAAACTATGATCAAGCGGGGTGCCGCCCCTACACCTGAGATAGGTGTAGGGCGGCTAGATGTGCAAGGGTTGCATAACGAAAGCATGTAATTCGAAGAACAATGCTAACCCTAACACATCTAAGATAACTACGTTGCTCGCTATCAAAAAGGCTTCGAGCACGAGCAACGCATGAACAACGTGGGCAGGCTTGTGCTGCCTAGATCGCAAGATGCGATCTAGGCAGAATGGTGCTTACCGGAGAAACCCTCGAGACGAAGGAGTTGGCGATGCGCCGAGATTTGTTTGTGTTGAACGTTGGTTGTTGTTTATTCCATAAACCCTAGATACATATTTATAGTCCAGCGGACTTTCTAACGTGGGAGATCCCCACCGTGTACGAGACAAACTCTAACTTTTAATCTAGATACAATCTACTGTAATTAAAGATACACGGGCAATCTAGCCCAAATTCTCCGTGCAAGGCCGCTTCAGAGATCTTCCATGTGTAATCTTCCAAGCCCATCTTGATCGCGGCCCACCTCCTGATTTAGCCAAAATCTGGTGATAACAACTACTCATTCAGACCCAAAGCCTGCGGAGGGGAATGCACCACAACCCATTGGCCCAAGCCCTCGCAATGGAGACATCCGGCTCCCTCGCCAGAGAAAACAACGAAGGGAAGCGATCACACAGAGGACCCTTCCCCAGCCACCAATCCTTCCACAGTCTCGTGGATTAGCCGTTATGAACGCTATGTTTTGCCCCCAAGCTAAACACCGCTTTAACCTTCTAGACCGAGTTCCAGAATTGGGAGCCCGACCAGTGGGAGTCAACCAAGAGGTCCGAATGACGCATGTATTTGCCTCTCAGGATATCGGCACACAAGCCTTGTTCCCCGGCGTACAGCTTCCAAATCCATTTGACCATCAAGAAGATGGTCATGATCCTGGTGTCAATGATTCCAAGTCGCCCAAGGTCTTTGGCTTACACACCGCGTCCTAACGCACCCAGTGATATTTTCGTCTCGAGCCATGTGCCTTCCAGAAAAATCAGGCCCGATGCTTATCAAACGTTTTGTGCACCCCTTTACCCAGGAGGCAGACACCCATGGCGTGCAGAGGCAGGTTGGAAAGGCAGGCATTAATAAGCGTCAACCTCGCAGCAGAGGTCATCAACTTGCCGATCAAAGGATCAGCCCGCTTCCTCACCATAGCCCCAAGCGGATCCCAATCACTAGAAAGGAGCGCCTTATCACTGATGGGTAGCCCAGATACATGAAAGGGAAGGAGCCCCGCTTGCAGTTTAGCATGTTTGCAATTCTCTGCTCTTCTTCCGGTGAGGTCACCAAAACTATCACCTCACTCTTATGAAAGTTAATGCAAAGACCTGACATGTTCTTAAAACATAGGAGCAAAAACTTGAGATTGGCAATAGCCAAATCCCCCGGTTGAATGATTAATAACTGCAAGAACACATATCAAGTGTAGCTAGTTTTGAAGTAAGAGTATCAAACCACGAGAAGCTACAGCTTAGGGTCTTAATGCCCATTGTTACTATTATCTAGTGGGTACTTGTAAGTTATTCTCCTTTCAAGATAAAGTATATAAAAGAGTTTTTTTTCTGTTGATAGCTAAAGTAAATAAAAACAAAGAAATAAACTAATGTAAACTAAAACAAGTGAGTATTAAGAGCGTTTTTCTGATATGGTAGAGGGGTTCTCTAGGAGTGTAGGTTCCACCTCTAGTATTTCTATTACTTATGGTTAGAATGAACTATATCTTTTCCAAGCTATGTGTGAGGAGAGCTCCGTAATAAGATGCGACAAGAAAGCCATCGGTCAGCGCATCTCTAAATAACCGATGAGTGCATGTTTTGCATTACTGTTTTATCAAGTTATCATCAAGTAGTGGTAGAATTTTTATATTTCACCGCGCTACCGCACCCTTTTATGCTTGTCTACACAGGATCTTAAATAATAAGTCAATAATGAAATATTAATGACAATTGTCATTTTCTGGCATTTTGACGTGATGGAAATCATTTTTTGCACTTAATAATGCGCTTGAGTGAAAGGACAATGCGAGGACATCTTCTAGGAGCTTCAACAGGCATCGGTACGGGAAAGGCCCGCCCGTACCACCCTCCAGGAGCACCGTCTTGTCAAATACTTTCACCTCCCGCAGACGGATCAGAGATCAGACACACACAACTCCGCGAAACTGAGAAACACCGCCCCAGATCAGATCTCAAGAGGGAACTTCGGAAAAGACAAGATCCAGGTTGCTACGTGGATCCTTGGAGGACAAGGAATCATCCCCTTCACCATCATCATCAACCGCTGCACCTCCATGATCATCATCCTCCAACCATAGTTGTAATCTTGATTGCTATTGTGGATTTGTATTCGAATTCGTTCCATTCCTTTAATTCATTCCACAAGATTATGATGATGTTCTTGCTTGTCTCCATGTGGTAGTAGTCTTAATAGTTCTCGGGGAGATGGAGAAACACTAGCATGAATATGAGATAAATCTAAGATGATCTATGGTTTTAAGTATTAATATGTGTTAGTTTTCTCTCTTGTTATTACATGTTGTGCACCATGTAATATTGCCTATTGGACTTGAGAGGGAACTACTCTTTGAAGTGTGGTAAAGTGAACAGCGGGAAGTGATATTACCGTATCGGTGCTTTGACACATGAATAAGGGGGATAAGAGGGATTCAAAAAGCTCATATCGATGACCATGAGGTACACCCCTTAATAGCGCTAGTCCATATGTGGGTGCAGAAGGCTAGATGATGTGGTTATTTAGAGATGCGATGAATGATGGCTATCTGGGCGCATCTTATTACAGAGCACTCCCACACAGAACATGCTTGAAAGCATAATTTATGCTAATTAACATGAGTCCTAGTGCTAGAGGTGGATCCAATAATTCCTAAGAACACTTTGTCTTATTAAGTTTCAACCTTTTTTTATACAATGTTTTACTGCTTTATTTACTTTTCCTGCAACCCTTTACATCACCCCTTTAATTATTTTGAGATTAAAAAATAATTATTAAGTAATCTTTATTAGAAAGTACCAAGGGGCATTAAGACCCTAACCAGTAGCTCCTCATGGTTCGATACTCTTATTTCAAAACTAGCTACAACTGATATGTGTTCTTATAGTTATCAAGCTATTTTCTGGTGCCGTTGCCGAGGAGCTCAATGTTTTTGGTCTTTGTTCTTAGTTGCTTATCTATTATTGTTTTTACTAAAGTTGTTTAATAGTTTCAGGTAGTACCATGGCTGCTCTCGGGTTTATGAATAAGCTTGACGCAACTGAATATCTCGGAAGATTTAACCGAGGGTTCGTTAATTAAGGAATTTCCCAATTCGAGTGACATTGAATATTCTATTCATCCATGCTTTATTGCTATTATGAAGAATAGTTTTTTAGGAGATGATCCCGATGAGGATCCTTATAGTCATTTGCATTCTTTTACTGAGTTATGTTGGACAATTAAATTGAGAAACTATACTGATGATGAACTTAAGCTTAATTTTTTTAGTCAATCTCTAACCAACACTGCATTATCTTGGTATAGAACTTGCCCTGCAGAAAAGATTGATACTTGGGAGAATATTAAGAAGGAATTTATTTCGGCTCTATCCCAAAGTTAAATCCGTGGAAGCAAGAAGGGATATAACCAATTTCAAGAATCTCCGCGGTGAAAGCTTAATGAGAGCCTATCTCAGGTTCAAAGGTACTGTTCAAAAATGTCCCCATCATGATTTACCACCTTGGTATGTTTTACATGTCTTTTATGGAGGACTAGAACAAGATAATAAAAGAGAATTAGATTTGTTATCCGTTGGATTTTTTACGGAACTCACAACCGAGCAAGCTTGGATACGTCTAGATAAAGTTCATAGAAATAGAGTATCATGGGGCTTTAATCTTGGAAGTGAGGGAGAAATAAAAATCGAATATGACTATCTAAATTCTTATAAAAACATCGGGAAACTAAAAGAAACATCTAATGAGCTTAATCTTGATGATGTTATGGTATTAGATGTTCTTCAAACTTTTACAGAATTCATTGAAGTACCCAAGAAAGAATGGGTCCATTACACTCCGCCACCTCAAGTTGTTGAAGCAACCCAAGTTGAAGCCGAATGACCCAAAGTGGTACCTATTTCAATGACGTATTACAACGGGCCGCTATCTTTCCCAATGACAGCGGCAAGGAACATCCGAGCTTAACTTCTTACTAAACAAAAGGAAGAGGAAGAAAGAAAGGTAAGAGCACAAGAGTTAAAAACTAGTAATGAGGAACTTACTCATGAAGCTATACAAATGGAGAGAGTGAGGTAACAAAGGAAGGTATTTTAGCTATGTTTGCACACTGCAACGTAGTTGAGCTCGATTCTGAAGCCTCACAGTTTGTAGAAGGTATGGTCAAAGCAAAACGTGTGGGCAAACCTGTTTTACCTTGCACTTTTGGTGGATCCTCTTACTATGAACTCTGTGATTTTACTTCGGTATCCAAGATGAACTTGAGCATTCACAATTAGAAGACACAAATATGACAACAATGCTTGTTGATAAGACTCTTAGAGTTCCATTGTAAGTAATAAAAGATGTACCCATTACAATAGGACCCTACATTTATCCCATTGATTTTGCTTTCATTGATATGCCAATTGATTCTCATTGTCCAATCATTTTTTGAAGGACTTCTTAAACACTGCATAAGCTAATATTGATTGCAGGAAAGAAACTATCTCTCTTAAGTTTGGGGAGGAAGTGACTGATGACCCACAAGTATAGGGGATCGCAACAGTCTTCGAGGGAAGTATTACCCAATTTATTGATTCGACACAAGGGGAGACAAAGAACACTTGAAAGCCTTAACAACGGAGTTGTCAATTCAGCTGCACCTGGAAACAGACTTGCTCGCAAGAGTTTATCGATAGTAACGGTTTTATAGCGATAGCGATAGTGAAATAACGACGAGCAGAGTAACGGAAACGAGCAGTAGTGATTTTAGTAAACAGCGAGGATTAAAATACTGTAGGCACGGGGACGGATGACGGGCGTTGCATGGATGAGAGAAACTCATGTAACAATCATAGCAGGGCATTTGCAGATAATAATAAAACGGTGTCCAAGTACGAATCAATCAATAGGCATGTGTTCCAATTATAGTCGTACGTGCTCGCAATGAGAAACTTGCACAACATCTTTTGTCCTACCAGCCGGTGGCAGCCGGGCCTCAAGGGAAACTACTGGATATTAAGGTACTCCTTTTAATAGAGTACCGGAGCAAAGTATTAACACTCCGTGAACACATGTGATCCTCACATCGCTACCATCCCCTCCGGTTGTCCCGATTTCTGTCACTTCGGGGCCATTGGTTCCGGACAGCGACATGTGTATACAACTTGCAGGTAAGACCATAAACAATGAATATCATGATGAAATAATAACATGTTCAGATCTGAGATCATGGCACTCGGGCCCTAGTGACTAGCATTAAGCATAACAAGTTGCAACAATATCATAAAAGTACCATCTACGGACACTAGGCACTATGCTCTAACAATCTTATGCTATTACATGACCAATCTCATCCAATCCCTACCATCCCCTTCGGCCTACGGCGGGGGAATTACTCACACATGGATGGGGGAAACATGGCTGGTCGATGGAGAGGCGTTGGCGGTGATGATGGCGATGATCTCCTCCACTTCCCCGTCCGGCGGAGTGCCGGAACGGAGACTTCGGCTCCCGAGACGGAGTTTCGCGATGTGGTGGCGTTCGGAGGGTTTACGGCGACTTCGACTTCTCCCCGTGCGTTTTTAGGTCGAGGCGAATAAGTAGTCCGAAGGGGGCATCGGAGGCCGGCCGAGGGGCCACACCATAGGGCCGCGCGGGCCCCCCCTAGGCCGCGCCGCCCTATGGTGTGGGGCCCTCGGGCCTCCACCTGATTTGTCCTTCTGGCTCCGTCATTATTCTGGGAAAATAGGGCCTTTCGTCAAAATCCCGAGGTTTTTCCTGAAAGTTGGATTTCTGCACAAAAACGAGACACCAGAACAGTTCTGCTGAAAACAACGTTAGTCCGCGTTAGTTGCATCCAAAATACACAAATTAGAGGCAAAACAATAGCAAAAGTGTTCGGGAAAGTAGATACGTTTTGGACGTATCAACTCCCCCAAGCTTAGCTTATTGCTTGTCCTCAAGCAATTCGGTTAACAAGCGAGCGATAAAAGAACTTTCACAAACACATTTGCTCATATGATGTATATATTCTCATGATATGGCTAATACTTAAGCAGTTCATAATAAGGTACATGTAAATAAGATCATCTAACAGCTATGTCAATCATGAAGAGGTACCAACAATTAATAATAAGCATCATGAATCATGTATATAAACAGGATTGCAATGTTCATAAGAGAGTATGATAAAGTGGTATCTCGCTTGCCTGTATTTGATCGGCAAAACATAAATGCCCGGGCACCTCTGGAGTTCATACAAAGACTAGAAGTAGTGATTGTCAAAGACAAAAGCATCAAAGTTATACCACAATCAATCATATTTTGAGACAAGCATATTATACTAAGAATGACAGTTGTGCTCTCAAGAAAGTGCTCAAAGAAAGGATGGAGACACAACATAAAAGTAAAGGATTGACCCTTCGCGAGAGGGAAGCAGGGATTAACATGCGCTAGAGCTTTTCATTTGTAAAGCAGGAGTAAAATTATTTTGAGAGGTGTTTGTTGTTGTCAACGAATGGTAATGGGTACACCAACTACTTCGCCAACCGGACTTTCAAGAGCGGCTCCCATGAATTATTTACATTTTTATCTGGCACTCCTTCCAACCTTTCTTACACAAACCATGGCTAACCGAATCCTCGGGTGCCTGCCAACAATCACATACCATGAAGGAGTGCCTCTTTAGTTTAATTTTATTATGATGATGACACTCCCCCCAACCTTTGCTTACACAAGCCATGGCTAACCGAATCCTTCGGGTGCCGTCCAACAATCACAAACCATGGAGGAGTGTCTATTTAAGTTAATTAATTCGGGACTGGGAATCCCATTGCCAGCTCTTTTTGCAAAGTTATTGGATAAGCGGATGTGCCACTATTCCATATGAGAATCCGTCAAAAGTAAATGACAAGGTTGAAAGCTAAACACCACATACTTCCTCATGAGCTATGAAACATTAACACAAATTAAGAAGCATTTTGAAGATTTTAAAGGTAGCGCATGAGAATTTACTTTGGAATGGTTTGAAATGCCATGCATAGGTATTTATGGTGGACACTCTGGAATAACTTGGTTTTCATGTGTTTGGAGGCACGAGCAGCGTTCCCGCTCAGTACAAGTGAAGGCTAGCAAAAGACTAGGGAGCGACAAATCAAGAGAGCAATAACTCGTCATAATCATGCTTGCGGCAAAATAAATTAACCGAGGCATAAAAGTGATACAAGAACTCTGAAGCAATGTAAATCATTGAGGCTTAATTGACTCTTGTTCAGTCATATGCATGCATGAGCATGTGCCAAGTCGATATAAATGAATTATTCAGAGGAGGATACCACAATGCCATACTTACTTATGAATAAAACAATGCAAGCAAACATCCATGACATGCTACTCATATTAATAAATTGGAGCTAAACATGAGAGATCATGAACTACTAGACTTTCTTAAATGACATATACCTCACATGAACCAACTAAGCATGCTCACATGGATGAGTATATGTACAAAAATGAAAACAAATAGAGTTCATACCAGCCTCTCACCACAATCAGATTGTCGTAGATCGTCATTATTGCCTTTTCACTTGTGTAGCTTGGATAATATGAAATGAAAACCACGCTCCAGCCACCAAGGACCATTGAACTCATGATGAACTTTACAAACCAAAGAAGAACAGCAAATATTTTTGGTGTTTTCGAATTTGAGAACGAGAACAAAAGGAAACAAACAAACAAAGCAAAATCTTTTTGGGTTTTCTTATAGCAAACTAGCAATAGCAAATAAAGCGAAACAAATGCAAGAAACCAAGATAAACAAATGATGAAGAGAAACAACAGAAATATTTTTGGTCTTTTTGTGTTTTGGGAAAGAAACAAAGCAAGAACAAGAAATAGCAAACTAAAAGAAACACGAGAAAAGCGAAATGGCAGAAATCTGCCAAAACCTGACAGCAGTACAGAAATCGATTTTTACAAAAATCTTACGTTGCTCAGTTCGAAAAGTGTTCAACTAATGAAAGTTAGATAACAACCTGGGGAACCTGCACAAAAATTGGGAACTCAAAATAACGTTCTGGCTGTGCGCACGAATTTTTACGGTAACAGCCCAGAATCTGTTTTCAGGCAGCACTTCCCCAAATATCATCTTCCTCTCATTAGAAAACCACTCAAACAAACTAAACAAGTATGTGCAAGTATCCAGCAACCATAATATGCAAAGAATGAGTGATGCCGGTATACCTCCCCCCAAGCTTAGGCTTTTGGCCTAAGTGGAGTTCAACCCCAGCGAGGGTCTGGGTTCCACGACGGTGGATCATACATGGAGTAGTCATAATAAGGTACCGATGCAGAAGAAAAGCGTGGAGGCTCCTCATGCCCAATGTATTGATGCGAAGAGCTTGCTGCATCGGATGTCGAATCGAGGTGTTCCTCGACCTCCTCCGTGTTTCCTCTTGTACGATGGCTTCCTCCCTCTATGTATGCATTAACTGCACTTTCCGTGACTGACCAATCCTCCCTGGAATCAAGGTTAAACAGAGAAGGTGCAGGCAATCCTACTAATTTTTCAACTTTCTTAGTAATTGTCCAAGACTTGTAAAATGTTATTCTATAATACAAGTTCCCTAAATTAGACGAATCAGAAAGAAATTCATGCTTAATCATGGAAGCTATGTCAAGTTTCTCCATGGGGAGCGGAATATCAAGATGGTGAGGTCCTACATTATGCATAGCTAATAAGCGAGAGGCGATGAGACCCCCACAAATTCCTCCCCTCTCACGGTTAGTGGCAAGTCTGTTGGCTATCAAAGTTCCCAAGTTATAAGTCCTATTACCTTGTAATGCAGCAGCTAGAAAGGCTAGATCCGGGATAGTTACCTTACCTCCATTCTTTCTCGCTAGAACGCACTTGGTAATGAAATAAGCAAAGTAACGAATAGCTGGGGAGTGAATGCTACTGATTTTACCATCATCCTCTGAGAAACTTCTTCCATGACAAATCATCTTGAAGAGGTCCAAGAACTCTTGCGGCGATCCCTTTATCTTCTCGCATGATCCCCATTGCGGCACTCTGATTGCTGCACAAAAATAACTGAATGGCAAGTTGACATTTTATTATAAATTTTGTACTGAACCATGGGGTTAGATCGTGACCAACTGAATTTAAAATCTTGCACTACTGACATAGTCAGTTTCACATATTGGCATGGTTCCCCATCAACAAAATCATCCAATCCTGCACGAGAGATTAAATTTTGGACGTCCTGCAAGATCCCTGCACTTCTCATGAAATCCGCACACGGATAGTAAGTGGGATATACTCCTTCTTCTCGGTGAACTCTCATGACCTGTGGCACCTCCAACTCATGTTGGTTGAGTTGGTGCCTACCTCCTTCCATTTTCTGAAATTTTCAACAAACAATATAAAACTTGATTTGGTGACATATAATTGGGGAAACTACCATAGGAACTTGCTAGAGTACTAATCATGCATCAAAACTAGTTTCTACCACTTAGAACAAGCATGCAAGCTCACTAAACATGTTACCTACAGCAGCAAAATATTCAAGATATACTCAACCAAACAAAATTCTACTTGGATAGGCGGAGGAGTCACATACCGGAGAGGAAATATGCCAAATTTCGGGCAGAAATCTGGGCTGAGCAAAGAGATCGAAAAATCCTGAGCTCTTGAGCAAAAACGCGAGTGAGAGAAAGTTGGTTCGAGTTTTTTCGGGAGAGAGAAGATGCTGGGAGGAAGAGATGAATAAGTGGGGCAAGGAGGGGCCCACACCACAGGGTGGCGCGCCCCCCTCCTTGGCCGTGCCGGCCTATGGTGTGGCACCCTGTGGTGCCCCACAGGCCATCCTCTGGTGCTCCCAAGTGCCTCGTCGAAAAATAGGACCAACGGTGTAATTTTCGTGAATTTTTGAAAATTTTGAAAAATGCACATTTTTGGGTATTAAGTTTATTATTACTGGCCAGGAATTTTTTTGAAATCTCAAATCAACCAAGAAACTTTGCAAATTAAAAATGCTACAGCAACTAAAGCAAGAGGAGGAAGAAAGAGATGTTGTTTACCTCCTATATGCATATAAAAGGTATTTGTTAACAAGGTTGATCAAGTCTTGCCACCAAATAAATTTTACATAGCATATGAAGAAATAAACCTCAAATCAATCATGTTACCTTGAATTGTATTGATATGGATCCAATCACAAGAGTTTGATATTCTTCTTTAGGCTCATATATAGGACAATCAATAGTTCCCACTTTGATAGTTCTCACATTAGAAATAGTATTAACTCCGCACGCTTTTCAATCCTCTTGGGGAAATAGACGGTGTGTTCCTTATCATCTACATTTAAAGTAACCTTTCCTTTATTGCAATCAATAACAGCCCCTGCGGTGTTAAGAAAAGGTCTCCCAAGAATAATAGACATATTATCGTCTTCAGGCATTTCCAACACAACAAAATCAGTTAATATCAAGCAGTTATTAGTAACTTGAACAGGAACATCCTCACATATACCAACGGGAATATCGGTAGATTTATCAGCCATTTGCAAAGATATATCGGTACGTATCAACTTATCTAAGTAAAGTCTCTTATAAAGAGAAAAAGGCATAACACTAACACCGGCTCCCAAGTCACATAGAGCAGTTTTAACATAATTATTCTTAATAGAACAAGGAATAGTAGGTATACACGGGTCGTCCAACTTCTTTGGAACTTTGCCATTGAAAGAGTAATTAGCAAGCATAGTGGAAATTTCCTCATTGGGGATTTTCCTTTTGTTAGTAACAATATCTTTCATATACTTTGAATAAGGAGGCAATTTAATAGCATCGATCAAAGGGATTTGCAAGAATAAAGGTTTCATCCAATCACAAAATTTATTATAGTGTTCTTCTTCCTTTGATTTTAGTTTCTTAGCAGGAAAAGGCATTTGCTTTTGCACCCAAGGTTCTCTTTCATTACCATGTTTCTCAGCAATAAAATCTTCTTTAGTATACTTTTTATTTTTAGCATGCTTTTCAGGTTCTTCTTCAACCTCTTCTTTATCGGGAGTATCATTCTTATCATTATCTTTATCATGTTCATTACCACTTTCGGTTTCAGCATCGAAATAGAAATACTATTAGGATCATTAGCGAGGTTCGAGAGGATTCTACAACATTCTTATGTTTCTTCTTCTTTTTCTTAGATGGAGCACTAGTTTTAGTTTGTTGAGAATCTTGTTCAATTCTTTTGGGATGCCCTTCAGGATATAGAGGATCCTGGGTAGAGAAACCCCCTCTAGTTGTTACTTCATAAGCATGTTTTTCTTTAGCATTATTTCCTAACAAGTCATTTTGCACTTTAGTGAGTTGATCAATTTGAGTTTGAACCATATGAAAATGTTTAACAAGCATCTTAACATCATTGGAGGTTCTCTCCACAATATCATGCAATTGACTAATAGCTTGAGAATTTTCCATTAGATGATTCTCTACTCTCATATTAAAATTTTCTTGCTTAACAATATAATTATCAAACTCATCTAAGCATTGCGCAGGAGGTTTTGAATACGGAATATCTTCCCTAGTAAAGTGCTGAAGGGAATTTACCTCAATCATGGATGAAGGGGGAATTATCTCACATATATCTTCTATGGGAGGTAGATTCTTCACATCTTCAGATTTAATACCTTTCTCCTTGAGAGACTTCTTGGCTTCCCTCATATCTTCATCATTCAATTTAATTAAACGCCTCTTCTTTACTATCGGCGTTGGAGTTGGTTCAGGCGTAGTCCAATCATCATAATTCCGGCCTATTTTAGCCAATAATTCTTCGACTTCGTCCGGAGTTCTTTTCCCGAAAACACAACCAGCACAACTATCCGGGTATGCCCTAGACTCAATGGTTAGTCCACTATAAAATATATCAAGTAGATCATGCTTTTCTAAATCATGGTCGGGCGAGCTCTAATAAGAGAGCAAAATCTCGCCCAAGCCTCGGGCAATTTCTCTTCATCTCCCCGATCAAAATTATAAACTCTCTGCAAAGCAGCATGTTGAGCACTAGCGAGGAAAGTATTTCCGGAAGAAAACAGACAAGCAATTCTTTTGGACTTTTAATAGAGCTAGGTGGCAAACTATTATACCAAGTTTTAGCGTCATCCTTTAATGAGAATGGAAAGATTTTAGCAACAAAGTAAGTACGCTTCTTAACATCATCGGAAAACAAGCTACTCAAAGTAGATAACTCGAGTCATGTGTTCAACATCACTTTCTTTTTCAGTACCACAAAAAGGTGTTTTCTCAACAATAGCTATATTAGATAGATCAAGAGAAAAATCATAATCTTTATCCCTAATGTTTATAGGAGATGTGGCAAATTTAGGATCAGGAGACAGTTTATATCTAACAGTATGTTCCGCAAGCAACTTTTTAATTTTTCTTGCATCAGTAGTAGCATTGCATTTTTCAATAAAATCATCATCAAGTTCCACATAATCTTCATCAAGATCATCACTAGAGTATTCAAGTTCGGGTGAATTAACAGGTGTAGTAACATCGGGAGTTTCAGCATTTTCAATTTGTCTAGACCTAGCAATTGTAGCATCTAGAAAAGTTCCCAATGAACCACTATCATCAAGCACAGCGAAGCATCATCAATATTATAAGAGTTATTTTCAGATTCAGCGAAGTACCAGCATTTGAAGCTTGTGGTGGTGAAACAAGTTTATCAATCACAGATGGTGAATCAAGAGCAGCTGAGGTACTCAGAGTTGTACCTTTTCTTGTAGTGGATGGTAATATGGCGACCTTAGTATCGCGAGTTTTACCCATGATGGAGAATTTGCAGCGAACAATATCAATCCAAGTGAACTTCCAAATAAAGCTATGCTCCCCGGCAACGGCGCCGGAAAATAGTCTTGATGACCCACAAGTATAGGGGATCGCAACGAGTCTTCGAGGGAAGTATTACCCAATTTATTGATTCGACACAAGGGGAGACAAAGAACACTTGAAAGCCTTAACAGCGGAGTTGTCAATTCAGCTGCACACTGGAAACCGACTTGCTCGCAAGAGTTTATCGGTAGTAACAGTTTTATAGCGAGTAGCGATAGTGAAATAACGACGACGAGTAACGAAACAGCGAGTAGTGATTTTAGTAAACAGCAGGATTAAAATACCGTAGGCACGGGGACGAATGACGGGCGTTGCATGGATGAGAGAAACTCATGTAACAATCATAGCAGGGCATTTGCGAGATAATAATAAAACGGTGTCCAAGTACTAATCAATCAATAGGCATGTGTTCCAATTATAGTCGTACGTGCTCGCAATGAGAAACTTGCACAACATCTTTTGTCCTACCAGCCGGTGGCAGCCGGGCCTCAAGGGAAACTACTGGATATTAAGGTACTCCTTTTAATAGAGTATCGGAGCAAATCATTAACACTCCGTGAACACATGTGATCCTCACATCGCTACCATTCCCTCCGGTTGTCCCGATTTCTGTCACTTCGGGGCCATTGGTTCCGGACAGCGACATGTGTATACAACTTGCAGGTAAGACCATAAACAATGAATATCATGATGAAATAATAACATGTTCAGATCTGAGATCATGGCACTCGGGCCCTAGTGACAAGCATTAAGCATAACAAGTTGCAACAATATCATAAAAGTACCATCTACGGACACTAGGCACTATGCCCTAACAATCTTATGCTATTACATGACCAATCTCATCCAATCCCTACCATCCCCTTCGGCCTACGGCGGGGGAATTACTCACACATGGATGGGGGAAACATGGCTGGTCGATGGAGAGGCGTTGGCGGTGATGATGGCGATGATCTCCTCCACTTCCCCATCCCGGCGGAGTGCCAGAACGGAGACTTCTGGCTCCCGAGACGGAGTTTCGCGATGTGGCGGCGTTCTGGAGGGTTTCTGGCGACTTCGAGTTCTCCCCGTGCGTTTTTAGGTCGAGGCGAATAAGTAGTCCGAAGGAGGGCGTCGGAGGCCGGCCGAGGGGGCCACACCATAGGGCCGCGCGGGCCCCCCCTAGGCCGCGCCGCCCTATGGTGTGGGGCCCTCAGGCCTCCACCTGATTTGTCCTTCCGGCTCCGTCATTATTCTGGGAAAATAGGGCCTTTCGTCAAAATCCCGAGGTTTTTCCTGAAAGTTGGATTTCTACACAAAAACGAGACACCAGAATAGTTCTGCTGAAAACAGCGTTAGTCCGCGTTAGTTGCATCCAAAATACACAAATTAGAGGCAAAACAATAGCAAAAGTGTTCGGGAAAGTAGATACGTTTTGGACGTATCAGTGACGAGTTTCCATTTCTCGAAGTTCACTCATAAACCAATTGTTGAAGAAGAAGACTTCGAGGAGGAAGTTGATTTTGCTACTCTTTCCACAATACGTTGTAATACTCCTAGAGATGATTTAGAGGCAAGTTTACTTGAAAATGAACATGATATTATAGGATCAAGTCACTATTGAGGAATATTTGGAATCTCTCCCTATAACTGATAACTCAATTAAGGAAAAAATGAAAAGCCTGAAAGAAAGGGAGATGAAGATTTACCACCTCCAGAACTGACACATCTTTCTCCAGATTTAAAATAGAAGTTTTAGATGCAACAAATATTCAGTTATTGTAAGTACTAACCTTTCAGAAACGGAGGAAGAACAATTAATGATGGTACTTAAAATGCATCGTAAGGCCTCTGGGTATTCATTCGATGACTTGAAAGGGATCAGTCCCTCAATAGCGACTCATTGAATATTCATGGAGGATGGAGCCCAACCAGTTGCAGATTTTCAGAGGAAACTCAAGCCTAAAATGAAGGAAGTGGTAAGAAAGGAAATCATTCGCCTTCTCGATGCAGGTATCATCTATCATGTCAAAGAGAGTGACTGAGTGAGTCCTATTCATTGTGTTTCTAAGAAAGGAGGATTTATCGCAGTACCAAATAAACATAATGAAATGGTTCCAACCAGAACTGTAGTAGGACATAGGATGTGATTGATTTTAGAAAATTGAATAAGGAAACTAGAAAATATCATTACCCATTGCCTTTTATAGATCAAACTCTGGAAAGACTTGCTAAGCATTCGCATTTTTGTTATCTTGATGGATATTTTGGGTTCTCTCAAATAGTTGTTCATCCGGAAGATCAAGTAAAAACAACTTTTAGGTGTCCTTTTGAATTATATGCTTACCGAAGAATGCCTTTTAGATTATGTAATGCTCTTGCTAATTTTCAAAGATGCATGAAAGCTATATTTGCCAATTATATTGAGCATATAATGGAAGTGTTCATGGACGATTTCTCCGTCTATGAAACTTCATTTAACCTTTGCTTGCGTAATTTGCATAAAGTGTTGCAGAGATGCCAAGATACTAATCTAATTGGGAGAAGTGCTACTTTATGGTTCAAGAAGGAATAGTACTTGGGCACAAGATCTCGGGAAGAGGCATAGAGGTTGAGAAGTCAAAGGCCGATCCACATTGGAGGCACTCTTCACTAGTTGGAGTGGGGGATGCCGACGGGTGCCACTCAAACTTTAACGGTATCAACAATGAGATGGAATGAAACAAATACATAAATAATTAGATGAACTTGAACCGTGTGCATTGATATACATCTAATTATTCCAATAACGTCGTTAATGTGTTACCATGTATTGTGGTGATTGACACGTGCTTGGCTATACTTTCCATTACCAATGGTGATTTTGTGATATTATTTTGCTAGCTAACGGGAGCTGACATGTGTGGGAGTTACTTGTGTGACTTTTGGGAGATGCCATGGATGCTGCTATGTGTGATGAAGTTTTATTTATATAGGAGTGAGTTACTGGTTTTGGGTATTGAATGACTTACAATTCTTAGTTCAGGCTAATATCATTTGTAGTATGCTATCAGCAAGAAAATAGATTTTGATAGTAAACCTTGTAGATGTGCTAACGGAGTGACCATAATAGTCATGTTTATTTGCTAGGGCATCTCCAGCGGCGCGACGCATATTAATGTCCGCGAGCGTCCGTTTGCGTCGCGTTGCGGACGCTAAAATGACCGTTTTTTGTCCGCGCGTCCATTTGCGTCTGGGGTCTGCTCCAGCGGGGCGACGCATTTTTTTTATTTTTTCCCTTTTCTCAATTAAACATAGTTTCAAAATATTACATTACATTTTGAAACATGATTTTACACAAACTAACACATAGTTAGGAACATGGTTTACACAAACTAACACATAGTTTGAACCATGGTCGACACAAATATAAAAAATTTAAAAATAGAAGCCACGGGGGCGCCCAGGGCCGCGGCCTCGACCGCCTCGCCGGCCACCAGGACCGGCCATGGACTTCCTCGCGGGCTTGGCTGCATCGCAGGAACACCTAGGCGGCGCTACGCTCGAGCTTTGTGGCGGCTAGGGTTTCTTTGGAGGTCTGGATGCGGAAGAAGAAGGCGTGCCCCCTTTATATAGGCCGGCGGCATGCGGTGGCCGCGGGACGCGTGGCGTCGCCATTAACGTGGTTGGCGGAGGTGGGCGGCCGCTCGGCAGCCGAGGCATCGTCGCCATTAACGTGGCGCAGAATGCCGAAGCGACGCAGCTTTGCAGTCGCTGGCGCGTTTGAGAAGACGCATCGACGCAGGGTCGCTGCCAGGCGGGCCAGCCGAAACGTCCGCCAGATACGAGCGGACGTTTCCGGACGTCCGCGGAGACGCAAACCTGGCGCATATTTGGGCCAGGTTTGCGTCTCCGCGCACGGCCCGGTCACTTTGCGTCGCCCCGCTGGAACAGGCCCCAGACGCATTTCCGGTCACGGCGGACGAAAACGGTCGCAAAGCGTCCGTTTGCGTCGCGCCGCTAGAGATGCCCTTAGAACCAGTGTTCCATGTGTTATAGCTAAGCGTCTAGCTCGTGCTAGTGAGTCTTTTTCATGTACAAACTAGCTGTGTAGGAATTAAACAAAATCTACAATTCATATGTTCCATAACTTGAGATGAGATGTTGCACTTCTTCTTTATCATTCCGATGTGCTTGTTGAGCTTGTGAGCTCGCCCTTGTTGTCACCAAACTTTTCAGGTGTTCGATGGAGTTGGCATGCATGGGCTTAGGGATTTGACATCGCCGGCGAGGCTATTAGCGTGAGCAGCTGTGCTGCCGAAGCGGCCGGCGGTGCTGCCGGTGAGGCTGCCAGCGTGGGCAGCGGTACTGCCGGCGCTGCCTCAGTGCTACCGAAATGGGAGGCTCTTGCACAGTGCTACAGAGCTACGTTTCCGGTTCGTGAGGTGTTTTTTCCTTTTTCTTTCCCAGACGGCGGCGTTGGAGCATTGACCCACTTGTACAGTCGGATCAGTGCCATCGGACGGTTGTGCACCAGGGGGATCGAGGGATTTGATCGCCCGGGGATGCTGAGCACTATCCTAACAAATACCTTTATCTAGTTGTCTGTCTAGCCTACTGCAACATTTTGTAGGAAGTGGATATCATATTTGTTACGGTTTGGAGATGGCTAGAGGTAGATATAAGTTTCTAAATGATGTAATAGTTGTCATAAGATTACATCTATCTAGAAAGTAAAAAAATAAAAGAGCAATTATATTTATGCAGAAAGATCTACTATAAAATGATATACTGTCCTTGGTCATTATTTCTAGACAAAAAAAAGATCTGTGGCAAGGGGACCCTTTGTCTCCAATGCTTTTTAATATTGTAGTTGATGAAAGAACATCTCTCACATATTATATTTTGGTGTGTTTGATGTCAATATATGAGATACACTAATGTTTGATGAAGTGGTGCAGAGATTGCATGCATACATGTTTGTGAGTGTCTAGTGTGGAAACACAAGTCAAAAGGAAGCTGTCAAGGATATACCACGCCGGATAATCCGGGCCGGATATTGCAAATATCCGGCCCCCATTTTTTGGCTAAGGACTCAAGGCTTTTCGGCTCAGTACTCCCCTGGCATGAGGCCGGATTTTTCACCGGACTTTTGACCGGAATTTCCCCAGGCCGGACATTTTGGGCCGGATAATCCGGACCGGATATTTGCAAAATATCCGGCCCCCAAGATTTGGCTAAGGACCAGAGGCGACGCGGCTCAGTACTCCCCCTGGCATGAGGCCGGATTTTTCACCCGACATTTGACCGGAATTTCCATCAGGCCGGATTTTTTTTTTGGGGGGGGGGGGGGGGCAGATTATCCGGCCCAAACTTAGGCCGGATTATCCGGCCCTCGAAAGCTCCCAACGGCTGGATTTTTAGTGGGGGTATTTATACCCCCCTTCTTCTTCCTTCCAACCTGCTCAATCATTGAAGAAATTCTGCCAAGTCTCACCAACATTAGAGCCAACTCAAGAACTCAAGATTTGCAAGATCTCCTCCCTCGCCCAACCAAAGCTCTTGATCTTTGGAGATTCGAAGGAGAAGACACCGATCTACATCCTCACCGAAGCGATTTACATTTCACCTGTGGTGACCCTGCATACCACTGCATGTTGTAGTATGCCAGTCGTTGATATAACATTCATGAAGTACCATTCCGCAAATATTACATCCCTCAGAGTAGTACAACAGAACATAGCAGGGTCCATAACTCATTCACTTATTATTACAAGCATCAAACATATATTGTCTTGGAGCTCCTCTTGGGTCCTAAGAGGAATACTCCTGGGTTCGAGGCGAACCCACCTTAACTTACAATATAGAAGTTTCACTAGGTTATACATTTATTACCACGAGCAGCTAAATACTAAGAGTTCCCACTGCTCGGCTACAACTACTACTTGGTGCTTCTAGGCTTGATCTCCACCGGAAGCCTCCCCGGTTCCGTAGACTATGAGATAGTCTACGCCTTCAATACCTCCCGAGAGGTCTGGTTCTTCATAGCCGATGATCTCGACTCCTTCAGGGTTGTCGTAGTCCTCCTCCAGACGATTCAGACAATCTAAGCAAGGGATTTAAGAGTGGGATGAGTACGAGCGTACTCAACAAGTTCATTATAGATAAGAGGTGTTTAATGCACTAGCTACGATATTAGACCAGAAAGTCTAATACCAATGCAGGTTTTGATAAACTTTTCTTCAAGAGATTGCTTTTATTTCAAAGAGCTATGTCCGTCAGCCTTCACCGGTGTACTAGAACTTCATGGAGTTCCTTTCCGACCGCGTTCGTAGTTCCATATCCCGGAACAGGGAGTGACAGGTCACAGTTCTTTACACTCTGCAGAGGTGTGTTGCTTTACCCATAAGAGATCTTAACCTTGGTGCCAACCGGGCAGCTTTCCCGTCCACACTTCCTTCGGTGTGAGGCCCGGTATAAGGTATAGCCAATCATGTTCCTCCGCTACCTCGAACACCCACCCATTGTTGCATGCCCCGACCCTGGGTCCACGCCGGTCCCATTATTCCCGTAGATTTCAGGGTGGACCCCGACGACGACGACAGTGCTGGGCTCTACCATACACTCCTACGCCGATAGCTGCAACCCATCATAGACCGCATTACCGTGGGGAATTAGAATGGGATCCCCACCCTCCGGTTGTTCCGCAAGACACAACTGCTACGGTAAGCATTGCATTACCGTGGGGAATTAGAATGGGATCCCCACCCTCCGGTTGTTCCGCCGGATACAACTGCTACGGTAAGCGCATCCGTTGATGAACGAGAGGTGGAAACACTTTTGACTACTCCGTCCCACTCCGGATCTTATGGTTAACACGGGTATTACGGCACAAGAATCGCTGGCGACATTTGTTGTTTAATCCTAGATGGATATAAACCCTTGCAATGGAACCTCCACCATATCAACACAATCCATAGTTCCATTGCCCACCACATAGTCATATTCATAGTTATGAAAGTAGTGGTTTTGGTTTTTATGCAATAGTGATAACCATAGTACTTTGCAAGTAATTTGATAGAAATACTCAAATGACATGAGCAAGTGATGAACTTGCCTGAACACTGCAAAGTTATGCAGTTGGAAGGTGTGGACTGACCCTTGTCCTCTGTTTCTGAAAAATAGTATCATTGTCCGATAAGGACAATGGTTAAAGAAGAAATTATGCATGATTCCTGTTTTAGGGTTTGTTCCCCCCTTCCGATGACATTATTATTTTATGTAAGAGGTTGATACTAAGATTGATTTGGAGATACTCTATTTAAAGTAAATTACAACCTTGAAATGTTGTCAAGGTGTTTTTAAAGTCCAATTGCATTAATGGACTTATTTTCTTTATTGAAAATAATATGTGTGATTTAAATCATTATTTAAATCATCAAATTAAGATTTATTCTTAATTGTCTTCAAAATTTCTCTTTGATATTTTATTTAAATAGAGAATTTTATGCTGATTAGTTTTCATATTTTAATTTTGTTAGAGCAGTTAAGCATTTACTATTGATTTTCAAAGTTTCTGGTTTTAACGGATTTATGAAAATACCAAATTGCCCTTGGGCCCCACCTGTCAGGTGGCCCAACGGGTTAGGTTGGCCGACCCACCTGGTCCGGCCCAACCCACTCACTCTCTCCCTCTCCCTCTCGCGCGCGACCGAACCCTAACCCTAACGAGCTCTGGCGACTCTCGTCGCCGCCGTCTTCTCCGATTTGTTCCGGCCAGCTCCGGTCGTCGCCGCCTGCGAGATCAGGTGGATCTGATCCGCCGCTCGACGGCGAACATGGTGGTTCATGCCGATTCGGTCTTCGTCCTCGTCATCACGCGTCCTCATCTCGCCTACGACCCTGGCCGTGGCGATTCATGGCGCTTCGTCGCCCGCTGTCGATCCAGGCGCCGTGGCGGTGCTGGAGCGCCCCCCCTGCTCGGCGACACCAGGCCAGGCGCGGCTTGGCGCTGCCGTGGTGGCCTGTGCCACCATGGCACGCCGGTGCTCTACTCCAGGTACACGCCCTATTGCTCTCCTCCTCTCTCTCTGTCTTGCCTGCTCTTCATCTTCATCCTCTAGCTTTGGCCGTGGCTGCTCCACCTCATGGAGGTGACTGCCATGCTGGTGCTCTGCTGCACCAATCGAACTAGACATGCTGCTGTGCTACTGCTGTCGCCATGGCCTAGCTCGAGTTCATGTGCTTGTACTGATGCTCATGCTCATGCTAGCTTTACTCCTGTGCTGTGCTTGCTTGCACAAGGCCTGTGCTATTGCTGTGTGATGTTCTGCCATATCTCTGTGCAGGAATTCCTAATCTAATTGGTTGCTATGCCTTCCTTTCTTGCTTAATTCCCTCTCTGTGACTCTGCTCTTGTTACTAAGCTTGCCAGATATCAAGTGTATTCCTATAGGCTTGCTCATGAGCATCTTGTAATGCTCAGGGACTGGCTTAATGGCTACTGTCATGCTACAATTAAATCAATTTGATTGCTTAATGGCTCTGGTTGTGGTGATGGTTTAATTATATGTGTGTGCTATCCATGTCTAGCTTGATCCAATGGTACATCATGTATTTGATGTGCTTCTGGGTACAATTACAGTTCATCCATTTGTTTATCTGTGAAGCAATAGTTGATTAACTGTGGACATTTAATTATCTGGTCCATGCTCTGTTGCTCAGTGATGCTCTAACATGCACTGGCATGCTATAGCAGACTCTGATGATCATATGATCATCAGCTGCTAATAAAAGGTGTGGTTCTCCATCTGGTACCTTACCAATGCTTAATTTGAGTCTGTGTGTGATTACCAACTAGTGCTTGGTGTGTGTAGTGGTTGGCTCAAGCAATTGCTTGTTGCTTGCGGTGATCCCTTGGATCATGTGTAAGTGTTCAAGTTATTGGTGATTTGGGAACTTCATTTATCTCGTATAGCTTTTCCTTGTTTATTAGATAAATGAGATGAGCTGCTTGCGGTGATGATTCTTGTAATTAGCTTGATTGAGCTAGAGGGATGCCAACAGTGGTTGGGGACCCTAGCTCTTCTTTGAACCCAATATGGGTGATGATATTTGTGCTTGGCTTGGTGGTTTGGCTGTTGTAGTGGTTGAGGTGACCCTGGCAGTAATCATATGCTGCCCTAGGGTAGCTCCCCTCTTGTTGGTTTGCTGTGGCTCACTAAATGCTTTTTGGGTGATCCATTTATTGGATTGCCAGTAGCCCTTGATGTTGAAATCAAATAGACAAGGATTTGTCTATGTCTGATGGCCTGACTAGCTGTAGGTGCTAAGTGTGTAGCTAGGCTAGCTTGTGATTTCATCTCTTGCTGGATTTCTTCAGTTATGCATTGATTTTCATAGATGTTGTTCCCATTAGATGATTTACTAGTGGCCTTACTACCCTTGCTTGCACCATATGGCTTAGTAGCCAGATGATGACACAAATTGGGTATCACACCCTTTTGCTTGTGTGTGATTGGTGCATATGCTTATATATGAACAAAACCATCTGGTTTGTTCATGATGATTTGTATACCTCACTCCAGCTCCTAGAATTTGATGTTGGTGTAGAGGTTTTGCTTCTGGTGGTTTGTTTGGCTTGCCCTGCTCCTCCCTGTGGCTTGCTGCTTCTTGGTTATTTGCTGTGGTGGTGAAGATTGGTTGAACAGCAGTGGCTGTTCAAGCTGTTCTTGTGTTCTTGTGACTTACCCTGTGAGGCTGCTGTCGATGCAATGGTTAGGGTTTGCTTCAGGAAACCCTTTATACTTGCCCTCTCCCTTTCCTTCATGGTCGACAGCCTTGCTGTACTACTCCCTTGGTCACTGTGTGTGTGGAGAGCATGCAGCAACTCTGGTGTGCTGTTGAGCATGCACACCCGCATTGTGTGCTGCCTGCTTGTGTGTGTATGCAAATCCAGCTTGGGACTTGTACCGTGGAGAGATCAGCTTCGGCAGTGTTGATCATATCTGCTCAATTTCCTTTCTTTCTAACCTGCCACTTGGCATACACTTGTTTTCTTTTCTTTGTGTTTGTGTGCAGGGAACAATGTGCTGATCAAGATGAAGATCAAGATCTTCTTGAGCAAGTATTACTTGATAATCAACAATGTAGTTTAGGATATTTAAATGACTTGTAATTTTCCTTTTTCTGTTTCTATTTATTCAATTCTTGTAATGTGTTGTAATTCCATAATTCAATTCTGAATATTGTAAAGACAATGTATTATGTGTGTGATTATCAATAAAGCTCAAGTTTTCCTTAATGAGCTTTATGTAATTGTTGTATTACTTATATTCTTGCTTAATGATAATTGTTTGTTAATTTTTCTCAAATTTGAATTATGTGATAACCATTTGATGTTTGAATTTGAAATTCAAATTCAAATTTGGTTTGAATTCATTCAAACAACTTAACTTGTAATTAAATCATGCAACTTATGATTTGAATGCCATTTCACTTCTCTCTTCTCAAAACCCTAATTTAGACAAGTAGGAACAAGTTCATCGCACTCTCGAAACCCTAACCCTGTAAGGTGTCGAGAGAGAAACCTGTCCCCCTTTGATGCAGTTTTGTTTTAAAAGCGCGAAATTTCCCCGTAATTTACAATGCAATGCATATCCCTTTCTAAAAACTACCCCTCGATCGTCTCTAAACCTGGGACATTACAGCCTTTCCCCCTTAAAGAAAACTTCGTCCCGAATTTGTGGTTGTAATACCTGAAAAGTTCCGGGTATGTTTTCCTCAGGTCTTCCTCCTTTTCCCAGGTGGCTTCCCTCTCGGGATGATGCTTCCATTGTATCTTGTAATACTTTATCGCTCGATTCCTGAGTTGTTTCCAGTTCTCCTCGAGAATATTCGCTGGCTTCTCGATGTATGTCAAATCTTGTTGTAACTCGAGCTCTTCATGTGATACTGGTTAATCTGGGGTCTTCAAACATTTTCTGAGTTGCGACACATGGAATACGTTGTGAACCTGAGATAACCTTCCCGGTAGTTCCAATTCGAAGGCTAACCCTCGGCTTTGACTCAGAATCTTGAAAGGTCCGATGTACCTAGGGCTTAGCTTTCCTTTTACTCCAAACCTCTGAAGGCCTTTCATCGGGCTCACCTTAAGATATACCATGTCTCCAACTCGTGGTTCCCAAGTTCTCCTCTTTTGATCGGCATAACTCTTCTGTCGGCTCTGGGCTATCTTGAGCCTATCCCTGATAATGTCAATGATTTGTTGCTTTTCCTTGACATTATCAGGGTTGAACTCTTTGCTTGCTCCGGCTTCATACCAACATATCGGTGATCTACACTTTCTTCCATATAGAGCTTCGAACGGTGCCATCTTGATGCTGCTTTGATAGCTGTTATTGTATGAAAACTCTGCTAGTGGTAAGTGCTCCTACCATGATCCTCCGAAGTCTAGGGCACAAGCCCTAAGCATATCCTCTAAGATCTGGTTGGTTCTCTCGGTTTGTCCACCTGTCTGGGGATGATAGGCGGTACTATAGTCCAGCTTGGATCCTAAAGCTTCGTGTAATTGCTTCCAAAATGCTGACGTGAACACGGATCCTCGATCCGATACAATCTTCTTGGGTACTCCATGTTTACTCACGATCTCTTTGATGTAAAGATCGATGAGTTTCTCTCCTTTATCTTGCTGGTTCACCGCTAAGAAGTGTGCACTTTTCGTCAACCGGTCCACGATTACCCATATCATATCCTTCTTTTTATTTGTCATGGGTAGTCCGGTGATGAAATCCATTCCTATCTCCTCCCATTTCCATTCTGGAATAGGTAAAGGTTGTAATTTCCCTGCCGGACTCTGGTGCTCAGCCTTCACCCTTTGGCAGGTATGGCATTCCGCCACGTATTGTGCTATCTCTCTCTTCATGTTGTTCCACCAGAATAGCTCCTTTAGATCCATGTACATTTTTGTACTTCCCGGATGAATGGAGTATGGTGTTTGATGTGCTTCCCGGAGTATTACTTCCTTGATTTCGCAATATCCGGAACGCAAATCCTCTTTTGAAACCATAGTGATCCTGATTCTCCTCGGTGAAATTCTGATGGTCTCCCTTCATCTATCCTTCTCATCTCCTCCATGATGAATGGATCGTCCAACTGACCCATCATTATCTCATTCTTCAGGTTGACATTTAGCTCATCGGCTACTTGTAAAGCTAATAGTCCTTCATGAGCTTCCTTCTCCCAAAGTTGTATTTGGGCTTGGCTTATTTCCTTCCTCAACTCCGGTGATAACTCATGTTCCACTCCTCCGGTGCTCTTCCTACTCAAGACATCTGCTACAACATTGGCCTTTCCTGGAGTGTAATTGATGGTCAAATCATAATCCTTGATTAATTCTAGCCATCTTTTCTGCCTCATGTTGAGTTCCTTCTGAGTAAAGAAGTATTTGAGACTCTTATGATCTGTATAGAGCTCACACTTGGCTCCATAGAGAAAATGTCTCCAGGTTTTGAGTGCAAATACAACTGCTGCTAATTCCAAGTCATGTGTTGGATAGTTTACTTCATGAGGTCCGAGTTGCCTCGATCGATAAGATATCACTTTCCGATTTTGCATGAGTACGCAGCCCAATCCATGCTTGGATGCGTCACAATACACGGTGTAATCCTTGCCAACTTCAGGAACTGCCAACACCGGTGCTGTGGTGAGTTTTTCCTTCAGAGTCTGAAAACTCTTCTCACACTCCTCTGACCACACGAATGGTGTGTTCTTCCTTAGCAGCTTCGTCATTGGTCCTGCTATTTTGGAGAATCCTTCAATAAATCTCCGATAGTAACCTGCCATTCCTAGAAACCCTCGGATTTCCTTGACAGTCTTAGGTGCTTCCCATTCTAAAACTGCTGCTACCTTGCTCGGGTTAACAACTATTCCATCTTTGCTAATGACATGACCAAGAAATTCCACTTGATCTAGCCAAAATTCACACTTGCTGAATTTGGCATAGAGTTGATGTTCTCTTAGTGTTTGCAACACTATCTTCAGATGTTCGGCATGTTCAGCTTTATCTTTGGAATAGATCAAGATATCATCGATAAATACGATGACGAACTTGTCTAGACATGGCATGAAAATCTTATTCATGAGATTCATGAAAATTGTTGGGGCATTGGTTAATCCAAATGGCACTACAAGGTATTCATGATGTCCATACCTTGAGACAAAGGCTGTTTTCGGAACGTCTTCGTTCTTGATCTTTATCTGGTGATAACCGGATCTTAGATCAATTTTGGAAAAGACTCCCGCGCCTCTAACTTGATCGAATAGATCTTGTATTCTTGGAAGTGGATACTTGTTCTTGATTGTGACGTTGTTCAGATTCCTGTAGTCTCCACACATCCTTCTTCCTCCATCTCTTTTATCCACGAAGATCACAGGTGATCCCCATGGTGAAACACTTTCTTGTATGAATCCTTTCTGTTCCAAGTCATCCAATTGCTCCTTAAGTTCTTTCAATTCCTTAGGCCCCATCTTATATGGTGCTTTAGCAATCGGAGCTGTTCCTGGAATTAGGTCGATTGTGAATTCTATGTCCCTATCTGGTGGCATACCAGGTAATTCCGTAGGAAACACATCCTGGAATTCATTCACTACAGGTATATCCTCTAACTTCGCCTCCTTCATGCTGTTCAGCTGTAGCTCAACTTCTATCTGTGTATGTTTGTCTCCTTGGTAGATCATTCTACTTCCATCGGGGCTTTTCAAAGACACTGTCTTGTTCACACAGTCGATCAATGCTCCGTTAGCTTCTAACCAGTTCATACCAAGAATGACATCAATGTCCTTCATCGGTAAAATGAACAGGTCTGCGTCAAAAGCGCACTTATTGATCATAATGACTTGTTTTTGTTTGGTATGAGTTACTACTATCGTTCCCCCCGCGGAAAGTATGGTTATGGGTGTATCTAACTTAGTGCAACTAATCCCATGTTTGATGATGAATTGCTGAGAAATGAATGATGTAGTTGCACCAGTATCAAAAAGTACTTTGCCAGGATGAGTGAGTATCTGGAGCGTACCTATCACTGCCTGATCGGAGTTAACCACCTCCTCCAGGCTGGTGCAGTTCAACTTGCCGAAGGGTTTCTTGTTCTTCCAGTTCCCTCCTTGGCTTCCTCCTCCTCCTGACTGACCTCCTCCAGTATTTCTCTTGGGGCAGTCCTTCAGCATGTGCTCCTCCTGGCGACAACCAAAGCATATGATCTTTGGCTTCTTGCAATCCTTGGCGAAATGCCCTGTGAATCCACAGCTTCTGCAAACTATTTGATTTGCAGTCTGGAATGCTTGGTTCTTCCTACTACCGTAGTAGTTGCTGTTGTTGATGTTGTTGTTGTTGTATCTTGGCTTGAAACTCAAGCTGGTATTGGGCTTGTTGCTAACAAACCTCTTAGGCTCAAACTTGGCCTTCTTCCTCTTCTCTTCTTGCAGTTGTTTGAAGTCATCTTCAAGAGTGATGGCTGCATCCACCAACTCTTGGAACTCAGTTGCTCTCATCATTCGGAGTTGTACCTTGAACTGGGGACTTAACCCCCTCAAAAACCTCTTCTTCTTCTTGTCCTCGGTGTTGACTTCTTCAACAGCATACCAGGACAGCTTTGAGAATTCCCTGACATAAGTCAGGATTGCCTTGTCTTTCTGCTCGATACTTTCAAATTCTCGACGCTTCAGTTCCACAATACTTGCAGGGACATTGGATTCCCTGAACTTCCTTGCGAACTCCTCCCAGGTAAACACTTTTCCAGCCGGATAAACGGCTACGATGTTGTCCCACCATGATGCGGCAGGTCCACACAATAAATGTGTAGCATAACGAACCTTCTCCTGGTCGTTACAACCAACAGTATTGAGCTTTCGCTCGGTGTCCATAAGCCAGTCTTCCGCGTCCATTGGCTCGGGCGCGTATTGATGGCGTGTATTTCACACGTTCCTTGGGCAACCCCAAGAGGAAGGTATGATGAGCACAGCAGCAAGTTTTCCCTCAGAAAGAAACCAAGGTTTATCGAACCAGGAGGAGCCAAGAAGCACGTTGAAGGTTGATGGCGGCGGGATGTAGTGCGGCGCAACACCGGAGATTCCGGCGCCAACGTGGAACCTGCACAACACAACCAAAGTACTTTGCCCCAACGAAACGAGTGAGGTTGTCAATCTCACCGGCTTGCTTGTAACAAAGGATTAACCGTATTGTGTGGAAGATGATTGTTTGCAGAGAAAACGGTAAAAACAAGTATTGCGGTAGATTGTATTTCGGTAAAGAGAATTGGACCGGGGTCCACGGTTCACTAGAGGTGTCTCTCCCATAAGACGAACGAGCATGTTGGGTGAACAAATTACGGTTGGGCAATTGACAAATAAAGAGAGCATGACAATGCACATACATATCATGATGAGTATAGTGAGATTTAATTGGGCATTACGACAAAGTACATAGACCGCCATCCAAGCTGCATCTATGCCTAAAAAGTCCACCTTCGAGGTTATCATCCGAACCCCCTCCGGTATTAAGTTGCAAAGCAACGAGACAATTGCATTAAGTATGGTGCGTAATGTAATCAACAACTACATCCTTAGACATAGCATCAATGTTTTATCCCTAGTGGCAACGACACAACACAACCTTAGAACTTTACGTCACTTGTCCCGGTGTCAATGCGGGCATGAACCCACTATCGAGCATAAGTACTCCCTCTTGGAGTTAAAAGCATCTACTTGGCCGGAGCATCTACTAATAACGGAGAGCATGCAAGATCATAAACAACACATAAGCATAACTTTGATAATCAACATAACAAGTATTCTCTATTCATCGGATCCCAACAAACGCAACATATAGAATTACATATAGATGATCTTGATCATGATAGGCAGCTCACAAGATCCGACAATGATAGCACAATGGGGAGAAGACAACCATCTAGCTACTGCTATGGACCCATAGTCCAGGGGTAGACTACTCACTCATCACTCCGGAGGCGACCATGGCGGTGTAGAGTCCTCCGGGAGATGATTCCCCTCTCCGGCGGGGTGCGGAGAGCGATCTCCGGGATCCCCGAGATGGGATCGGCGGTGACGGCGTCTCCGGAAGGTTTTCCGTATCGTGGCTCTCGGTGCGGAGGTTTCGTCACGGAGGCTTTAAGTAGGCGGAAGGGCAAGTCAAGAGGGGGCACGGGGGCCCCGGATGACAGGGCGGCGCGGCCAAGGGGGGCCGCGCCGCCCTAGGGTTTGGCTCCCCTGTGGCCCCACTTCGTTTCGTCTTCGGACTTCGGAAGCTTCGTGGAAAAATAGGCCTCCGGGCTTTTATTTCGTCCAATTCCGAGAATATTTCTTTACTAGGATTTCTGAAACCAAAAACAGCGAGAAAACAACAAGCGGCACTTCGGCATCTTGTTAATAGGTTAGTTCCGAGAAAATGCACGAATATGACATAAAGTGTGCATAAAACATGTAGATAACATCAATAATGTGGCATGGAACACAAGAAATTATCGATACGTTGGAGACGTATCGGCATCCCCAAGCTTAGTTACTGCTCGTCCCGAGCGAGGTAAAACGATAACAAAGATAATTTACGGAGTGACATGCCATCATAATCTTGATCATACTATTTGTAAAGCATATGTAGAGAATGCAGCGATCAAAACAATGTGTATGACATGAGTAAACAAGTGAATCATAAAGCAAAGACTTTTCATGAATAGCACTTCAAGACAAGCATCAATAAGTCTTGCATAAGAGTTAACTCATAAAGCAATAATTCAAAGTAAAGGTATTGAAGCAACACAAAAGAAGATTAAGTTTCAGCGGTTGCTTTCAACTTGTAACATGTATATCTCATGGATATTGTCAACATAGAGTAATATAATAAGTGCAATAAGCAAGTATGTAGGAATCAATGCACAGTTCACACAAGTGTTTGCTTCTTGAGGTGGAGAGAGATAGGTGAAGCTGACTCAACATTGAAAGTAAAAGAATGGTCCTCCATAGAGGAAAAGCATCGATTGCTATATTTGTGCTAGAGCTTTGATTTTGAAAACATGAAACAATTTTGTCAACGGTAGTAATAAAGCATATGCATCATGTAAATTATATCTTATAAGTTGCAAGCCTCATGCATAGTGTACCAATAGTGTTCGCACCTTGTCCTAATTAGCTTGGGTTAACACTGATCATCATTGCATAACATATGTTTCAACCAAGTGTCACAAAGGGGTACCTCTATGCCGCCTGTACAAGGGTCTAAGGAGAAAGTTCGCATTGGATTTCTCGCTTTTGATCATTCTTCAACTTAGACACCCATACCGGGACAACATAGACAACGAGATAATGGACTCCTCTTTTAATGCTTAAGCATTCAACAACGATTAATATTCTCATAAGAGATTGAGGTTTTATGTCCAAAGCTGAAACTTCCACCATGATTCATGGCTTTAGTTAGCGGCCCAATGTTCTTCTCTAACAATATGCATACTCAAACCATTTGATGTGAAAACCGCCCTTACTTCAGACAAGACAAACATGCATAGCAACTCACATGATATTCAACAAAGAGTTGATGGCGTTCCCCAGTAAACATGGTTATTGCACAACAAGCAACTTAATAAGAGATAAAGTGCATAATTACATATTCAATACCACAATAGTTTTTAAGCTATTTGTCCCATGAGCTATATATTGCAAAGGTGAATGATGGAATTTTAAAGGTAGCACTCAAGCAATTTACTTTGGAATGGCGGGAAAATACCATGTAGTATAGGTAGGTATGGTGGACACAAATGGCATAGTGGTTGGCTCAAGTATTTTGGATGCATGAGAAGTATTCCCTCTCGATACAAGGTTTAGGCTAGCAAGGCTTATTTGAAACAAACACAAGGATGAACCGGTGCAGCAAAACTCACATAAAAGACATATTGAAAACATTATAAGACTCTACACCGTCTTCCTTGTTGTTCAAACTCAAAACTAGAAATTATCTAGACCTTAGAGAAACCAAATATGCAAACCAAATTTTAGCATGCTCTATGTATTTCTTCATTAATAGGTGCAAAGCATATGATGCAAGAGCTTAAACATGAGCACAACAATTTCCAAGTATCACATTACTCAAGACATTTATAGCAATTACTACATGTATCATTTTCCAATTCCAACCATATAACAATTTAACGAAGGAGAAACTTCGCCATGAATACTATGAGTAGAAACCAAGGACATATTTGTCCATATGCTACAGCGGAGTGTGTATCTCTCCCATAAAGTGAATGCTAGGATCCATTTTATTCAAACAAAACAAAAACAAAAACAAACCGACGCTCCAAGAAAAAGCACATAAGATGTGGCCGAATAAAAATGTAGTTTCGGGGGAGGAACACTGATAATTTGTCGATGAAGAAGGGGATGCCTTGGGCATCCCCAAGCTTAGACGCTTGAGTCTTCTTGATATATGCAGGGGTGAACCACCGGGTGCATCCCCAAGCTTAGAGCTTTCACTCTCCTTGATCATGTTGCATCATACTCCTCTCTTGATCCTTGAAAACTTCCTCCACACCAAACTCGAAACAACTCATTAGAGGGTTAGTGCACAATATAAATTGACATATTCAGAGGTGACACAATCATTCTTAACACTTCTGGACATTGCATAATGCTACTGGACATTAATGGATCAAACAAATTCATCCAACATAGCGAAAGAGGCAATGCGAAATAAAAGGCAGAATTTGTCAAAACAGAACAGTTCGTATTGACGAATTTTAAAATGGCACCAGACTTGCTCAAACGAAAATGCTCAAATTGAATGAAAGTTGCGTACATATCTGAGGATCATGCTCGTAAATTGGCGTAATTTTCTGAGCTACCTACAGGGAGATAGACCCAGATTCGTGACAGCAAAGAAATCTGGAACTGCGCAGTAATCCAAATCTAGTACTCACTTTTCTATCAACGGCTTAACTTGGCACAACAAAACTCAAAACTAAGATAAGGAGAGGTTGCTACAGTAGTAAAAAACTTCCAAGACACAAAATAAAAACAAAGTAATGTAGGTAAAAACATGGGTTGTCTCCCATAAGCGCTTTTCTTTAACGCCTTTCAGCTAGGCGCAGAAAGTGTGTATCAAGTAACATCGAGAGATGAAGCATCAACATCATAATTTGTTCTAATAATAGAGTCATAAGGTACCTTTATTCTCTTTCTAGGGAAGTGTTCCATACCTTTCTTGAGAGGAAATTGATATTTTATATTACCTTCCCTCATATCAATAATAGCACCAACAGTTCGAAGAAAAGGTCTTCCCAATATAATTGGACAAGATGCATTGCATTCAATATCCAAGACAACAAAATCAACGGGAACAAGATTATTGTTAACGGTAATGCGAACATTATCAACTTTACCCAAAGGTTTCTTTGTAGAATGATCAGCAAGATTAACATCCAAATAACAATTTTTCGGCGGTGGCAAGTCAAGCATATTATAAATTTTCTTAGGCATAACGAAATACTTGCACCAAGATCACATAAAGCATTACAATCAAAATCTTTAACTCTTCATTTTAATGATGGGCTCCCAACCATCTTCTAGCTTTTTAGGAATAGAGGCTTCGCGCTCTAGTTTCTCTTCTCTAGCTTTTATGAGAGCATTTGTAATATGATGCGTGAAAGCCAAATTTATAGCACTAGCATTAGGACTTTTAGCAAGTTTTTGCAAGAACTTTATAACTTCAGAGATGTGGCAATCATCAAAATTCAAACCATCATAATCTAAAGCAATGGGATCATCATCCCCAATGTTGGAAAAAATTTCAGCGGCTTTATCACGAGCGGTTTCAGCGGTTTTAGCAGTTTCGAGGCAGTTTTTCGCGCTTTGCATTAGAAGTGGAAACATTGCTAACACCAATTCTTTTATTAGTATGAGTAGGAGGTGCAGCAACATGTGTAGCATTAGCATTACTAGTGGTGGTAATAGTACAAACTTTAGCTATATTCTTCTCTTTAGCTAGTTTTTCATTTTCTTCTCTATCCCACCTAGCACGCAGTTCAGCCATTAATCTTATATTCTCATTAATTCTAACTTGAATGGCATTTGCTGTAGTAACAATTTTATTTTCAATATCCCTATTAGGCATAACTTTTGATTTCAAAAGATCAACATCAGAAACAAGACTATCAACTCTAGAAACAAGAATATCAATTTTATTGAGTTTTTCCTCAACAGATTTGTTAAAGGCAGTTTGTGTACTAATAAATTCTTTAAGCATAGCTTCAAGTCCAGGGGGTGAATTCCTATTATTGTTGTAAGAATTTCCATAAGAATTACCATAGCCGTTGCCATTATTATAAGGATATGGCCTATAGTTGTTACTAGAATTGTTCCGGTAAGCATTGTTGTTGAAATTATTATTTTTAATGAAGTTTACATCAACATGTTCTTCTTGTGCAACCAATGAAGCTAACGGAACATTATTAGGATCAATATTAGTCCTATCATTCACAAGCATAGACATAATAGCATCAACCTTATCATTCAAGGAAGAGGATTCCTCAACAGAATTTACCTTCTTACCTTGTGGAGCTCTTTCCGTGTGCCATTCAGAGTAGTTGATCATCATATTATCAAGAAGCTTTGTTGCTTCACCAAGAGTGATGGACATAAAGGTACCTCCAGCAGATGAATCCAATAAATTCCGCGAAGAAAAATTTAGTCCTGCATAGAAGGTTTGGATGATCATCCAAGTAGTCGAGTCCATGGGTTGGGCAATTTTTAACCGAGAGATTTCATTCTTTCCCAAGCTTGAGCAACATGTTCAGTATCTAATTGTTTAAAATTCATTATGCTACTCCTCAAAGATATAATTTTAGCAGGGGGATAATATCTACCAATAAAAGCATCCTTGCATTTAGTCCATGAATCAATACTATTCTTAGGCGAGAGATAGCAACCAATCTTTAGCTCTTCCTCTTAATGAGAAAGGGAACAATTTTAGTTTAATAATATCACCATCTACATCTTTATATTTTTGCATTTCACATAGTTCAACAAAATTATTAAGATGGGCAGCGGCATCATCAGAACTAATTCCGGAAAATTGATCTTTCATAACAAGATTCCAGTAAAGCAGGTTTAATCTCAAAGAATTCTGCTGTAGTAGCAGGTGGAGCAATAGGTGTGCATAAGAAATCATTATTATTTGTGGTTGTGAGGTCACACAACTTAGTATTTTCAGGGGTAGCCATTTTAGCAATAGTAAATAAAGCAAACTAGATAAAGTAAATGCAAGTAAACTAATTTTTTTGTGTTTTCGATATAGCAAACAAGATAGCAAATAAAGTAAAACTAGCAACTAATTTTTTTGTATTTTGATTTAATGCAGCAAACAAAGTAGTAAATAAAACTAAGCAAGACAAAAACAAAGTAAAGAGATTGAGAAGTGGAGACTCCCCTTGTAGCGTGTCTTGATCTCCCCGGCAACGGCGCCAGAAAATATGCTTGATGGCGTGTATTTCACACGTTCGTTGGGCAACCCCAAGAGGAAGGTATGATGAGCACAGCAGCAAGTTTTCCCTCAGAAAGAAACCAAGGTTTATCGAACCAGGAGGAGCCAAGAAGCACGTTGAAGGTTGATGGCGGCGGGATGTAGTGCGGCGCAACACCGGAGATTCCGGCGCCAACGTGGAACCTGCACAACACAACCAAAGTACTTTGCCCCAACGAAACGGTGAGGTTGTCAATCTCACCGGCTTGCTGTAACAAAGGATTAACCGTATTGTGTGGAAGATGATTGTTTGCGAGAGAAAACGGTAAAAACAAGTATTGCGGTAGATTGTATTTCGGTAAAGAGAATTGGACCGGGGTCCACGGTTCACTAGAGGTGTCTCTCCCATAAGACGAACAGCATGTTGGGTGAACAAATTACAGTTGGGCAATTGACAAATAAAGAGAGCATGACAATGCACATACATATCATGATGAGTATAGTGAGATTTAATTGGGCATTACGACAAAGTACATAGACCGCCATCCAACTGCATCTATGCCTAAAAAGTCCACCTTTAGGTTATCATCCGAACCCCCTCCAGTATTAAGTTGCAAAGCAACAGACAATTGCATTAAGTATGGTGCGTAATGTAATCAACAACTACATCCTTAGACATAGCATCAATGTTTTATCCCTAGTGGCAACGACACAACACAACCTTAGAACTTTCTATCACTTGTCCCGGTGTCAATGCGAGGCATGAACCCACTATCGAGCATAAGTACTCCCTCTTGGAGTTAAAAGCATCTACTTGGCCAGAGCATCTACTAATAACGGAGAGCATGCAAGATCATAAACAACACTTAAGCATAACTTTGATAATCAACATAACAAGTATTCTCTATTCATCGGATCCCAACAAACGCAACATATAGAATTACATATAAATGATCTTGATCATGATAGGCAGCTCACAAGATCCGATAATGATAGCACAATGGGGAGAAGACAACCATCTAGCTACTGCTATGGACCCATAGTCCAGGGGTAGACTACTCACTCATCACTCCGGACGCGACCATGGCGGTGTAGAGTCCTCCGGGAGATGATTCCCCTCTCCGGCAGGGTGCCGGGGCGATCTCCGAGGATCCCCGAGATGGGATCGGCGGTGACGGCGTCTCTGGAAGGTTTTCCGTATCGTGGCTCTCGGTATTGGAAGTTTCGTCACGGAGGCTTTAAGTAGGCGGAAGGGCAAGTCAAGAGGGGGCACAGGGGCCCCAGATGACAGGGCGGCGCGGCCAAGGGGGGGCCGCGCCGCCCTAGGGTTTGGCTCCCCTGTGGCCCCACTTCGTTTCGTCTTCGGACTTCTGGAAGCTTCGTGGAAAAATAGGCCTCTGGGCTTTTATTTCGTCCAATTCCGAGAATATTTCTTTACTAGGATTTCTGAAACCAAAAACAGCAGAAAACAACAAGCGGCACTTCGGCATCTTGTTAATAGGTTAGTTCCAGAAAATGCACGAATATGACATAAAGTGTGCATAAAACATGTAGATAACATCAATAATGTGGCATGGAACACAAGAAATTATCGATACGTTGGAGACGTATCACGTATGCGAAAGATATAGGCTTGGTGTTCTGGAAGTCTGCTAAGGTGACTCCCTGATGCTCGGGTCTCTCCACCCTGTTCTGCTGCAGCAATTCCTGAAAGAATTTATTCTGCTGCTCCAACGTAATACGTTGCCTCTCCTCCACCAATTGCATGTACTGGACGAAATTCTGCTGCATCATGGGTGGTGGTGGTGGAAACTGATTCCTGGCTGCTTCGTCAGCCTCTTCCTTTTGCTTTGCTTCGCGCTCCATGCGCTGCGCTTCGGTCTCCTCTCCTAACGCTCCCGACATAACCCCCTAGTTCTGCAACACAAGATGATACTCATAATTACTCCATGTGCAAGTTTTCTGAGCTCAACATTGTGCACAGAACTAGTCACGTAATGGAAATCAATAAGCAAATCCAAATCATAAAAAACATATACCGTATATTTACATACTTAAGTGGTCTTATTACAATACTCAAGTCGATGTGAGTATGCAAACTCACTTATTAAAGTATATGTACAAATTTCTACAAAATATTACACACTACAATACACGTGGTACTTGTGTATTGTAGCTTTGCTTCCCCTTGGTAGTCTCTATTCGATCTTCACTCCCGATACATTCCAGGCTTCCATCCGGTCGAACGTGTCGTCCTCCTGACAAAACCTGGAACATAAGGTCTCCCCGTCGGCTGGTAGTTGGAATCAGATGATGATCCTAGGGAGAAATCAGTATTCACGAACTAATCATTCAGTGCATCGTAGTCCACCCATCGGGTGTACTCCCCTGTGCCTACACCATAGGTATTTCCTTCATTCGTAACCGACTCATCTTGTGTCGGATACCCTCCATCTCCTACTCCATTACATGGATAACTCTGGTGCTGGGTCGTGGCATCTTCATTCATCTCCCCGTCATAATACACTGAGGTACTATGAGTTCCAGTATCAGACCCCCAACGCCAACCCGTGGAGTTTTCTATAGGAGTCACGGAACGCTGATTGTTTCCGGATTCCTCTCCACCCTCATATCCTCTATAGGAACTACTAAGATAGTTCCCGGGTGTAATGGGTGTAGTTTCTCGTTCAGGGTGGTCAATACTAATATAGTCACCAGCTGAGTAAACTGGTGTGTGCACCTCATTCTCCATAGGTTCCTTCCCCTTTGTCTCCTCCTTGGGTTCAGTAAACTCCTCTAGCATTGTATCAATTGCTCCCGCCAAATGACGGTTCAACTGAAATAACAATGATAGCAAGTTACGGCTATTGTCCATGTATTTTGCAGCTTCTGCTGGTTTGCGCTTGGCATATTTGAGATGGTTAAGCATGGGATCATCGTCTTCCTCCAAATGAGGAATGTGTGTGAATTCGGAACCCATAAGCTCTTTCGTCTTATGCTCCCGAATATCGGTTATGGCTCTCATCACGGCTATATGGTAGGTTGTGTTCATAGTTCTGGCTTCACCTGCTGGCATTACTACGCTCATTCCCAAAGATTCGGGAAGTCGTAGCCCTACCCTACACTTGGCCAATACAGTATCATCATAGTACATGTATTTCTTTACTTGAATCTGGGGATCACACCCAAATTCAAGTAACATGGCACGAAGAATATCTGCGAGTCCTCCTTCATACTCACTCAGTGTGGAATCCATCACTTTCACGTTTCGTCCCGGACGTGAACTTGCCATTGTTGGCTGTAGAAATAGAAAGAATATAAGATTAGTAATAATGCATCATAATAGAGATAATAAAGAATTATCGCACTAAAAGATATGATTGTTGTATTCTCAATTGAATATACACCATATTTTTAGAGAATTCTTTACTAATCCTATTTGACTCCTAACGTTTGGTCCCATTTACTAGGTTCCAACCTAAGGTCAAAGCTTTTGCTCTGATACCAACTGTGGTGACCCTGCATACCACTTGCATGTTGTAGTATGCCGGTCGTTGATATAACATTCACGAAGTACCATTCCACAAATATTACATCCCTCGAGTAGTACAACGAACATAGCAGGGTCCATAACTCATTCACTTATTATTACAAGCATCAAACATATATTGTCTTGGAGCTCCTCTTGGGTCCTAAGAGGAATACTCCTGGGTTCGAGGCGAACCCACCTTAACTTACAATATAGAAGTTTCACTAGGTTATACATTTATTACCATGAGCAGCTAAATACTAAGAGTTCCCACTGCTCGGCTACAACTACTACTTGGTGCTTCTAGGCTTGATCTCCACCGGAAGCCTCCCGGTTCCGTAGACTATGAGATAGTCTACGCCTTCAATACCTCCCGAGAGGTCCGGTTCTTCATAGCGAGATGATCTCGGCTCCTTCGAGGGTTGTCGTAGTCCTCCTCCGGACGATTCAGACAATCTAAGCAAGGGATTTAAGAGTGGGATGAGTACGAGCGTACTCAACAAGTTCATTATAGATAAGAGGTGTTTACTGCACTAGCTACGATATTAGACCAGAAAGTCTAATACCAATGCTGGTTTTGATAAACTTTTCTTCAAGAGATTGCTTTTATTTCAAAGAGCTATGTCCGTCAGCCTTCACCGGTTTACTAGAACTTCATGGAGTTCCTTTCCGGCCGCGTTCGTAGTTCCATATCCCGGAACAGGGAGTGACAGGTCACAGTTCTTTACACTCTGCAGAGGTGTGTTGCTTTACCCATAAGAGATCTTAACCTTGGTGCCAACCGGGCAGCTTTCATGTCCACACTTCCTTCGGTGTGAGGCCCGGTATAAGGTCTAGCCAATCATGTTCCTCCGCTACCTCGAACACCCACCCGTTGTTGCATGCCCCGACCCTGGGTCCACGCCGGTCCCATTATTCCCGTAGATTTCAGGGTGGACCCCGACCACGACGACAGTGCTGGGCTCTACCATACACTCCTACGCCGATAGCTGCAACCCATCATAGACCGCATTACCGTGGGGAATTAGAATGGGATCCCCACCCTTCTGTTGTTCCGCAAGACACAACTGCTACGGTAAGCATTGCATTACCGTGGGGAATTAGAATGGGATCCCCACCCTCCGGTTGTTCCGCCAGATACAACTGCTACGGTAAGCGCATCCGTTGATGAACGCGAGGTGGAAACACTTTTGACTACTCCGTCCCACTCCAGATCTTATGGTTAACACGGGTATTACGGCACAAGAATCGCTGGCGACATTTGTTGTTTAATCCTAGATGGATATAAACCCTTGCAATGGAACCTCCACCATATCAACACAATCCATGGTTCCATTGCCCACCACATAGTCATATTCATAGTTATGAAAGTAGTGGTTTTGGTTTTTATGCAATAGTGATAACCATAGTACTTTGCAAGTAATTTGATAGAAATACTCAAATGACATGAGCAAGTGATGAACTTGCCTGAACACTGCAAAGTTCTGCAGGTTGGAAGGTGTGGACTGACCCTTGTCCTCTCGTTTCGAAAAATAGCATCATTGTCCGATAAGGGCAATGGTTAAAGAAGCAATTATGCATGATTCCTGTTTTAGGGTTTGTTCCCCCCTTCCGATGACATTATTATTTTATGTAAGAGGTTGATACTAAGATTGATTTGGAGATACTCTGTTTAAAGTAAATTACAACCTTGAAATGTTGTTAAGGTGTTTTTAAAGTCCAATTGCATTAATGGACTTATTTTCTTTATTGAAAATAATATGTGTGATTTAAATCATTATTTAAATCATCAAATTAAGATTTATTCTTAATTGTCTTCAAAATTTCTCTTTGATATTTTATTTAAATAGAGAATTTTATGCTGATTAGTTTTCATATTTTAAATTATTTTTTAGAGCAGTTAAGCATTTACTATTGATTTTCAAAGTTTCTGGTTTTAATGGATTTATGAAAAGACCAAATTGCCCTTGGGCCCCACCTGTCAGGTGGCCCAACGGGTTAGGTTGGCCGCCCCACCTGTCTCGTCGCCGCCGTCTTCTCCGATTTGTTCCGGCCAGCTCCGGCCGTCGCCACCGGCGAGATCAGGTGGATCTGATCCGCCGCTCAACGACGAACACGGTGGTCCGCGCCGATTCGGTCTTCTTCCTCGTCATCACGCGTCCTCATCTCGCCTGCGACCCTGGCCGTGGCGATTCATGGCGCTTCGTCGCCCGCTGTCGATCCAGGCGCCGTGGCTGTGCTGGAGCGCCCCCTGCTCGGCGACGCCAGGCCAGGCGCGGCTTGGCGCTGCCGTGGTGGCCTGTGCCGCCATGGCACGCCGGTGCTCTGCTCCAGGTACACGCCCTATTGCACTCCTTCTCTCTCTCTGTCTTGCCTGCTCTTCATCTTCATCCTCTAGCTTTGGCCGTGGCTGCTCCACCTCATGGAGGTGACTGCCATGCTGGTGCTCTGCTGCACCAATCGAGCTAGACATGCTGCTGTGCTACTGCTGCCGCCATGGCCTAGCTCGAGTTCATGTGCTTGTACTAATGCTCATGCTCATGCTAGCTTTACTCCTGTGCTATGCTTGCTTGCACAAGGCCTGTGCTATTGCTGTGTGATGTTCTGCCATATCTCCGTGCAGGAATTCCTAATCTAATTGGTTGCTATGCCTTCATTTCTTGCTTAATTACCTCTCTGTGACTCTGCTCTTGTTATTAAGCTTGCCAGATATCAAGTGTATTCCTATAGGCTTGCTCATGAGCATCTTGTAATGCTCAGGGACTGCTTAATGGCTACTGTCATGCTACAATTAAATCAATTTGATTGCTTAATGGCTCTGGTTGTGGTGATGGTTTAATTATATGTGTGTGCTATCCATGTCTAGCCTGATCCAGTGGTACATCATGTATTTGATGTGCTTCTGGGTACAATTACAGTTCATCCATTTGTTTATCTGTGAAGCAATAGTTGATTAACTGTGGCCATTTAATTATCTGGTCCATGCTCTGTTGCTCAGTGATGCTCTAACATGCACTGGCATGCTATAGCAGACTCTGATGATCATATGATCATCAGCTGCTAATAAAAGGTGTGGTGCTCCATCTGGTACCTTACCAATGCTTAATTTGAGCTGTGTGTGATTACCAACTAGTGCTGGTGTGTGTAGTGGTTGGCTCAAGCAATTGTCTGTTGCTTGCGGTGATCCCTTGGATCATGTGTAAGTGTTCAAGTTATTGGTGATTTGGGAACTTCATTTATCTGTATAGCTTGTCCTTGTTTATTAGATAAATGAGATGAACTGCTTGCAGTGATGATTCTTGTAATTAGCTTGATTGAGCTAGAGGGATGCCAACAGTGGTTGGGGACCCTAGCTCTTCTTTGAACCCAATATGGGTGATGATATTTGTGCTTGGCTTGGTGGTTTGGCTGTTGTAGTGGTTGAGGTGACCCCGGCGGTAATCATATGCTGCCCTAGGGTAGCTCCCCTCTTGTTGGTTTGCTTGTGGCTCACTAAATGCTTTCTCGGGTGATCCATTTATTGGATTGCCGGTAGCCCTTGATGTTGAAATCAAATAGACAAGGATTTGTCTATGTCCGATGGCTCGACTAGCTGTAGGTGCTAAGTGTGTAGCTAGGCTAGCTTGTGCTTTCATCTCTTGCTTGGATTTCTTCAGTTATGCATTGATTTTCATAGCTGTTGTTCCCATTAGATGATTTACTAGTGGCCTTACTACCCTTGCTTGCACCATATGGCTTAGTAGCCAGATGATGACACAAATTGGGTATCACACCCTTTTGCTTGTGTGTGATTGGTGCATATGCTTATATATGAACAAAACCATCTCGGTTTGTTCATGATGATTTGTATACCTCACTCCAGCTCCTAGAATTTGATGTTGGTGTAGAGGTTTTGCTTCTGGTGGTTTGTTTGGCTTGCCCTGCTCCTCCCTGTGGCTTGATGCTTCTTGGTTATTTGCTGTGGTGGTGAAGATGTGTTGAACAACAGTGGCTGTTCAAGCTGTTCTTGTGTTCTTGTGACTTACCCTGTGAGGCTGCTGTCGATGCAATGGTTAGGGTTTGCTTCAGGAAACCCTTTATACTTGCCATCTCCCTTTCCTTCATGGTCGACAGCCTTGCTGTACTACTCCCCTTGTTACTGTGTGTGTGGAGAGCATGCAGCAACTCTGGTGTGCTGTTGAGCATGCACACCAGCATTGTGTGCTGCCTGCTGTGTGTGTATGCAAATCCAGCTTGGGACTTGTGCTGTGGAGAGATCAGCTTCGGCAGTGTTGATCATATCTGCTCAATTTCCTTTCTTTCTAACCTGCCACTTGGCATACACTTGTTTTCTTTTCTTTGTGTTTGTGTGCAGGGAACAATGTGCTGATCAAGATGAAGATCAAGATCTTCTTGAGCAAGTATTACTTGATAATCAACAATGTAGTTTAGGATATTTAAATGACTTGTAATTTTCCTTTTTCTGTTTCTATTTATTCAATTCTTGTAATGTGTTGTAATTCCATAATTCAATTCTGAATATTGTAAAGACAATGTATTATGTGTGTGATTATCTATAAAGCTCAAGTTTTTCTTAATGAGCTTTATGTAATTGTTGTATTACTTATATTCTTGCTTAATGATAATTGTTTGTTAATTTTTATCAAATTTGAATTATGTGATAACCATTTGATGTTTGAATTTGAAATTCAAATTCAAATTTGGTTTGAATTCATTCAAACAACTTAACTTGTAATTAAATCATGCAACTTATGATTTCAATGCCATTTCACTTCTCTCTTCTCAAAACCCTAATTTAGACAAGTAGGAACAAGTTCATCGCACTCTCGAAACCCTAACCCTGTAAGGTGTCGAGAGAGAAACCTGTCCCCCTTTGATGCAGTTTTGTTTTAAAAGCGCAAAATTTCCCCGTAATTTACAATGCAATGCACATCCCTTTCTAAAAACTACCCCTCGATCGTCTCTAAACTTGGGACATTACATCACCCTCATATGCTTGAGGGCCCTCTTGCTAGTGTTCCTCTTTGGATCCCTAGTTGATTGTTGTTGATGTATTTTTGTTGATTGTTGTGTTGTTACAGATTTGGGAGCCTCCAATTTGGTTGTGGATGTGTGCCCCAAGAACCTTGTAAAGGCCCGATTTCCGCCTCGAGGAAATTCCTTAGTGGAAGTGGGCTAGGCCTTCGTGGCGTTGCTCACAGGAGATCTGAGTGAAGCCTTCGTGGCTGTTGGTTTGGCTTTCGTAGCAACCACACTCCTCCAAACGTAGACGTACCTTCTTGCAAAGGAAGGGAACTACGGGAATCATCTCCTTGTCATCGCGTGCTCCACTCTCGATTACCTCTATCCTCTCCTATCTCCTATATTGCTTAGCTATATCTTGCTTAGTTGGTAACCTTGTCATATAGGTAAATTCACTTAGTTGCATATCTAGAGAATTTACCTTTGTGTCAAGCCTAAATTGAAAAAGAACTAAAAATTGGTTAGCACCTATTCACCCCCCTCTAGGTGCGGCATACGATCCTTTCAATTGGTATCAGAGCCTCGGCTCTTATTTCGGGCTTAACCGCCTAAGAGTATGCCGGACGACGAGCCTGCGGAAGGGGCCGCTAAGATGGTCTCCATGGATGATCTCAAGTCGTTGGAAACATCCTTGAGGTCCTCCATGGAAGCTCAAATGGAAAGCATGAGAAAAATGATTTCCGAGCTTTTGACTCCGGTCCCTCCCATGGCTCCCGCCATAGAGGTAAAGGACACGGGTGTGTTAGAAGAGGGAGATGCTTCGGCATTACCCTCCTCTACCAAACCCGTGAATGGTGATAACTGAACCACTATTAAAACTCCCATTGCATCTCTAGGGGAACTAGTGGAGGTGAAAGCTACAATCGTGTGGCTCCGTCTTTCCTATCTCCCGATATACCGGTTCCCCATCCTCATATAAACATTCGGGGCGACCCACCTAAGTTTAATGTTAAAGATTTCGATACATGGCAATTTGAGTTTCGTTCTCATGTTCGCAGTGCCTCCAATGAACTTTGGAGAATCATCGTGGAAGGCTTCAAGCCCTTCAACCCCGACAAGTTGACTAGAAGAGAAGCGGTTGATAGTCAACTCAATGACACTGCCTTGCACATGATTCAAACTAGTGTGGGGACAAAGGAATTGTCTCGTGTTCGGAATTTCACCACCGCCAAGGAAGCTTGGGATGGTTTGGCCGCTAGTTGCATTGGAAGTAATAGCATGAGAAGGAACAAGTACAATTCTCTTCGGAATCAAGCCGAAGGATTCTTGAGGCTACCGGTTGAAGATCATGAAGTCATGTATGGAAGACTTCTCACCGTTGCCGATGCTTTCCGGAATGTGGGTGCCACCCACATCAATGACTCTTGGATCAAGGATAAGTACATCGATTGCATGATGCCGTTTGAACCCATTGATGTCAAGACTCTTGTTGGGAGAGAATGCTTTTCCTCTCTCACTTCTCAACAAGCCGTTGATACGTCTCCAACGTATCGATAATTTCTTGTGTTCCATGCCACATTATTGATGTTATCTACATGTTTTATGCACACTTTATGTCATATTCGTGCATTTTCTGGAACTAACCTATTAACAAGATGCCGAAGTGCCGATTCTGTTGTTCTGCTGTTTTTGGTTTCAGAAATCCTAGTAAAGAAATATTCTCGGAATTGGACGAAATAAAAGCCCAGAGGCCTATTTTTCCACGAAGCTTCCAGAAGACCGAAGACAAGACGAAGAGGGGCCACGAGGGGGCCACACCCTAGGGCGGCGCGGCCCCCCCCTTGGCCGCGCGGCCCTGTGGTGTGGGGCCCTCGTGCCGCCTCTTGACCTACCCTTCCGCCTACTTAAAGACTCCGTGACGAAACCCCCAGTACCGAGAGCCACGATACGGAAAACCTTCCAGAGACGCCGTCACCGCCGATCCCATCTCGGGGGATCCTGGAGATCACCTCCGGCACCCTGCCGGAGAGGGGAATCATCTCCCGGAGGACTCTACACCGCCATGGTCGCCTCCGGAGTGATGAGTGAGTAGTCTACCCCTGGACTATGGGTCCATAGCAGTAGCTAGATGGTTGTCTTCTCCCCATTGTGCTATCATTGTCGGACCTTGTGAGCTGCCTATCATGATCAAGATCATCTATATGTAATTCTATATGTTGCGTTTGTTGGGATCCGATGAATAGAGAATACTTGTTATGTTGATTATCAAAGTTATGCTTATGTGTTGTTTAAGATCTTGCATGCTCTCCGTTACTAGTAGATGCTCCGGCCAAGTAGATGCTTTTAACTCCAAGAGGGAGTACTTATGCTCGATAGTGGGTTCATGCCCGCATTGACACACGGGACAGGTGACAGAAAGTTCTAAGGTTGTGTTGTGCTTGTTGCCACTAGGGATAAAACATTGATGCTATGTCTAAGGATGTAGTTGTTGATTACATTACGCACCATACTTAATGCAATTGTACTGTTGCTTGCAACTTAATACTGGAGGGGGTTCGGATGATAACTCTGAAGGTGGACTTTTTAGGCATAGATGCGGTTGGATGGTGGTCTATGTACTTTGTCGTAATGCCCAATTAAATCTCACTATACTCATCATGATATGTATGTGCATTGTCATGCTCTCTTTATTTGTCAATTGCCCAAGCTGTAATTTGTTCACCCAACATGCTGTTCGTCTTATGGGAGAGACACCTCTAGTGAACTGTGGACCCCGGTCCAATTCTCTTTACTCGAAATACAATCTACTGCAATACTTGTTTTTACTGTTTTCTTTGCAAACAATCATCTTCCACACAATACGGTTAATCCTTTGTTACGAGTAAGCCGGTGAGATTGACAACCTCACTGTTTCGTTGGGGCAAAGTACTTTGGTTGTGTTGTGCGGGTTCCACGTTGGCGCCGGAATCTCCGGTGTTGCGCCGCACTACATCCCGCCGCCATCAACCTTCAACGTGCTTCTTGGCTCCTCCTGGTTCGATAAACCTTGGTTTCTTTCTGAGGGAAAACTTGCTGCTGTGCTCATCATACCTTCCTCTTGGGGTTGCCCAACGAACGTGTGAAATACACGCCATCAGCCGTGCACGAGATGCAAGCTCTCAAGGTTCTTGAGCAAAACTCTCATGATTCTCGCAATCGAGCTCTTGGGATGTCAAAAGGGACCAACCTTGCCTTGGCGGTCAACTCCGTGGAAGATGTGAACCCTCAAGAGCCATATAGGGCATCTTGGAGTATGTCCTATCCGGATGATTTGGAATACCACTACAACGACCACATGGCATTCCATGCAAAAACCTTTTGGGTGGATCCATCCAAGGCTAAGGAAGACAACATCAAGAGAAGCAACTCAACTGGATTCAAGAGCTCGGGGCCAAAAACAAGATCGTGCTACAATTGTGGTGACAAGGGTCATTTCATAGCCGATTGTCCCTATGAGCATAGAGAAACCCATGATGGAAGGCTCATTCCCAAGGACAAGAGCAAAGAGTCAAAGGGCAAAGATTCAAAGGCCCCCAACAAGAAATTATATAACAAGAGCAAGAAGAGCAAGAGGCCCTCAAGGATTGTGCTAGTGACTAAAGAAGAATATTCTTCCGACGAAGTCGAAAGTTCTAGTAATGATGATGAAGAAGAAAGCTCAAAGGAAGTGGCCGCCATTGTCACTACCAACATTCCCTCTTCATCTCTCTTTGAATCCCCCAATGAGAATCCTCATATCAAGAATGCACATTGCTTCATGGCAAGGTCCACCTTGGACACATCTATTGTGCTATCAACTCAAGAAGAGTATACCTCCGGAGATGATGATGTTGATGATGAAGAAGATGCAACCTCAAATGTATTGGTTGATCTTGCCTCCCTCTCCACTAACTCTTCATCACCAAGTGAATCTCCCAATGAGGTCTTTCATGTGGAGGAAGAAAGTTGCCTCATGGCTAAAAACTCCAAGGTATCATTCCCTAACCCCTCTATGCCTAAGATGTCAAATGATCTAGGGGTTGACCTTAATTGCTAGTCTAAAAGTGAAACAAGAAATGCTAGAGTTTGATGAGTTCATTCTTAACTTACAAGGTGACACTAGAAAGCATGTTTCCAATCTCATGATTCGTCTAGCACAACTCAATGATACTCTTGAGAAAAAATGTCAAATAGAGAGAGAAGACTCTCTTGAAATACATGCTCTTAAAAATGCTCTTGAGGAAAGTCAAGAAACCATAGCTTCTCTTGAAGAGAGGCTAGAAAATCTTTAAGAGCCTCAAGATAAAATTAACAAGCTCACTAAAGCTAGAGATCTTGCTAGAGCTAAGACTAAAGTGCTTATAAAGGAAAAGGCCAAATTTGGTGTTGATCCTGAGAAACTTGTGAAGGATCTAGATGACCTAGACAAGGCTCACAAAGCCTTGAAGAGTGAATACTCTCTCCTCTCCAAGTCTAATGAGCAACTTCAAATTAGGCTTGCTTCATATGACATACCTAGTACCTCTACTCCTTCATGTGATGATGCAAATATTATTGAGGAAAATGCTAGGTTGAAGGATGAACTTGCTAAGGCCTCCTCTCCCCAAAGTAAACTTTCCTTGGATGATCTTTTGAGTATGCAAAGGTCAAACAATGGGAAGGAGGGCCTTGGTTTTAATGCCAAGGCAAAGAAGGCAAACAAGCAAAAGGCCAAGCCCGCACAAAAGAAGGTTATCACTAATGATGAAGCCCCTAAGGCCAATATCATTAATAATGATGATGCGGGAAGTGATAATCCTCACTATGTTTTATTTAAAGATTATTATGGTGATGCTTATGCAAAGTATGTTGGTCCTTATGACGGTTATGTTGCTTGGTCTATTTGGGTCCCAAAGACCCTTGTTGCTAACAAAAGAGGGCCCATTGAGAAATGGGTACCTAAATCCAAGAATTGATCTCATGTAGGACTATGCCGACGGAGGTTCAAAATGGGTACTTGGTAGTGGATGTAAAATTCATATGACCGGCGGCAAGAACCTCATCAAGGAGTTGAGGCCCAATATAAATAATATCACCGTCTCCTTTGGCGATAATTCTACATCCGAGGTATTGGGTTTTGGCAAGGTTGTTGTTGCACACAACATTACTCTTGTGGATGTCATGCTTGTCAAAACCCTTGGTTACAATTTACTTTCCGTTTCCGCCCTTGGCAAGATGGGTTTTGCCGTCTTTATTGATAATGATATTGTGGTCCTCTTGTGGAGCAAGACTCTAAAAGTCGCTTTTGTTGGGTATCGCGAACACAACTTGTATGTGGTGGACTTTTCGAGGACCACCACGACAAGTGCGATGTGCCTATTCGGAAAGGCGGATGTGGGTTGGTTGTGGCATCGCCGCTTGGCCCATGTCAACATGAGAACTTTGCAAAGTCGTCACAAGGGGAACCATATTGTGGGAGTAATGGAAAATGTGTCTTTTGCCAAAGATCGTGTTTGTAGGGCTTGTGTTGAAGGAAAAATGCATGACTCTCCACATCCAAGCAAGACTATCATCTCTTCCAAGAGGATCTTGGAGCTCCTTCATGTGGATCTCTTTGGTCCCGTTTCTCATGCAAGTCTTGGTGGGAAGAAACATTGCTTGGTGATTGTTGATAACTACTCAAGATACACTTGGGTCTATTTTCTCAAGACGAAAGATGAGAGTCAACAAATATTCATTGACTTTGCTACCGAGGTGCAACGCAAACACAATCTCCTCATTATTGCAATAAGAAGTGACAATGGCTCCGAGTTCAAGAACTATACACTCAATGATTTTCTTAGTGATGAGGGGATTCGACATCAATATTCCGCTGCATACATGATGTCTACGGGAGCTTCTATTCTTGTAGACAGTGTTGGGCCTCCAAGAGCAGAGGTTTGTAGAACAGCAGCAAGTTTCCCTTAAGTGGATACCCAAGGTTTATCGAACTCAGGGAGGAAGAGGTCAAAGATATCCCTCTCATGCAACCCCGCAACCACAAAGCAAGAAGTCTCTTGTGTCCCCAACACACCTAATAGGTGCACTAGTTCGGCGAAGAGATAGTGAAATACAGGTGGTATGAATAAGCAGTAGCAACGGTGCCAGAAAAGTGCTTGCTGGCGTGTAGTTGATGGTGGTAATATTGCAGCAATAGTAACACAGTAAAACAGTAAACAAGCAGTAGTAACTCAGCAGTATTTAGGAACAAGGCCTAGGGATTACACTTTCACTAGTGGACACTCTCAACATTGATCACATAACAGAATAGATAAATGCATACTCTACACTTTTGTTGGATGATGAACACATTGCGTAGGATTACACGAACCCTCAATGCCGGAGTTAACAAGCTCCACAATAATGCTCATGTTTTAGTAACCTTTAGTGTAAGATAGATCAACAGACTAAACCAAGTACTAGCATAGCATGCACACTGTCACCTTCATGCATATGTAGGAGGAATAGATCACATCAATATTATCATAGAAATAGTTAACTTCATAATCTACAAGAGATCATAATCATAGCATAAACCAAGTACTAACACGGTGCACGCACTGTCACCTTTGCACACATGCAGGAGGAATAAAACTACTTTAATAACACATCACTAGAGTAGCACATAGATAAATTGTGATACAAACTCATATGAATCTCAATGAGATCATTGTATTGAAGTACATGGAAGAGAGATGAACCACATAGCTACCGGTACAGCCCCGAGCCTCGATGGAGAACTACTCCCTCCTCATGGGAGCAGCAGCGGTGATGAAGATGGCGGTGGAGATGGCATCGGTGTCGATGGAGAAGCCTTCCAGGGGCACTTCCCCGCTCCGGCAGGGTGCCGGAACAGAGATCCTGTCCCCCAGATCTTGGCTTCGCGATGGCGGCGGCTCTGGAAGGTTTTCGTGGTTTTCGTCAATCGCGTTAGGGTTTTCTGATCCAGGGGCTTCTTATAGGCGGAGAGGCGGCGCAAGAAGGTCGAAGGGGGGCCCACACCCTAGGGGGGCGCCCCCCCCTTGGCCGCGCCGGGGTGTGGTGTGGGGCCCCCAGGGCTCCCCTCTGATTCTTCCCGGGTGTTCTGGATGCTTCCGATGAAAATAGGAACTTTGGCGTTGATTTCGTCCAGAATATTTCGTTACTAGGATTTCTGAAACCAAAAACAGCAGAAAACGAGAACCGGCACTTCGGCATCTTGTTAATAGGTTAGTTCCGGAAAATGCACGAATATGACATAAAGTGTGCATATAACATGTAGATAACATCAATAATGTGGCATGGAACACAAGAAATTATCGATACGTTGGAGACGTATCAGCATCCCCAAGCTTAGTTCTGCTCGTCCCGAGCAGGTAAAACGATAACAAAGATAATTTCTGGAGTGACATGCCATCATAAACTTGATCATACTATTTGTAAAGCATATGTAGTGAATGCAGCGATCAAAGCAATGTGTATGACATGAGTAAACAAGTGAATCATAAAGCAAAGACTTTTCATGAGTAGTACTTCAAGACAAGCATCAATAAGTCTTGCATAAGAGTTAACTCATAAAGCAATAATTCAAAGTAAAGGTATTGAAGCAACACAAAAGAATATTAAGTTTCAGCGGTTGCTTTCAACTTGTAACATGTATATCTCATGGATATTGTCAACATAGAGTAATATAATAAGTGCAATAAGCAAGTATGTAGGAATCAATGCACAGTTCACACAAGTGTTTGCTTCTTGAGGTGGAGAGAAATAGGTGAACTGACTCAACATTGAAAGTAAAAGAATGGTCCTCATAGAGGAAAAGCATCGATTGCTATATTTGTGCTAGAGCTTTGATTTTGAAAACATGAAACAATTTTGTCAACGGTAGTAATAAAGCATATGTATCATGTAAATTATATCTTACAAGTTGCAAGCCTCATGCATAGTATACTAATAGTGCCCGCACCTTGTCCTAATTAGCTTGGACTACCGGATCATCACAATGCACATGTTTTAACCAAGTGTCACAAAGGGGTACCTCTATGCCGCCTCGTACAAAGGTCTAAGGAGAAAGCTCGCATTGGATTTCTCGCTATTGATTATTCTCAACTTAGACATCCATACCAGGACAACATAGACAACAGATAATGGACTCCTCTTTTATGCATAAGCATGTAACAACAATTAATAATTTTCTCATTTGAGATTGAGGATATATGTCCAAAACTGAAACTTCCACCATGAATCATGGCTTTAGTTAGCGGCCCAATGTTCTTCTCTAACAATATGCATGCTTAACCATAAGGTGGTAGATCGCTCTTACTTCAGACAAGACGAACATGCATAGCAACTCACATGAAATTCAACAAAGAGTAGTTGATGGCGTCCCCAGTGAACATGGTTATCGCACAACAAGCAACTTAATAAGAGATAAAGTGCATAAGTACATATTCAATACCACAATAGTTTTTAAGCTATTTGTCCCATGAGCTATATATTGTAAAGGTGATGATGGAATTTTAAAGGTAGCACTCAAGCAATTTACTTTGGAATGGCGGAAAATACCATGTAGTAGGTAGGTATGGTGGACACAAATGGCATAGTGGTTGGCTCAAGTATTTTGGATGCATGAGAAGTATTCCTTCTCGATACAAGGTTTAGGTTAGCAAGGCTGTTTGAAGCAAACACAAGCACGAACTAGTACAACAAAACTCACATAAAAGGCATATTACAAGCATTATAAGACTATACATCGTCTTCCTTGTTGTTCAAACACCTTACTAGAAAATATCTAGACTCTAGAGAAACCACTCATGCAAACCAAATTTTAACAAGCTCTATGTATTTCTTCACTAATAGGTGCAAAGTATATGATGCAAGAGCTTAAATAAGAGCACAACAATTGCCAAGTATCAAGTTATTCAAGACATCATACCAATTACTACATGTAGCATCTTCCAATTCCAACCATATAAAAATGAACGAAGCAGTTTTAACCTTCGCCATGAACACTAAAAGATAAAGCTAAGAACACATGTGTTCATATGAACCAGCGGAGCGTGTCTCTCTCCCACACAAGCATTTATTCAAACAAAAACAAAAACAAAAACACACAGACGCTCCAAGTAAAGCACATAAGATGTGACCGAATAAAAATATAGTTTCAAGAGAAGGAACCTGATAATTTATCGATGAAGAAGGGGATGCCTTGGGCATCCCCAAGCTTGGACGCTTGAGTCTTCTTGATATATGCAGGGATGAACCACCGGGGCATCCCCAAGCTTAGACTTTTCACTCTTCTTGATCGTAGTATATCATCCTCCTCTCTTGACCCTTGAAAACTTCCTCCACACCAAACTCGAAACAACTCATTAGAGGGTTAGTGGACAATAAAAATTAACATGTTCAGAGGTGACACAATCATTCTTAACACTTCTGGACATTGCATAAAGCTACTGGACATTAATGGATCAAAGAAATTCATCCAACATAGCAAAAGAGGCAATGCGAAATAAAAGATAGAATCTGTCAAAACAGAACAGTCCGTAAAGATGGATTTTATTAGGCCACCAGACTTGCTCAAACGAAAATGTCCAAATTGAATGAAAGTTGCGTACATATCTGAGGATCACTCACATAAATTGGCATAATTTTCTGAGTTACCTACAGAGAATTAGACCCAGATTCGTGACAGCAAAGAAATCTGTTTCTGCGCAGTAATCCAAATCTAGTACTTACTTTACTATCAAAGACTTTACTTGGCACAACAAAACACAAAACTAAGATAAGGAGAGGTTGCTACAGTAGTAAACAACTTCCAAGACACAAATATAAAACAAAGTACTGTAGCAAAATAACACATGGGTTATCTCCCAAGAAGTTCTTTCTTTATAGCCATTAAGATGGGCTCAAGCAGTTTTAATGATGCACTCGCAAGAGATAGTATGTGAAGCAAAAGAGAGCATCAAGAGGCAAATTAAAAACACATTTAAGCCTAACATGCTTCCTATGAAGAGGAATCTTGTACACAAATGAATTCATGAAGAACAAAGTGACAAGCATAAGAGGATAAAACACGAGTAACTTCCAGATTCTCAACATAAAGAGGGGAAACTTAATATTATTAAGATGCATATAACCATATTTCCCTCTCTCATAATAACTTTCAGTAGCATCATTGATGAAATCCACAATATACCCATCACTTAAAACATTCTTATCATGGTTCATATACATAGAAGTATCATTAAATTTGGCATAAGAAGAGTTATTCTCATTAATAGTAATTGGAGCAAGATTATTATCAAGAATTTGAACATGGTAAACAAGTTGTCTATTAAGGGAATTGTTTTTAGTAAACCAATCATGATTATGAAAAGTTTCATAAGGATAGTTAGAACCTATATCATAGCATTCTTTATAATAATCATTAGAGATCGGAGGCATAGTGTCATCATAAGAAATAGAATAGTTATCCTTCACAATCGGTTTATCTGTGTCCACACCATTATTGTTATTAGAAGGAGATGTATCAAGAACATAATGACCAGTAGCTAAAGGATTTGCAAACACCTCTTCCCCAAGCTTAGAGCTTTCTATATCATTATGGGAGGAAGCATGGATAGTACCGACACTATGGCAATTATTATCATCATCATTTTCAGAATTAGTTTCCCAGAGATTTGCAATATCAAAAGTAGTGTGCTCATTCAAATCATGATTGCTAATGTATGTAAAGGGCATAGGAAGATCATCATATTCAGATTCATTATCACAATAATCATTAGGAGCAACATACTTACGGTTACCTATTGTTATCTCATATACGCGGGGATATGATGTTACCTCTTTCTTTTTATTCCCCTTCTTCTTCTTCTTCTTCTTCTTATTCTTCGTTCCCTTCTTCTTCTCCTTCTCTTCCTTCTCATCATTCCCTTCTTCAGGAGGGAGAGGCTTGAAGGGTGGCTTGTCCGCATAACCTGATTTACTTTCAGAAACAATAGAAGAAACTTGGGAGGATCCCTCCTTTTCATTAATTAGTTGAAAACACACAGCGGTCCTATCATATTTTGGCAAGGTGTCATCTTCTAAAATATTTTGTATGTGAGTATTTGTATGGCTATTATCAATGCAATAAGAAAAACACCCATGCAGGACATCATCAATATCAAGATCACTCATATGTAACAAAGAGATTTTTCTCGACAGTTCTTCACACCCCAAAAATAAAGTAAGTTCATCATGCTGATTAGGAGTAATTTCATCATCACAATACAAATTTGCAGCACTCATTGGGTTCAAAATATCACTGGAGGAACATTGAAAATTAAAATGACCCACTTCATGGCAAACTTCACAAATAAAAGGATAGAGGGCACAAACTTTTTTACCAAGATCATCTAGAGCCCTAAACCACTTTCTAGTTTTTCATTAGCATGATGGATGCAATATTCATCTTTGATTTGATTAATTCCACAAGGTCTATGTATTCCACAAAAATTAACATGCTTATAGGAAATAGCATTCTTAGGAGTTTGAGCATGCTTATTGCAATAATTAACAACAATTTCATTCTTCATGCAAGCCTCTTTAAAAGGTTCATGATACTTATCAAAATTATTTTTAGGCAATTCGAAATGAGAAGCAAAGGCTTTATAAAGATTTGCAGCAACTTGAGAGTCAAGACCATAAGTAGCACTCATATTTCGAAATTCATCGGTATCCATAAAAGCATCAATGCATTCATAATCATAATTTATACCTGACTCTTTACCTTTGTCGTTCTCCCATCCTTCAGCCGTTGTCCTCAATCCGATCAAGAAGATCCCACCTAGCTTCAACCTCCTTGCTTGTGAAAGATCCCTCCGAACACGCATCCGGATAGTCCTTGTGTTGTCCCGAAAGCCTCGCATAAAAATTGTTAACAATAACATTACGGGGAGCTCATGAATGGGACATTTGAGCATTAGTGATTTCAATCTCCCCCACGCTTGAGAAATATTCTCTCCATCACGAGGATAAAAGTTATAAATATAATTCCTATCAATATGCACTTCATGCGGAGGATAAAATTTAGAATAAAAGAGAGATGCAATTTCCTCCCAACCAAGAGAATGCCTATTCTCCAACAATTTATACCAATGCGCTCGCTTTACCGGACAACTGAAACAGAGAATAGCTTCTTCCTCACTTCATCCATAGAGATACCTCGCACACTTGAATAACCCACATAATTCGTGCAAAAACAAGTAAATGATCTCTAGGATGGACAGTTCCATCCCCTTTATAGTGGTTGTCCATAACACGTTCAATAATTTTCATGGGTATTTTATACGGAATACTTTCAGCAGGTGGATTTAAAATATCGAAGCATTATTAGAGTTATCGCATATGGGAGATAAAGCATTATCGTAACAAATTTTCTCCCCTAAAGATGGGAAGCTAAAAAGACCACAAAAACTAGCTTCCCCAAGCTTAGACTTCTTTATAGCATTAGCAAGTAATTGCATTCATACTAATAACATCGCTACTAGCATGCAAATAAGGTTCCATAGGTTTTTTAATTTTCACATCAAACAATTCTAAATCAGGAAAAAGATTAAAAAGCTCACTAATTTTTTTGTTGTTTTCCATTATGCCTAACTAGTGTAAACAAGAAACAAAAAGTTGCAATTGCAGGATCTAAAGGAAATAGCTTTGAGCACACACACAACGGCGCCGGAAAAATACTTTACCTGGGACCGTAGTATGAGTGCCTTTTACCTTTCCTCCCCGGCAACGGCGCCTGTAAAAGTGCTTGATGTCTACGGGAGCTTCTATTCTTGTAGACAGTTGTTGGGCCTCCAAGAGCGAGAGGTTTGTAGAACAGCAGCAAGTTTCCCTTAAGTGGATACCCAAGGTTTATCGAACTCGGGGAGGAAGAGGTCAAAGATATCCCTCTCATGCAACCCCGCAACCACAAAGCAAGAAGTCTCTTGTGTCCCCAACACACCTAATAGGTGCACTAGTTCGGAGAAGAGATAGTGAAATACAGGTGGTATGAATAAGCATGAGTAGCAACGGTGCCGTAAAAGTGCTTGCCGGCGTGTAGTTGATGGTGGTAATATTGCAGCAAGATAGTAACACAAGTAAAACAAGTAAACAAGCAGTAGTAACTCAGCAGTATTTAGGAACAAGGCCTAGGGATTACACTTTCACTAGTGGACACTCTCAACATTGATCACATAACAGAATAGATAAATGCATACTCTACACTTTTGTTGGATGATGAACACATTGCGTAGGATTACACGAACCCTCAATGCCGGAGTTAACAAGCTCCACAATAATGCTCATGTTTTAGTAACCTTTAGTGTAAGATAGATCAACGAGACTAAACCAAGTACTAGCATAGCATGCACACCTGTCACCTTCATGCATATGTAGGAGGAATAGATCACATCAATATTATCATAGCAATAGTTAACTTCATAATCTACAAGAGATCATAATCATAGCATAAACCAAGTACTAACACGGTGCACGCACTCGTCACCTTTGCACACATGCAGGAGGAATAAAACTACTTTAATAACACATCACTAGAGTAGCACATAGATAAATTGTGATACAAACTCATATGAATCTCAATGAGATCATTGTATTGAAGTACATGGAAGAGAGATGAACCACATAGCTACCGGTACAGCCCCGAGCCTCGATGGAGAACTACTCCCTCCTCATGGGAGCAGCAGCGGTGATGAAGATGGCGGTGGAGATGGCAGCGGTGTCGATGGAGAAGCCTTCCGGGGGCACTTCCCCGCTCCGGCAGGGTGCCGGAACAGAGATCCTATCCCCCAGATCTTGGCTTCGCGATGGCGGCGGCTCTGGAAGGTTTTCGTGGTTTTCGTCAATCGCGTTAGGGTTTTCTGATCCAGGGGCTTCTTATAGGCGGAGAGGCGGCGCAAGAAGGTCGAAGGGGGGCCCACACCCTAGGGGGGCGCCCCCCCCTTGGCCGCGCCGGGGTGTGGTGTGGGGCCCCCGTGGCTCCCCTCCGATTCTTCCCGGTGTTCTGGATGCTTCCGATGAAAATAGGAACTTTGGCGTTGATTTCGTCCGATTCCGAGAATATTTCGTTACTAGGATTTCCGAAACCAAAAACAGCGGAAAACAGGAACTGGCACTTCGGCATCTTGTTAATAGGTTAGTTCCAGAAAATGCACGAATATGACATAAAGTGTGCATATAACATGTAGATAACATCAATAATGTGGCATGGAACACAAGAAATTATCGATACGTTGGAGACGTATCAATACACCCCTCAACAAAATGGTGTTGCGGAGAGGAAGAACCGGACTCTTATGGATATGGCAAGATCTATGATGGCGGAGTATAAATCCCGCTATAACTTTTGGGCCGAAGCCATCTCCACCGCTTGCCACTCTTCTAACCGGCTCTATCTCCGCAGGGGCTTGAACAAGACTCCATATGAAATACTCACCAGGAACAAGCCTAATATCTCATACTTCAAGGTGTTCGGGTGTAAGTGTTTCTACAAAATCAAAGGAGTTCGTTTATCTAAATTTGCTCCTAAAGCTTTGGAGGGTATATTTGTTGGTTACGGTGCCGAATCTCACACTTATAGAGTCTTTGGTGTATCCTCCGGGATTATCATCGAATCTTGTAGTGTGAAGTTTGAAGAAAATGATGGCTCCCAAGTGGGGCAAGTTGATGTTTGTGCAGGTGATGAAATACCTCAAGATGCCATAGTAAGAATGGGTGTGGGATTTTTCCGCCCCGTTGAGGGACACGGTGTGGCGTCTCGGGAAGGACTATGCTCTACCGCGGTGGAGCCCTCAACTTCTCAACACCAACAAACCCCATCTAGTGAAGCAAATGATGCACCAACCCAAGAACAAGAACAAGACCCTCCCTCTTGTGTGCACGATCAAGGACAAGATCAACCAAGCATTCATGATGGCTCCAATGAGGATCCATCCAATTTGTGTCATTCACCTCATAATGTCCAAGATCAAGCACATGATGTTGAGCACCCTCAAGAAATTGAGGAAGCTCAATTTGAAGGTCAAGACGGGGACCCAAATGATCAAGTTGATCAAGTGTTACCTCCAAGGCCAAGAAGAACCAAGGAGGAGATCGAGGCCCCTCGTCTAGCAAGAAGAGAAAGGAACCTTGAAATTCGTGAACACACACATGACAAGGTCCTTGGTGATGTAAGGGCAAGTGTTTCCACAAGAATGCAATTGGCTAATTTTAGCAATCATCATGCTTATATCTCCTTAGTGGAACCCAGGAAAGTATTTGAAGCCCATGAAGATTCGGATTGGTTGGAAGATATGCACGATGAACTCAATAACTTCAAGCGCAATAAAGTTTGGACTTTAGTAGAGAAGCCAAAGGGGTGCCGCAATGTTATAGGCACTAAATGGATTTTCAAGAACAAGCAAGATGAGTTTGGAAATGTTGTGAGGAACAAGGCAAGATTGGTGGCTCAAGGGTTCTCTCAAGTTGAGGGAATTGACTTTGGAGAAACCTATGCTCCCGTGGCTCGCCTTGAGTCCATCCGTATCCTTCTTGCTTATGCATTGCATCATAACTTTAAGTTACAACAAATGGATGTGAAAAGTGCATTTCTTAATGGTCCTTTTCATGAAGAGGTTTATGTTAAGCAACCCCCGGGGTTTGAGGATCTCAACTTTCCTAACCATGTCTATAAGCTTGATAAAGCACTTTATGGTCTCAAACAAGCTCCTAGAGCTTGGTACGAGCACCTTAAAGACTTGTTGATAGACCGTGGATTTGATGTTGGGCTAATCGATCCCACTCTTTTTACTAAGAGGGTCAATGGGGAGCTTTTCGTTTGCCAATTATATGTTGATGATATTATCTTTGGCTCTTCTAACAAAGCTTTCAATGATGAATTTTCAAAGATTATGACCGATAGGTTTGAGATGTCTATGATGGGAGAGATGAAGTTCTTCCTTGGTTTTGAGATCAAGCAACTGAGGGAAGGAACCTTCATCATTCAAGCAAAATATCTCCAAGACATGCTCAAGAGGTTCAAGATGACCGAGTTGAAGGGTGTAGCCACTCCTATGGTTACTAAATGTCATCTTGCACTTGATCCCAATGGTAAAGATTTGGATCAAAAGGTATATCGCTCCATGATTGGATCCTTGCTTTACCTTTGTGCATCTAGACCGGACATAGTGTTGAGTGTTGGTGTGTGTGCAAGGTATCAAGCTTCTCCTAAGGAGAGCCACATGATGGCTCTCAAAAGAATCTTTCGATATTTGGTTGATACCCCAAGATATGGTATTTTATATCCTAAAGGCTCAACTTTTATTCTCAATGGATACACCGATGCGGATTGGGCGGGAGACAAGGATGATAGGAAATCAACTTCCGGGGCTTGCCAATTCATTGGTAGGTCCTTGGTGTGTTGGTCTTCTAAGAAGCAAAATTGTATATCTCTCTCCACCGCCGAAGCCAAATATGTTTCCGCCGCAAGTGGATGCACTCAATTGTTATGGATGAGGCAAACTTTAAAGGAATACGGTGTCATGTGTGACAAAGTGCCTCTATTATGTGACAATGAAAGTGCCATCAAGATTGCCTATAATCCGGTGCAACATTCAAGAACGAAGCATATTGAGATCCAGAATCATTTCATTAGGGATCATGTTGCCCGTGGTGATATTGAGCTTATCTATGTTCCTACCAAAGATCAACTTGCCGATATATTCACGAAGCCTCTTGATGAAGCAAGGTTTTGCTATTTGAGGAATGCGCTAAATATCATTGATTCATGGAGTATAGCTTGACCATCTTGCAAACACACTTTTATCTCAAAACTTTATTTGGTTTAGATGTGGGCATGGAAATAGGGGGAGTGCGGTTTAAATTATTGAGCTATCCCTCCCCCCCATAATGCCAACATTAAGATATCATTATCTTTATATCATATGTTGATATGTGAGCGTCAATGATGAGTAGTGGCTTGGGCCCAAGATATATCTTCGCGGTGCCATGCCATAACACTCATATATGGTGTCCTAGGCCACCACACTCTTCTTTGTGAAGAGTTGGAGTTATTTGGATCTTATTGCCTTTTATTTGACAACTCCTTGTTCTTGTGGGAAATCACTCTAGTTTGGCCTTATTTGCTCGTATCTTGCAAACTTGAGTGATCGTGCACCATTAACAGTTTGAGCGTTCTAAACCCATGCCTACTCTCATCTATAAGCCATTTCCATCTTGCTCATATGTCATGTTTTGGTAAAAACTTGGAGTTTGAGGATTTTCGGTCGGATGATCTAGGTTGCCCCATCTTATTGGTAAATATGCATCTTATATGTGACGTCATACATTACTGCATCACATATGGGTTTATGCAAATAACCAACAAAAGATAGGCAGGATTTCCGGTGTTCTGGAATTTTCCAGAAAAACGGATAATCCAGCCCCAGGACACCCCGGAAAATCCGGCCCGGCCGGATTATCCGCCCTAAACTAGGGCCAGATTATCCGACCTGGGCAGGTCTTGAAGGGGTTGAGGACGAGGCCGCGGGGGCAAACGGTTCACAACTAGCCCCCACGCGCCTCTCTCTCCTCTCTCTCCCCTCAAGGCCGCCGGAGCTCCTCCTCCTCGCCGGAGCCGCCCCGTCCGCTCCCTCTCGGAGTTTTTGGGTGGATCGGGTGCCCCTCCTCCCTAGCTCTCATCTCCTCCAAGCGGCTCCTCCAATGGAAGAGGGTATGACTCACAATCCCTAACCCTAGGTGTTGTGATTTGTATGTTCTATTTTCTTGGTGAAGATGGTGTTTAGTAGTTCCAAATCGTGTGTAGTATACTCCTTTTGCATGCTATGAGGCCGATCTAGTTTGTAGAAAAGTTCTGCTTGAGATCTCTGCAGAATCGCAGGGGCCGGATTATCCGGGCCCCGTGCCAGCCGGATTATCTGGCCAGGCCGGATTATCCGCCCCTTGGGGACCCCGGATTATCCGGCCTGGAGCTATGTTGCTGCTGCAGTCTTGTTTCAATCTTTCATGTCTAAACTTTTATCGACTCATAGTATGTTTCTAGAGTACATTACGGTATCGATGCATGACTTATGAGCATCATCTTCTCTTTGCTATCCGTCTTTGCTCCTCACATGTAGTGGTACTCGGAGGCGCTCTAGAACTTCAAGGTCGAGCGATGAGTTTGCTCTGAATGCTCCTCACAAGTCAGCTACTCTTAGGCGGAAAGGCAAGACTTCTAGGGAAAAATACAAGACCATGTATAGTATCTCTTATGTTGCTATCTGATACGTCTCCAACGTATCGATAATTTCTTATGTTCCATGCGATATTATTGATGATTCCTACATGTTATATGCACACTTTATGTCATATTCGTGCATTTCCTGGAACTAACGTATTAACAAGATGCCGAAGTGCCAGTTGCTGTTTTCTGCTGTTTTTGGTTTCAGAAATCCTAGTAACGAAATATTCTCGGAATTGGACGAAATCAAGTCCCAGGGTCCTATTTTGCCACGAACCTTCCAGAAGACCGAAGAGCATACGAAGTGGGGCCACAAGGTGGCCAGACCACAGGGCCGCGCGGCCAAGGAGGGGCCCGCGCCGCCCTGTGGTGTGGGCCCCTCGTCAGCCCCCCGACTCTGCCCTTCCGCCTACTTAAAGCCTCCGTCGCGAAAACCCTGAGGCGAAAAACCACGATACGGAAAACCTTCCAGAAACGCCGCCGTCGCCGATCCCATCTCGGGGGATTCTGGAGATCTCCTCCGGCACCCTGCCGGAGAGGGGATTCATCTCCCGGAGGACTCTACACCGCCATGGTCGCCTCCGGAGTGATGAGTGAGTAGTTCACCCCTGGACTATGGGTCCATAGCGGTAGCTAGATGGTTGTCTTCTCCTCATTGTGCTTCATTGTTGGATCTTGTGAGCTGCCTAACATGATCAAGATCATCTATCTGTAATGCTATATGTTGTGTTTGTCGGGATCCGATGGATAGAGAATACCATGTTATGTTAATTATCAAGTTATTACCAATGTGTTGTTTATGATCTTGCATGCTCTCCGTTATTAGTAGAGGCTCTGGCCAAGTTGAAGCTAGTAACTCCAAGAGGGAGTATTTATGCTCGATAGTGGGTTCATGCCTGCATTGACACCTGGGGGAGTGACAGAAACCCCTAAGGTTGTGTTGTGCTGTTGCCACTAGGGATAAAACATTGATGCTATGTTCGAGGATGTAGTTATTGATTACATTACGCACCATACTTAATGCAATTGTCTGTTGCTTTGCAACTTAATACTTGAAGGGGTTCGGACGATAACCTGAAGGTGGACTTTTTAGGCATAGATGTAGTTGGATGGCGGTCTATGTACTTTGTCGTAATGCCCAATTAAATCTCACTATATTTATCATGACATGTATGTGCATTGTTATGCCCTCTCTATTTGTCAATTGCCCGACTGTAATTTGTTCACCCAACATGCTTTTATCTTATGGGAGAGACACCTCTAGTGAACTGTGGATCCCGGTCCATTCTTTTAATACTGAAATACAAATCTGCTGCAATACTTGTTTTTACTGTTTTCTCTGCAAACAATCATATTCCACACAATACGGTTAATCCTTTGCTACAGCAAGCCGGTGAGATTGACAACCTCACTGTTTCGTTGGGGCAAAGTACTTTGGTTGTGTTGTGCAGGTTCCACGTTGGCGCCGGAATCTCTGGTGTTGCGCCGCACTACATCCCGCCGCCATCAACCTTCAACGTGCTTCTTGGCTCCTACTGGTTCGATAAACCTTGGTTTCTTACCGAGGGAAACTTGCTGCTGTACGCATCACACCTTCCACTTGGGGTTCCCAACGGGCGTGTGCTTTACGCGTCATCAAGCTAAATTTACGGCGCCGTTGCCGGGAGATCAAGACACGCTGCAAGGGGAGTCTCCACTTCTCAATCTCTTTACTTTGTTTTTGTCTTGCTTTATTTTATTTACTACTTTGTTTCCTGCATTATATCAAAACACAAAAAAATTAGTTGCTAGCTTTACTTTATTTACTGTCTTGCACGCTATATCAAAAACACAAAAAAATTAGTTACTTGCATTTACTTTACTTGATTCATCATGTTTCCTCCTAAGTACACTCTAAAAGACATACCGGTAGGACGTGGGTCTATAATTGGGAAGGATAATATAGAAGACTTCTTCACTCATGTTAGTACCATTGAAGATTTTGAAGATAGACACTTGGTAGAACTTGCTCCTACTTATGAAATTGCTGTAGCTTCTTTAGTTCACATGTTGGAAACTAAGTTTGTTAATCTTAATCCTATAATCCAACACATGTTTCTCACGCTTGGTGATATGGAAGAAGGGGAAAAGAAAGATTTTGTATTAGAAACCCTTCTTAAAGAATTTGGGGGAGTAGCAAGAGAAGCTAGAAAAGTTTTCACTAAATATAATATGCTAGGCTCTTATACCAATTTTGCCAGTACCCTTGAAAAAATGGAAAAAGATAGACAAAAGTATACTAATCAAGTTAATTATGAGGGGGACATTAAAACCTCAATACCATGCAAACTCTTAGGAATGTGCGAGGCACTAGAAAATAATTATGCTTGGCTTGTTCCTGAAAATTTGTTTGATGAGAATAGCAAGCCTAAGACTAATGAAAAGGGAGCCTCTGAAACCTACATAGATAATATACAATGCATAGTTGAGAAAACTCCCAACACCCCTGGTAAGAATGCCAATGCTTCATCTCTTGATGTTACTTGATATACACTTTCTGCGCCTAGCTGAAAGGCGTTAAAGAAAAGCGCTTATGGGAGACAACCCATGTTTTTACTACAGTATTTTTGTTTTATATTTGTGTCTTGGAAGTTGTTTACTACTGTAGCAACCTCTACTTATCTTAGTTTTGAGTTTTGTTGTGCCAAGTAAAGTCTTTGATAGTAAAGTAAGTACTAGATTTGGATTACTGCGCAGTTCCAGATTTCTTTGCAGTCACGAATCTGGGTCTATCTCCCTTTAGGTAGCTGAGAAAATTATGCCAATTTACGTGCATAATCCTCAGATATGTACGCAACTTTCATTAAATTTGGGCATTTTCATTTGAGCAAGTCTGGTGGCCTAATAAAATCCATCTTTACGGACTGTTCTGTTTTGACAGATTCTGCCTTTTGTTTCGCATTGCCTCTTTTGCTATGTTGGATGAATTTCTTTGATCCATTAATTTCCAGTAGCTTTATGCAATGTCCAGAAGTGTTAAAAATGATTGTGTCACCTCTGAACATGTGAATTTTTATTATGCACTAACCCTCTAATGAGTTGTTTCGAGTTTGGTGTGGAGGAAGTTTTCAAGGATAAAGAGAGGAGTATGATGCAATATGATCAAGGAGAGTGAAAGCTCTAAGCTTGGGGATGCCCCGGTGGTTCACCCCTGCATATTATAAGAAGACTCAAGCGTCTAAGCTTGGGGATGCCCAAGGCATCCCCTTCTTCATCGACAACATTATCGGGTTCCTCCCCTGAAACTATATTTTTATTTCGTCACATCTTATGTACTTTGCTTGGAGCGTCGGTTTGTTTTTGTTTTTGTTTTGTTTGAATAAAATGGATCCTAGCATTCACTTTATGGGAGAGAGACACGCTCCGCTGTAGCATATGGACAAGTATGTCCTTAGGCTCTACTCATAGTGTTCATGGCGAAGTTTCTTCTTCGTTAAATTGTTATATGGTTGGAATTGGAAAATACTACATGTAGTAATTCTAAAATGTCTTGAATAATTTGATACTTGGCAATTGTTGTGCTCATGTTTAAGCTCTTGCATCATATACTTTGCACCCATTAATGAAGAAACACTTGGAGCTTGCTAATTTGGTTTGCATATTTGGTTTCTCTAGAGTCTAGATAACATCTAGTATTGAGTTTTGAACAACAAGGAAGACGGTGTGGAGTCTTATAATGTTTACAATATGTATTTTATGTGAGTTTTGCTGCACCGTTCATCCTTGTGTTTGTTTCAAATAACCTCGCTAGCTTAAACCTTGTATCGAGAGGGAATACTTCGCATGCATCCAAAATCCTTGAGCCAACCACTATGCCATTTGTGTCCACCATATCTACCTACTACATGGTATTTACCCGCCATTCCAAAGTAAATTGCTTGAGTGCTACCTTTAAATTCCATCATTCACCTTTGCAATATATAACTCATGGGACAAATAGCTTAAAAACTATTGTGGTATTGAATATGTACTTATGCACTTTATCTCTTATTAAGTTGCTTGTTGTGCGATAACCATGTTTACGGCGACGCCATCAACTATTCTTTGTTGAATATCATGTGAGTTGCTATGCATGTCCGTCTTGTCCGAAGTAAGAGAGATCTACCACCGTAATGGTTGGAGCATGCATATTGTTAGAGAAGAACATTGGGCCGCTAACTAAAGCCATGAATCATGGTGGAAGTTTCAGTTTTGGACATATATCCTCAATCTCATATGAGAATAATAATTGTTGTCACATGCTTATGCATTAAAGAGGAGTCCATTATCTCGTTGTCCATGTTGTCCCGGTATGGATGTCTAAGTTGAGAATAATCAAAAGCGAGAAATCCAAAATGTGAGCTTTCTCCTTAGACCTTTGTACAGGCGGCATGGAGGTACCCCATTGTGACACTTGGTTAAAACATGTGCATTGCAAAGATCCGGTAGTCCAAGCTAATTAGGACAAGGTGCGGGCACTATTAGTATACTATGCATGAGGCTTGCAACTTGTAAGATATAATTTTCATAACTCATATGCTTTATTACTACCGTTGACAAAATTGTTTCATTCCTCTTTGAAGGACCATTCTCTTTACTTTTATGTTGAGTCAGTTCACCTATCTCTCTCCACCTCAAGAAGCAAACACTTGTGTGAACTGTGCATTGATTCCTATATACTTGCATATTGTACTTGTTATATTACTCTATGTTGACAATTATCTATGAGATATACATGTTACAAGTTGAAAGCAACCGCTGAAACTTAATCTTCCTTTGTGTTGTTTCAATGACTTTACTTTGATTTATTGCTTTATGAGTTAACTCTTATGCAATACTTATTGATGCTTGTCTTGAAGTACTATTCATGAAAAGTCTTTGCTTTATGATTCACTTGTTTACTCATGTCATTACCATTGTTTTGATCGCTGCATTCATTACATATGTTTACAAATAGTATGATCAAGGTTATGATGGCATGTCACTTCAGAAATTATCTTTGTTATCGTTTTACCTGCTCGGGACGAGCAGAACTAAGCTTGGGGATGCTGATACGTCTCCAACGTATCGATAATTTCTTATGTTCCATGCCATATTATTGATGATTCCTACATGTTATATGCACACTTTATGTCATATTCGTGCATTTCCTGGAACTAACCTATTAACAAGATGCCGAAGTGCCAGTTGCTGTTTTCTGCTGTTTTTGGTTTCAGAAATCCTAGTAACGAAATATTCTCGGAATTGGACGAAATCAAGTCCCAGGGTCCTATTTTGCCACGAACCTTCCAGAAGACCGAAGAGCATACGAAGTGGGGCCACGAGGTGGCCAGACCACAGGGTCGCGCGGCCAAGGAGGGGGCCGCGCCGCCCTGTGGTGTGGGCCCCTCGTCAGCCCCCCGACTCTGCCCTTCCGCCTACTTAAAGCCTCCATCGCGAAAACCCTGAGGCGAAAAACCACGATACGGAAAACCATCCAGAGACGCCGCCGCCGCCGATCCCATCTCGGGGGATTCTGGAGATCTCCTCCGGCACCCTGCCGGAGAGGGGATTCATCTCCCGGAGGACTCTACACCGCCATGGTCGCCTCCGGAGTGATGAGTGAGTAGTTCACCCCTGGACTATGGGTCCATAGCAGTAGCTAGGTGGTTGTCTTCTCCTCATTGTGCTTCATTGTTGGATCTTGTGAGCTGCCTAACATGATCAAGATCATCTATCTGTAATGCTATATGTTGTGTTTGTCGGGATCCGATGGATAGAGAATACCATGTTATGTTAATTATCAAGTTATTACCAATGTGTTGTTTATGATCTTGCATGCTCTCCGTTATTAGTAGAGGCTATGGCCAAGTTGAAACTAGTAACTCCAAGAGGGAGTATTTATGCTCGATAGTGGGTTCATGCCTGCATTGACACTTGGGGGAGTGACAGAAACCCCTAAGGTTGTGTTGTGTTGTTGCCACTAGGGATAAAACATTGATGCTATGTTCGAGGATGTAGTTATTGATTACATTACACACCATACTTAATGCAATTGTCTGTTGCTTTGCAACTTAATACTGGAAGGGGTTCGGACGATAACCTGAAGGTGGACTTTTTAGGCATAGATGCGGTTGGATGGCGGTCTATGTACTTTGTCGTAATGCCCAATTAAATCTCACTATATTTATCATGACATGTATGTGCATTGTTATGCCCTCTCTATTTGTCAATTGCCCGACTGTAATTTGTTCACCCAACATGCTTTTATCTTATGGGAGAGACACCTCTAGTGAACTGTGGACCCCGGTCCATTCTTTTAATACTTGAAATACAAATCTGCTGCAATACTTGTTTTTACTGTTTTCTCTCGCAAACAATCATCTTCCACACAATACGGTTAATCCTTTGTTACAGCAAGCCGGTGAGATTGACAACCTCATCTGTTTCGTTGGGGCAAAGTACTTTGGTTGTGTTGTGCGGGTTCCACGTTGGCGCCGGAATCTCCGGTGTTGCGCCGCACTACATCCCGCCGCCATCAACCTTCAACGTGCTTCTTGGCTCCTACTGGTTCGATAAACCTTGGTTTCTTACTGAGGGAAACTTGCTGCTGTACGCATCACACCTTCCACTTGGGGTTCCCAACGGGCGTGTGCTTTACGCGTCATCACTATCCGTCAGAAGAACTGGTATGAAGACGTTGAGAGGGATCAAGATATTGAGGACAAGAGTTTCTGGTGCTTGGAACAAGAGTACATCTTCAAAGATATATATGAACCGATGAAGAAAGTTAGACCTATGCAAGCAATCAATGTGGATTATCTGGCAGTGAACAATCACTTTGAAGATGCTATTTGGGTCACAGGAAGAATGGGCCTGCAAGATCTTATGAAGATTCAATGTGACTACAGTCCGGAGTTGATCAAGCAATTCTTTGCTACCCTTGCTTTCAAGAAGGATGAAGCACTGACCTTGCAGTGGATGACTGGCTCTACCCATTGTGAGGCATCTTTGGCCCGGTTTGCTTCGATTCTTGGTCTTCCCTCGGAAGGTGGTCTTTGCCTTCATGGCCCTCAGAAGACGGATAAGATTGTGCTTTATGAGCTTTATGATGCGACTGGTGTTGTTGGTTCTACCAAGGGGCTCCATCCTATATATGGCCAGCTGCTCCGTTTCTTTAGAGCCACCATCTCTCCAAGTGGTGAAAACAATGATGCTATCAGTGGAGCTCTTGTGGATCTTATGCATCTATCCTTTCAGTGTGCCCAAGATGGTGATGAGGAAAAGGACTTCACTCTTGATATCATGGATTTTATCTTTCATGAGATTCATGATGCTATGGTGTCTCGGACCACTATGCCCTATGCTCCATATATTTAGCTCCTCATCAACAATACTGCCAACCTCACTGTTAACCTTAATTAGTCGCTTCCCTACTGAGAGCCACACAGTCAAGAAAGCTTATAAGAAGAAGTCTATCCCCAGTGCTGCATCTGTTGCTGGTTCTTTCATGGGAGATGCCCGCTCTAGTGGCTATGCACCCGGTCGCCCTGTTGGTACTCCGGTGACTCAGAGGAATGTTAAGAAGCTTACTTGGTTCCAGCGCAATGTTCTGTGCATGAACGTTGAGATACACAAGGAGAACTTTGAGGCCAGCCGTCAGCGTTCTGAGATTCAGCACACACAGGCCGTCATCCTTCACAAGCTCAGTGGTGAGCAAGGACCTCCGCCTCAGCCGACAGTTCACCCAGCCTACAGTGGGTGGCACTCCTCCCAGGTTCCGTGGGTTGATCTTGAGCAGAGCATTCTGAGGGCTAGCATTGCTCGCGATTCTCCTCCTGCCGCTGATAGCGATGAAGATCGTCACTCCGAGACGGACTCCGAGTGATCTCCATGGGGCGTGTAGCATCGCGCTTTTCCCCTTTTTGGCGTCTCGATGCCAAAGGGGGAGAAGTGTTCTATTAGGCCTTCTTTACGGGATTTGCTAGGGTCGGGCACAAGCTTATGCGTTTACCATTCTTTTATCGCTTGTGTCCTCTTTTATGTCATTCTTTTGAACTGTTTGGCTTGGTTTGTTTCGTTCAAAACTATGTGATATGTGTGAGGATTGTGAGACATTAAGTTGGGTTTTCGGAATTCTATATGTTGAGACCAAGGTTTATGTTATGGTGTGATATTTACATATCAGGTATTATATATCTCCATATGGGTATGATCTCTCTCACCTTGTCTCATCTATATATTTGCCTATGTCTCATGTTTGAGCTCATGTTGGATATCTCTTGTGTTGAGGCACCTCGCACCTATATGTTGTGCATTTGTATTCAAATGCAAATTACTTGTATGCACACATGTAGGGGGAGTGCCTCTATGTTTTGCCAACATGAGTGTTCTCTATAATGTTTTTCTTGCAAATCCGTATATTGTCATCAAACACCAAAAAGGGGGAGATTGAAAGAACATCTCTCACATATTATATTTTGGTGTGTTTGATGTCAATATATGAGATACACTAATGTTTGATGAAGTGGTGCAGAGATTACATGCATACATATTTGTGAGTATCTTGTGTGGAAACACAAGTCAAAAGGAAGTTGTCAAGGATATACCAGGCCGGATAATCCGGACCGGATATATGCAAAATATCCGGGCCCCATTTTTTGGCTAAGGACTCAAGGCTTTTCGGCTCAGTACTCCCTGGCATGAGGCCGGATTTTTCACCGGACTTTTGACCGGAATTTCCCCATGCCGGGCATTTTGGGCCGGATAATCCGGGCCGGATATTTGCAAAATACCCGGCCCCCAAGATTTGGCTAAGGAGCAGAGGCAACGCGTCTCAGTACTCATGAGGTCGGATTTTTCACAGGACATTTGACAGGAATTTCCATCAGGCCGGATTTTTTGGGGGGGCCGGATTATCCGGCCCCAACTTAGGCCGGATTATCCGGCCCTCGAAAGCTCCAAACGGCTGGATTTTGATTGGGAGTATTTATACCCCCTTCTTCTTCCTTCCAACCTGCTCAATCATTGAAGAAATTCTGCTAAGTCTCACCACCATTAGAGCCAACTCAAGAACTCAAGATTTGCAAGATCTCCTCCCTCACCCAACCAAAGCTCTTGATCTTTGGAGATTCGAAGGAGAAGACGCCGATCTACATCCTCACCGAAGCGATTTACATTTCACACTTATATGCTTGAGGGCCCTCTTGCTAGTGTTCCTCTTTGGATCCCTAGTTGATTGTTGTTGATGTATTGTTGTTGATTGTTGTGTTGTTACAGATTTGGGAGCCTCCAATTTGGTTGTGGATGTGTGCCCCAAAAACCTTGTAAAGATCCGGTTTTCGCCTCGAGGAAATTCCTTAGTGGAAGTGGGCTAGGCCTTCGTGGCGTTGCTCACAGGATATCTGAGTGAAGCCTTCGTGGCTGTTGGTTTGGCTTTCGTAGCAACCACACTCCTCCAAACGTAGACGTACCTTCTTGCAAAGGAAGGGAACTACGGGAATCATCTCCTTGTCATCGCGTGCTCCACTCTCGGTTACCTCTATCCTCTTCTATCTCCTATATTGCGTAGCTATATCTTGCTTAGTTGGTAACCTTATCATATAGGTAAATTCACTTAGTTGCATATCTAGAGAATTTACCTTTGTGTCAAGCCTAAATTAAAAAAAAACTAAAAATTGGTTAGCACCTATTCAACCCCCTAGGTGCGGCATACGATCCTTTCAGAAATGATATTATCTTTAACAAAAAAAATCTTTTCACTTCTTGAAGGTTATCCATATGGTGTCACATTGGGTTCAGCTTTAGGCCCTCCTTTCGTCGGAGGGACAGCGGAATGCCATGGTTTCTGGATACATACGGCTTCAGATGGTTGTTCAAGATATCTTGTGTCTGGCTGGCTGGCGACATACTAGGAGGCTATACTGATGTGTAGTCATAGTATGTTTTGCTTTTTTCGCTGGTTGATTTTTGTATCAATTCTTGGCGATACTTGAGTTGTAAACAATACCGAATTTGAACCATTTTTGGCCTTGTGCATCGCATCACGATGCAGAAGCCGGGGTATATCCCCATTTCAAAATAAATTGATATACTGTCCGGCACCGTTATGAGAACCACAGTGAACGAAGGACACCAACCACACGAGCGGTGGTGAAAGTGAAAGAACAAAAGTAATGTTCGAGAGAAGCGAGACCATGTAAACTAGCCTCCGTGTCAACTGCTCGTCTACATGCAGGCCTCTTGGTTTTGGACCATTGACATGGACACGTCCGAATCGATTGGATAAACACATCCGACCTGTCGCGTGGATGAAGAATAGCAGATAAACGATGCGGAGTGCTACACAGTACACAGTAACGGAAGAGAAGGCAAGGCCGGGTAGCTGTTCACGGGATCGAGATGCCAGTATGCCATCTCCGGGTAAAACTCGGCGACGGCGACGCGTACCGGCCGCATGTTGCCAAGATCTCGCTGCCGGAGCGTGGCGACGAGCTCACCGTCGTCTTCTCTTCCTCTCCCGGAAGGCTGGACCGCGGGGAATCGGGGATGGGCGCGCTCCCACTTGCGCTGGGCACTTGACGTGGACGCGCCAGTTAAGCCCTCGTGCTGAATTGGATTCAGGAAAACACCATGCTAAATACAGTATTTGCTACTGCGCATTGCAGTATAAGGTTTGTCCGCCATGATGCCGTGGTGGATCTTAGTAACAGCATCTGTGAAGAGATCATCAAGCTATATATATATGGTCCTCGATTAGCCACAGGGTACCGTTAAACACGTAGTGTGCATGTTTGCTGCGTCGAGCAATCTACAGAACGGTTGAATGTTTGACGACAAAATAAATATCTTAGGCTATTCGCATCATCAGAAGTTTGTTCATATACATATGGAGAAAGATGCAATGGAGCCAGGGAGGACCCCTTCTGGGAGAATGCGACTTGTTCGTTCTCATTTGCACTGGTAATACGACGCAGTGCAGTATCTGTAGGGGCGATGAAACATGGCCAAACATCTGAACGACGACATTGTTGAGCAGACGGCATTTTCTACTAAGAGCATGTCTAACAGACCCTTTAAAAGGGGCAAACTCGTATAATAACCGCCGGAATACGGGTTTCGGCTCTACCCGGCCATCTAGCACGCCCCGTAAAAACGGTCCCCGCATCGATTTTTCCTGTTTTCGATTACGGGGCGGGTCTTCGTCCCCTACTTGTGCGGGGTGGGAGCGGGGATAGAGGGCCAAACCGGTATCACACACTCCAATGCGCGCGAAGGGTTTCGCTGAAGCCAACCGCCGCCGCCGCCGCCCGATCTCCTCCGCCGCGCCCTTCCCGGCCGGATCCCGCTGCCATGGATCGTCCGCAAGAGCCGCCTACCGCCGGCGATGCACCTCCTTCGGCCGCGGTGGTTGATGTCCCCGTCGGAGGTCCGCCGAACGCCGGCGTCGTGTCGGCCATGATCTCCGCCACCATCCCGTCGAAGAGGAAGAGGATTCCGAAGCAATTCTTCGAAGCTCCTGCGGTGGCCGCAGCTTCGCCAGCCGAAGCCCCGCCGGCTGCCAAGAAGGGGGGCATGATGAAGACCAAGGCGGCCGGGCCGAGGGGCACCGCGCCGGCCAAGGTGCGGACAAAGGCAATCAGCCGCATCGGCCTCGCGCCTCCACCGCCCTCCAAGGCCACGACCTCTCCCCCCTCTGTTCCGTCCGATGCGCCGCCCGCGTCGCCGCCACCCACCATGGACGTAGACAAGGTGTTCGATCTTGAGTCCACAACATTCTACATGGACATGCTCAACAATTCCGCGGTGAATTTGGACACCGGTATCGATGCATTCGATGGGGAGTGCAACGTCGAAGAGATTGATGACGAGGAGGAGGATGAGGGTGACGAGGAGGAGGTGGTTGAGGTTGATCCGGCTGCCGCCGGTTCTTCGTCGACGCCGAAGCCACGCACGGCGAACTACAGCGAGATCGAAGACGCCATCTTCGTCCGTGCTTGGAGCAAGGTGGGGATGGATGCGTGCACCGGAGTGGACCAAGGCGGCAAGCGCTATTGGCAGCGCATTGAGGATCTGTACCACCAGCTGAAGCCTCGCACGAAGAGCATGGCCGACAGATCCTACCGCTCCCTTGAAGGCCGATGGAACATCATCAAACCGGCGTGTTCTCGTTGGAGTGCTGCCTGGATCAAGTGGCCGACAACCCCCCTAGTGGATGCGTGCCGGAGGACTATGTAAGCTTTCCTTGTTTGTTGCTATCCATATTATGTGTTGATGATGTGCAAACATCACGTACTATTGTTGTGCAGCCCAAGTATGCTGAAGCACGGTACAAGGACATGGCCGGCTCCAAGAACAAGGAATTTCAATTTCATCATTGCTTTTCCATCCTTCAACATCTTCCTAAGTGGAAGTTGAGGGACAACGAGCCAAAGTGCAAGAAGGAGGCACTGCTCACCATGGATGATGAAGCGGAGGACATGAGTGGGAGAAACGGCGGCAAGCCCGAGGGCAACAAGAAGGCCAAGGAGAGGGTCAAGGTAGAAGGCGAAGCAGCTAGCTTCCGGGAGAAGTTGTTTCAACTCATGAAGTCCAAGGAGGCATTGACGATGAAGACGTTGGAGACCAAGCTCCTCATCACCGAGAAGAAGAAGGAGCTGAAGCTTGCCAAGGTGCAAACAAGGCGGGAAGATGCCAAGTTGAAGGCCGAGCTTGACATGAAGATGATCGCACTCAAAGAAGCCAAGGCCATGAAGGAGCTCTTGGCCGAGGAGAGGGATATCATGATGATCCGCACCGACGATATGGACGAGGATCAGCTGGCGTGGTGGAACGAGACCAAGGCGGACATCATTGCGAGGAAGAAGGCTGCGCGTGAAGCTCGTGCTGCAAATGCTCAAGGTGAGTCTCCGGCGAGTGGTGGCGCCGGTGGCGATGGACTCGTTGATGGTTGATCACATTTGGGAAGTTCCGTGGCTTGAACATTGCCTATGATCGCGTTGTGATATTAAAACTATGAATTATGCATCACATATTTTGGATGTCCTATGTTTGATCTGAAATTGTTGTGCAAATTGCTGTCTAAAACCATGTTCTGAGGGGTCGAAAACTCGGACGAGCTAGCAGAACCCGTAGCAGAATCTGTTTTACGGGGTAGGGATACGGGTTCTGCTACGGGTTAATCTGTTTTACGGGGTGGGGATACGTGTTCTGCTACGGGTTCTGCTAGCTCGTCCGAGTTTTCGGCCCGTGAAAACAGGATACAGGGCCATCTACTCGCGTTTTAAGGGGCGAAAAAATACGGGGCCTTTTAGACATGTTCTAACAAAGTAACTGGCTTGCTTATGTTTGTTTTTTTTGGACAAGAGGGTTTCTCCAGTTTCATAAAGGAAATCAAGGCTACAAAGTTCCGGTCTCAACACTTACAGCAACGCTAAACAGGGTTTTGAATCCTGAACTGGAACAAAAAGACTACCAGCTTCGATGCATTTTTGTAGCCTTCATGCCCTGCAAATGTTATTTTTCAGAGCTCCAGCCTCACAATCCATGGCACCCAGCTCCTTCTTGCCCTGAAGATGTCCCTTCCTACCCATTCGAAAAGCTTGGCGCAGAAGATGATTTTGTCTTTTGGGACCGGTTTCACCTGCAGTGAGCTCCACCAGCGAGGCCAGTAGTAAAAACAAACCGATATTAGTTCAGCTGGCTAACCATTCTGAAAAACATGCATAATTTCTAGCTTCCCAAATCCCCCCAAACGACACTGCAGCAATACCTACTGCTACCATGCATCTTTTCTTCTTCCCAAAGCATCTAAGCCCGTGCCAAATGCATTGGTACATGCTTCTGTAGTAAGTCAGTCTGCAAGTCTGCTAAAAATCTAAAACACAAACATATACAGAGGATTACAAAGGAAAAGGTTAACCTATACGCCGCTGGAAAAAAAATACAGAGTATAACATTGTACGAGCTTGACAGATTTGGTATTTGGCTGGTAATGCTTGTATGTCCCTGTTAGGGCAATATGCTTGTTGTATTATCAGGAGGCCAAAGGCCACAATATATAGTACATGTACAGGTGGAAATATGCAGGAAGCCCCCTAACATATGGGGAAACTACAATATACAGATATATACATCTAACACCCCCCCTCAAACTCATGGTGGATCCACAACACTGAGTTTGGAGAGTAAGAAATCATGCTGCGCTCGAGTCACGTGCCTTCGTAAAGAAATCCGCCAACCGCAAATCTGAAGGCACATAATGAACCGCAACAACATCATCCTGCACCTGAGCACGTGTGTAAAAAGCATCAACACCAATATGCTTGGTCAGCTCATGCTTGACCGGATCACGTGCAATACTGATAGCACCTGTACTGTCAGACAAAAGTGGAGTGGGTGTCGTAACAGAGACCCCAAAATCTGCAAGCAACCACCGCAACCAAGTCACCTCAGCAATCAACAAAGCCATAGCCCGCAACTCAGCCTCAACACTCGAACGAGAAACTGCGACCTGTTTCTTCGTCTTCCAAGCAACAAGCGAACCACCAAGAAACACACAGTAAGCAGAAAGTGAACGACGATCCGTAGGATCACTCGCCCACGTAGCATCCGAATAGCACTGGAGCTGGAGAGAGCTGGAACGGGGAAAGAAAAGGCGACGAGTGATCGTGCCACGAAGGTAACGGAGAACACGGAGGAGATGACTATAGTGAACAGTGGTAGGAGCTGAGACAAACTGACTCAGAATATGAACAGGATAAGAAATATCAGGACGCGTGACAGCAAGATAAACAAGACTCCCAACAAGATGGCGATAACGGGTGGGATCAGGAAGAGGATCACCATCAGTAGGACGAAGCTTAACATTAAGCTCCATAGGAGTATCGACTGTGCGCTCATCCCCAAGAGCAGCACGAGCAAGAAGATCCTGAATGTACTTTTCCTAAGAGATAGAAATGCCATCAGAAGTGGAGGAAACCTCAATGCCAAGAAAGTAGCGAAGAGGACCAAGATCAGTCATAAGAAACTGATCACGAAGACGAGCCTTGACGAAGGCAATATACTCAGGATCATCACCAGTAATGATCATATCATCAACATAAAGAAGAAGAAGAGTACGTCCACGAGGAGAAGTGTGAACGAAAAGTGCTGGATCATGAAGACTAGGAGAGAAACCAGCAGCAGTCACTACGGAGGCGAAGCGCTCAAACCAGGCACGAGGGCCTGTTTGAGACCATAGAGAGAACGTCGAAGACGACAAACCATCCCATCGGGAACAGAATACCCGGGAGGAGGCTGCATGTAAACCTCCTCACTCAACTCGCCATTAAGAAAAGCATTCTGAACATCAAGCCGGGAGACGGACCAGCGGCGAACGGAAGCAACAACAAGAAGGGTACGCACGGTAGTCATATGAGCCACGGGGGCAAAAGTCTCATCATAGTCACGCCCGTGCTCCTGCTGAAAGCCACGAGCCACAAGACGCGCTTTATAGCGCTCAAGAGATCCATCAGAGCGAGTCTTAATTTTATAGACCCACTTACACGTGATAGGACGAACACCAGAAGGGGGAGAAACAAGATCCCAAGTGCCGGTGCGCTCAAGCGCAGCGATCTCCTCAGCCATGGCAAGCTGCCATTCGGGATGACGCTCGGCATCCCGATAAGAAGTCGGCTCGGAAACGACGGAGAGACCATACCGACTAGGAGAGTAACGAGCTGGAGCACGACGCTGACGCACAGGCCGTGAAGGGGGAAGCTCATCTGCAGAAGACAAGTCATCAGAAGAAGAGGAAGAAGGGACAACATCGGAAGGAGCCGAAGCCGGAGAACGAGGAGTACTAGGTGGACTAGACGAACGAGAGGATGGCGCCGAGGGGGGCGCATCAGAAGTAGGAGGGAGGGGAGGAGGAACAGCAGGGGGTGCATCCGGAAAAAGAAGAAAAGAGATATCATCCACCGGGTAAGTACCCGAGGTGGGGCGAGGATAGAAGGGACGCGTCTCATCAAACGTGACGTCACGAGAGATGCGCATCCGACGACCAACGGGGTCCCAACAGCGATAGCCCTTATGCTCATCACTATATCCGAGAAAAACACACTCAACAGACTGAGCGGTTAGTTTAGTGCGTTCACGAGGAGGCAGAAGGACATAGCAGACGCAACCAAATGAACGAAGAGTCGAGTAGTCTGGAGAAACACCAGAGAGACGCTCGAGAGGAATGCCACCCTGTAGAGCAGCGGAAGGCTGAATGTTAATGAGGTGGGCCGATGTAGCAACAGTCTCAGCCCAGAAATGTGGCGGAAGAGAAGAAGCAATCATCATAGCACGGGTGGTCTCAAGAAGATGACGATGCTTACGCTCGGCGACGCCATTTTGAGCATGCGCGCCGGGACAAGAAAACCGAGCGAGGGTGCCCTCCTCAGCAAGGACACCACGAAGGTGCTTGGGAGATATACTCACCAGCGAGAATCAGCACGGAACACACGAATGGGGGAGGAATGCCGAGTGCGGACCATGGCCGCAAAACGCTGATAAATAGAGAGCACCTCACTGCGAGAGTGCATGAAAAAGACCCAGGTGTACCGTGAAAAATCATCAATGAATAAGATATAGTATCGATGGCCCCCTTTCGAAGCGAAGGGAGCCGGACCCCAAACATCTGAATGGACTAAATCGAACGGTCGGCGAGAGACGGACACACTAGTTGGATAAGGAAGCTGAATCTGTTTGCCTAACCTACAACCACGACGGTGTAACGACCCATTTCCGAGAGACGGACCCCGAAGGCCACGATGAACCAAAGACGACAGGCGAGAGTCACAAAGGTGACCAAGACGATGATGCCACTGCTGAAAAGAGCCGGTGACAGAGGCAACAACCGGAGGAGAACTGGCAGATGGAGTGGCAGAGGAAGGAACACGAAGCCAATCTAACTCCCAAAGCCCCGGAGACTTACGGCTACGAGGACCAGCTCCAACCGGGGCTCGTGTGCGACGATCCCGAACCGCACAAGACTCAGCGTCAAGAATGACGCGACAACCAGAATCGGTGAGCTGGCTAGCAGAAAAAAGGTTCATCTGAAGGCGAGGAACATGAGAAACATCAGGGACAGAGAAAGAGGGAGTAGAAAGGACGCCTCTACTAGAAACAGGAATAAAGGTACCATCAGCCGTGACAACACGGACAGGAGAAAGAAGAGACCGAAGAGCGAGACGGAATAGAAGACTCGGAGGTCATATGAAAGGAAGCTCCGGAATCCGGATACCACGGGGACGTACTCGACGTGTAGAAGCCGGTGGTCGCGTAGTGCCGGAAGAGCCGATCACGAGAACCAGCAGCGCCCGGCGAGGAAGAGTCTGTAGTAGCGAGCAGACCACGAAGACCCCTGATAATGTCCTGATCAGAGAGTGCAACTGCAGAAGATCCTGAAGAGCCAGCCTGCTGACGATCCTGAAACTGCTGACGTAAACTGGGATCCCGCTTCCAACAGGTGGAGGAAGTGTGGCCAACCTTGCCACAGTAGGTGCAATAAGGACGAGGGCGGAGACTCGGACCGCGAGGCTGCTGACGTAAACTGGAATCCCAAACATCAAGCAGACGGTGAAGTTGCGCTATCTCATGCGCAGAGAGGGGCGCGACTGGAGAGGTCGACGTACAATCAGGTGCCGACGAGGAGCGATCAGCCACACGCACAGAGGCCACCAAAGGGGACGGCGGAGAGCAACATGCCGATGAAGACGGATTCGGCAAAGCGCGGTCATAACCACGTGAAGAAGCCGCGAAAGTCGGTGTAGAGCGGCAGGCCGACGCAGACGGAGTCGACGAAGCGCGGCCATCACCGCAGGAAGAAGCCGCGAAAGTCGGTGTAGAGCGGCAGGCCGACGCAGACGGAGTCGACGAAGCGCGGCCATCACCGCAGGAAGAGGCCGCAAAAGTCGATGTAGAGCGGCGGGCCGACGTAGACAAAGTCGGCGAAGCGCGGGCAGAGCCGCGTGAAGAGGCCGCAAAGGTCGGTATAGAGCGATGGGCCGACGTAGACGGAGTCGGTGAAGCGCGGGCAGAGCCGCGGGAAGAGGCCGCAAACGGCGACGAAGAAGGACTAGCCGTCATACACGGAGACAGCGGACAAATACCAAGTACCGAAGGTGGGCCCAAAGAACGGGCGGGATCAGCGGAAGACATTTTTTTTTTTGCTTTTTTTTTTTTTTTCAGATCCAGTCAACTAGAAAACGGAGCGGACAGAATCAGGCCAGGGAACAGCCACGATCGGCGCTAGGGAGCACGGCCAGGGGAGATCGGCCACGGCCACGAGCTGGGGAGATCGGCCACGTGCGAGCCTGGAGCCTGGAGCCTGGACGCGCAAAGCAGAAGAATCAGCCACGGACGTGCGAGCCTGGAGCCTGGCGCAGCAGAGAGATCCGGCGCCTCCCGAGCGGAATCGGCCACGGCCACGCGCGGGCCGATCGGGATCAGGGAGATCAGCAGGGACGCGGCCGAGGACGGGCGCAGAGCAGCCAAGAGCGGGGCCAGCACGCACGGAAGCGAGCGGATCGGGAGGGCCAGATCGCGGCCTGGCTGCGGGCGAAGTAGAGCGGGCGGGACGAGGGCGTCGATGAAGAGCAGCCTGGGCGGGGCGCGGAGTAGCAGATCGGAAGAAGCACGGCGGACGATCGAGCCGGCCAAATCGAGAACGGAGGACGGACCGGCGACCGAACAAGCAACGGGTCGGCCGGGGAATTAGAGGATCAACTTTGCTCTGATACCATGTTAGGGCAATATGCTTGTTGTATTATCAGGAGGCCAAAGGCCACAATATATAGTACATGTACAGGTGGAAATATGCAGGAAGCCCCCTAACATATGGGGAAACTACAATATACAGATATATACATCTAACAGTCCCATGTAGCCCGGGTCTTTTCTGAACCCATGCTGACATATTTGACTCTTTGGTACGTTCCAAGGCAGCCTGGATTATTTCCCTGGTACCAACTCAACTCTTTTCTGCAAACGATGCGATCTAAAATCACTGGACCAGAGAGTCAAATGTTTCTCCAAGCATAATTTTTTTTCCAAACGATCCACCAGGGATCGAATTTTCATTATCAGGGGAGATAACGAAAATACAGCAGTGTTCACGAACAACAAAACAAAAGCAGAGGATCGCCGCCTAATGCTAGCGTTTTAGGGGGGGGGGGGAATATTACAAGACCAACAAACAGTTTAAAAAGGCTAACAGCCTGAACACCCCTTGCCTACAGCCAAAGGGGAAGAGTTTACTCAAAAGCAACAACTACAAGCATATATCCCAGGACAATTAGGCAGCAGCATCATCATTTGCATCATTTGCATCTTCTCCAGTTCTATTATCCTCCAAACGCAGAAGATCGCCACGACCATCGTTCCCAGAAGCTCTTACTCCAGCCACCTCAGCCAGGCGCAAAAGCCCGTCTGCACCAGCACGAAGATCTGAAGCGTCTTGTTCTCCATGTAAACCTGCCCAATAGTTCATAAAAACAGCAGCGTAGCTGATTAGATCAAAGGGAGAGCTAATCATCTTTTGCTCAAAGCGGGCTTTATTCCTAGTTTTCCAGATAGCCCAGCAGATAGCTGCTAAACCGGCTATCTGGGTGTTGTGACTGACAGAAGCAAATTGGGGAAACCACCAAAAGAATTGTGAGAAACTCCCAGGTCGAGTGGAAGATTTAACAGTAGTAGCCACTGCACTCCAAACAAATTTGGCTGCAGAATAGCCAAAAAAGAGATGTGAGATGGTTTCTTGCTCATTGCAAAACTGGCAGTTGGGATTCCCAGACCAGTTGCGCTTGAGGAGGTTGTCCTTGGTGGCTATTGCATTGTGCCAAATTAACCAGAGCCAGATTTTGATTTTGAGAGGAATTTTTCTCTTCCACAAATGCTTAAAGGATCTGTCTCTACCATTCCCACATATCTTTTTGTACACAGATTTCACAGTAAAGCAACCATTTTTAGACCATTTCCATCTAGGACAATCATTTTCCTGAGTCAGATTTATTTGATTCATCAGCTGAAGCAACCCAGCCTCCTGAATGATGAGATCAGGAGTCAACCATCTTCTATAAGAGAATCTCCATCCCATAGCAGCAGCTCCAGCCACAGTAGTATTTTGTTCATTACAGATATCAAACAACACAGGGAACATGTCCTTGAGAGGCCTTGTACTGCACCAAGAATCCCCCCAAAAGCTGGTTAGCAATCCATTCCCAACATTCATTCTTCTGCCACAAAGATAAAGCTCCCTGACTTTCAGCATATCAGACCAAAGTGGAGAATCTCCAGGCCTGCTTTTTGCAAAGTAAATGCCTTTTCCTCTTAAATATTTCAATCTCATAAAATCTTGCCAAGGCCCTGTGTCATGTTCCAGCTTCCACCACCACTTACACATCAGACTAATGTTGAATTTAGTCAGATCTTTAACACCCAAGCCACCTTTTTGCTTTGGTTTGCAAATCCATCTCCATTTCATAATGTGATACTTTCTTTTATCAGCACTTCCAGCCCAAGGATCTAATAGGCTTGTCAATCTGTTCAATATTTGTTTTGTGCAAAATCCTCAGAGACATCTGATACACTGCAGTGCTAGCTAAACAAGCATCTATTTTAACCAATCTTCCTCCAATGGACATAGAGTTACCAATCCATCCACACATTTTCTTCTTGGTTTTTTCCTCCAAGAATCTCATGTCAGACACTGAGGCCCTTCTTGCACAAACAGGAGTTCCCAAATATTTGATGGGCCAACTACCCATCTGACATTTGAACAGCTCAGCAAAAAAACTCTGTTTTACACTGTCATCAAGAATCATCATTGCTTCACTTTTATCAAAGTTAATTTTCAATCCAGACATGGATTCAAAAATGTAAAGCAAGAGTTTCAAATTGATTGCTTGATGAACATCATCTTGTAGCAATAGAATGGTGTCATCAGCATATTGTAAGATTGCAACCCCATTCTGCACCATATTATCTGCCAAACCTGTGATTAGCCCATTGTCTTGAGCTAGATGGATCATTTTAGCCAAGCTGTTAGCAGCCATGTTAAAAAGGAAGGGGGCAAAAGGATCACCTTGCCTCACTCCCTTATGGCTAGTAAAATATGGGCCCACTTTATCATTAACCTTGACACTGTGGGTCCCACCAGCAACTAATTTTTTAATCCACTGCATCCAGTTATCACTGAAACCTTTCTGTTTACAACAGTCAAACAGAAATCCCCAGTTTACCTTATCATATGCTTTTTCAAAGTCAATTTTTAGGACTACCCCCTGATTCTTCCTGGTTTTTTCCTCTCTCAAAATTTCCTGAAGCAGCATCACACCATCTGAGATGTATCTCCCTTTAATAAAAGCTGTCTGGCAGGGAAGTAAGAGCTTACTCATCACAGGAGATACTCTAACAGTCAAAGTTTTTGTCACAATCTTGAAAAAGACTTGCAGTAAACAAATTGGCCTAAACTTTTGAATGACATCAGCATCGGCAGACTTTGGAATAAGGGTAATAACCCCATAATTAATTCTGTCCAGGTCAATTTTATGATCATATAGATCATTGAAAACATGCAGGATATCAAATTTAACAATTTCCCAGCAATGTTGATAAAATTCAATGGGAAAACCACCAGGGCCAGCTGCCTTGTTTTTCTCCATGTGAGCAACAACATCTTTGATCTCTTCCAAAGTAAAACGTCTATCCAGCTCAACACAGTCAAGAATATTGAGTTTTTCTCTTTCTGTCTAGACATCATCTCTCAATCTAATCCCAGAGTCAGTTACTGGACCAAACAAGTCCTTGTAAAAGGCAGTAGCATGCTCCTACAGAGCAGCATCACCTTGGATAATTGTATCCCTGTTTTTCAAAGAGAAAATAGTTCTCTTCCTTTTACAACCATTGGCAGCCCTGTGAAAGAAAGTAGAATTGCTATCACCATGGAGGAGCCAATTCTCTCTAGATCTTTGTCTCCAGAAGGATTCTTCATTGTCCAATACTGACAGCAATTCCTGCTGCAAAGTACTTCTCCTTACCCTTTGTGCTGGAGATAGTGGAACAGTCTCTTCCAGCTCCTCTAAATCCCTCAATTCATTGGAAATATCTTTCTTCTTTTTAATATCTGCACCTCTTAGATTAGCTCCCCAACATTTCAGAGCTTTCTTGACATTTTTTAGTTTCTTCATTAGTCTGTCTAGACTGTCCTTGGCATGTACTGGTTGCTCCCAACATCTTTTGACTCTGTCCAGGAAATTATCTTCTTTGAGCCATCTTTTTTCAAATCTAAAATCATTTTTCTTTACCATGATATCCAGAGTATCCAAAATCAAAGGATTATGATCAGATATATCTCTCACCAACTTGTGAACTGTTACAAGAGGAAAAAGTTCCTCCCAAGAACTACTCATCAAAAATCTGTCTAACTTTTCCAGGGTGGGATCACAATGATTATTAGACCAGGTATACTGACCACCAGCCATATGAATCTCTCTCAAGGCACAAGTATTAATGATGGAGTTGAAAATATCTGACCATTTGTTATGAGGCATGGGTTTATTTTTTTCATTGGAAAATCTCATGATATTGAAGTCACCTCCAACCAAAATCGGTAGAGTTTGATTGCTACAAGTGTTACCAAGCTCCACCAGAAATTCCTCTTTGTCAGAGGCCTGAGCAGCTCCATAAATGATAATGAAGCACCATTTAACATTTATTTTGAGATCAAGCAGGGTAACCTTGATATGAAACTTTCCAACAGAAGTATCACAAATGGTGAACCTGGACAGCCTAAAACCACCCAGGATACCCCCACTCCTGCCAACAGAACTGATCCATTTCCAATCAAAATCACCACCAGGGTCAACTCTTCTGAGAAAAGCAGAGGAATAATCTTTTTTAATTGTTTCCTGAAGACCAATAAAATCCAACTGTTGATCTTTTATCAAATTTGCCAGGAAGGCACTCATTCCCTTTTTTCCAACACCTCTGCAATTCATGGAAGCACCTATCATAGATATTTTGGATTTTGTTTCCTTCTTCTGGTTCCAGCAATAATGCCACACAAAGGGTGGTCATTACTTGCTTTCACCTGGGCATCACTTGATTTTGATTGTGCTCCCAAAGTGACATCACCTGATGTCAACTGTGATCCACTTCTCCCAATCTTACAGGCAGACTTTTTATTTCTCCTTTTTCTTCTGGACAAAACAGGAGTGAAGGCCTCCTCTTCTATATCTCTGTCACTTTCACTCTGTTCTTCACTCAGTCCCAATAACAGAATTGGATTTGAAACAATATCATTGGAGTTCACAGTAGAATTTTGCACAACAGTCATGTTATGTCTAGCAATTTCCAAATCTTTCAAATAACTAACATTTTCAAGAGAAAAGGAAGTAGGACAGATTCCCATTTCAAGAGCTCTAGCTAAAATTTCCTCATCATCTAACAAGGCAAAGGAGTTATGAGTATTTAAATTTGTACCTGGGATATTGCTGGTTTCAATATTCTCCATAGCTCTGGATCCAATCCTTGAGCTATGAGTGCCTCTGGCTCCAACTCTGGAGCTCATCCTGGGAGCAGGTTGTTGTTGATTTCCACCAGACGAAGAGGGGTTGCCAGCACCTGGAATATCATTGTCAATGATGGGATTATCAACCTGTGAAAGAGGTTCTTCTTGTGAATCAGGATCAGGCTGTGGACCATCAACATGAATAACAACAGCAGTCCTCTCAGAAATAAGAGAGGGAGCAGCCAAGGCAAGAATCCCCTGTCCTTGTGACAAATATGGAGTATCAGAACCCTGTGAATTATCACTACTGTCATAGTCAACCAATTCATCAGCAGGATCATTTTCTTCATTGACATTTTCAGCAATTGGATCAAGAAGATTCTTGTATTCCTTCTGAATTGTGAAAGCTTTGTCACTATTGGATCTAGCCAGGGAAGTAAGGAATTGCTTGTAAGAATCAGCAGCTCTCTGTGAGGAGGAACTCTCCGAAGATTGAGATGGAAGGGATGCAAGTGCTCCAACCACCTCCTTGTGAACTTCTGAAAGAGGAGAAGAACTGATAGGAACACAGGGTGTGGAAATCAAATTCTTCTCAGGGACACATGGAAGCTCCAACTCAAACAGCTTCCTTTTACCAGTATCCTTCCTAGGCATAGAAGACTCATGCACAGCAGTTTGTCTGTGAGACGTCTTGTAATTTCCAGAGACCTTAGGGGGAGCAGATTGAGAACCTGCATCAGAATCTTGCATGCCCATTCTCTGTCTTTTTGGAGTCCCCTGATCACCTACATCACCTTGAGCATCAGTAGGGACAGCAGTCTTGTTGCCAGTATTGGAGGAAGGATCAAACAATTCCCTGGAGTATTGAAACTCATAAAAACCTTTCTTTATTTCACCAATTCTAGAGTTGGGCACCAAGGCCAGATCCTGACTGCCAATCTTTACCCTCACATAGGCAAAGTGCCTGAGATAATTTTTGTCAAGAGCAAGAGGATTGCCTACAAGGCTGGCAGCATAATACACTGTAGACTTGTTCCTGAACTTCATAGGAATGCCCTTAATCCTGAACCAGGCCTCCTGCATGATGGAAATTGGCTCAATGTCACCAGCCCATTTTTCCAAACTGATGATTGCACCAGGTACTGTCCTCATGAACAATTTCCCAAAGTGGGCCAGCTCTTCAATAGTCTTGGCAGATGGAAATCTTGTTCTAAACTCAGTAGCAGAAACTTCTTTTGCAAAGAAACGCCAGTTGATTTTCATAGATTCAGCCCAGACATTGAACTCATGTTCAATATTTCTGCAGTTAACTTCACCCTTTTCAACAGTGATATGAGCATAGTTGAGTTGTTCTACTGGATAGTTATCTTCTTCAGGAACTGGTATAGAATAAAAACCAGACCCAAATTCCTCACTACCAAAGAAAGGAGCATTGTAATCCCACGGATCTCTTTCTTGACAAACAGAAATATGATGATCACCATTGCAGTAAAAACAAGAGAGATTTCTGAGAGGAATTTCAACCCTTCTATTCGCAGCATTGGTGGAGGCAGGAACTGGTGGTGGTACAGAGGACCCCACCGGTTCCGGCAGAGAGACAAGCGACTGAGAACTATCGGCGATTACGGCAGATCTTTGCTGATTTTGCAACTGCGAGCTATGAACATCGGCAGCAGCAGTATTAGATGATGGCAAGGATGGTGCAACAGGACTTACTTCGGCAGATCGAGCAGAGTTGAGGTTGGAGGTGGCGCCAGGAACCATCTCCGAACGGTGTGCCCATCGATCTCGAACACGCATGTCATCATCTTTGCGAGATCTCTCGGCAAGGGCTCGCTCACGCGCAACCCTCTCCGAAATACGGGTTGCTTCGCGTTGGCGCTCTTCATCCAGGCGCCTGCGTTCATCTAGCCTTCTGCGCTCCTCAAATCGGAGGCGCTCTTGATCTGCATGTCGTCGCTCCTCTTCATGACGCCGATTCTCATCTTCGCGGCGCCATTCTTCATCACGGCGGCGCTCCTCTTCCCAGCGGCGCTGCTCATCTCTTCGATCTGCATCGGATCCAGCTCTTGGCCGGTAACCGAAGTAATTGTTTCTCCTTGGAGGAGATCTGCGCGACCCTCCAAATCTCCGATCCATCCGTGGCAAGGCAACGATCTGAGCAAACGATCTGCTATCACCAGAGGTAGTCCCAGACCAGCGACGGGGAGGAGATGGTTGAGGGAGATCAGATCTGGTGGGAGTAGGCGATGTGACGAAAACCACCGATCCAGTACCAAAAGAGTTAGGGTTTACCCTGACCCTATCCGCTGCGGAGGCTAAAGGCGTGGCTCGATGAACAGTATTGGGCTGTGGCCCAACAGAAGGCGCCATTGGATAATTTGGGAAAGCTCCAGATCCATGATGCATCAAGATCCATTCGCAACTGCGACCGATGGGCGGGTGAGAACGTTGGGCTCGACCCAAGAAAATTCGGTCCAACCCACATCCAATAATCGGGCCAAACAGGATTTGAAATCCTCCTAGCTCCCGCGCTGTTCCAACCGGAAGAACAGAAACATTGTGATCAACTTCGGCGATAAAATTACGATTCAGATCGTAAAAGCGCGAAGTCGGGGCTTCCCAAATCGCAATCCCAGGGGTACGGACGATGAATCCATCTCGAACAAATCGGAGAATAACAGCGCGCTCAAATAGCGGCGTCGATTCTCTGAGTACAGGAGAGGATTGATGCTGAGGGTGAGGATCAGAGGAGGTGGATGCCAATGGCGTTCGGTTGTAAGGCGGCGGAGCGAGGTTGCTAGCAGGCGGCGCTAGGTTGCCGGGCGGCGGCGCGGGGTTGCTATCGGGCGGCGCTAGGTTGTTTCTCCAAGCATAATAATCCAGGGTTCTCTTTATCACTGAAAATAATGGTGTGGCAGTACAAGCTGTATTTTGCAGAATGTCACGACAGGTTTGGCATTGAGCTTTGCAGAGAATAACCAGAGTCTATCATTTGAAAGCGCTGCCTACGGAATCTAAATGGCGCTGGCTGGGTTACATATACTCCCTCTGTCTCATGAAACATACCTTATTTTTATCTAAATTTAAATGTATCGATACATTAAATAGTACTAGACACGTCCAAATTTCGGTAAATTAAGACAACTAGATTCACGGGAATAAACAGAGGAAGTAGTATGTATTACTCCCTTCATCCCAAAATTATGTGGAGATTTATCTAAATTTAGATACAATAATGCTAGATTCAGGGGAACATTTGTTACGGATTAAGTTGGCAGTTGGTGGTCAAATTATGTGAGACTAGGGTGTAAACGGACCGGATCGGACCAGGTTTTGCATCTACCATATATTTTACAAACAGATCTAATTTGGGGCGAAGCAGCCTCGTACCCCCGCGGGTTGCTCCCTAGGACGACTCTAGGGGTTATCTCGCCGCGCCGCCGCCAAGTTCTCCGCCGTGCCCCTCCTCTCGCCGCCCCAGCCGCCGGCCCTCGCCGCGGGGGCGGCGCACCCAACCGCCGAAGGTGGTTGGGGGTGGAGGTTGCCGGGGATCCTCGCCATGGCTGCTAGGGCGGGTCTGCTCGGGGATCGCCGTGCAGCGTCTAGGGTGGCGCCCCTCGTTGGGGTGGAGGCGGAGATCTCGTCCCGGCTGTGCCGTGGTTGGAGTGAAGATGCTGGGCCGGAGGGTGGCGGTGGTGGTGATCCCAGATCTCGATCTGGATGTCTCCCAGTCTCACCCCTGATCTCGATCTTTGCTGCGCGTTGGGCCGGTTCCGGTGGAGGATCGACCCTATACTATCGTCTCCTTCCGCCTGCTGGCCTTGCCCTCTGGGCTGCTGGTAGGGTTTGGAATGGCGGCTTGCATGTTTCCGGTGGGTTGCGCGGGGACTCCTCGATCGACATGAATAAAGGTGGTGATCCTCGGATTATATCTCTCTCACGCCAAGACGAATATCTTCCTTATGCATGTCTGTCTGGATTTGGTTGGGTGTTGAGTTCCGAAAGGCTCCGTTGGCAAATGTAACAGTGCTCGTGCCTGGAGTTTGCTAGTTTTGGAGATATTCGGTGGTGCGCACCCATACTTTTATTCCGACCATTTGGTTCTCGAGGGAGCGACGCGAAGCTCTGTTCTGTGTTGCTACCAGATGACATTCTCGTCCATGATGTATGAGAGATGGAGAATTTCTTGAAGGCCGGATTGGAGGACTAGCAGCGGAGGATCGAGTCGTGGTGTTGTTGAGGGATTTGTTTGGTATTCTGGGTCTCATAACAGCAGTATGCAAGTGGGGGCAGCAGCACAAGTGAAATTCAGAGTCTTACCTTTCAGGGTGAAAATCCAAGGTCTAACCTTAATTGGTTGTGCCTGGCAATAGACATGATGAGATAAACTTAATTTGAATAGACATGGTAGCAAAATAAACTAGGTAGCTCACTAAGTGATGTTTTTACTAGATTGGCATTGACTTTTGAGTAAATAATCGGATAATCTGGTTTAAAACATTCGTGTAATCCTAATACGTTTTAGATAATTCATATCCGCATGCTATTTGCTATGTTGACATATCTAACTTATCTTATAACAGATCCAAACACCGTCTCTAGATTCGGATATCCTTATACATCGGATTCTCATAAATCGGATATGGATTTTTTTCAAATGGATTCAACGCCGGATTTGGTTTGGAAATTATCTTGTCTGCCTACACCCCTAGGTGAGACAATATCGGAACAACTGCTGCAACCCCGCCAATCAAGGAAAACCACGCCGCGTCCGTGAGTTTGCTCCATAGAATTAGCAGTTCATAGATGTAGCATTGTCGTTAGATGTATATGTACAACATCTAAATTTAGATAAATTTGTGGCATTTTTTTCGGGGTGGAGGGAGCACTTGTGTTTACCGGTGCGACACCCATTTCTTAATTTCTACGTGAATGTGATGGCTGATGTGGATACATTCAGGATATGGCTTTTCAGCGAGGCGCTCATCATCCGACGTGTCGATACCCAGCGAGATGGGCCCGGCCAAAATCTGGCCGCTGCCAATCGGAGATCATGGAATCGGATGAGGTATTAGCAGTAAACCAATCACATTCTGGATAAGGTGAGGATGTGGGTCCCGCCTCTAGAAGCCTAAAGCGCAAAGCACACTCGGTCACGCTGGTGAAAAGGGCAACGCTGGGCCATGCCGCTCAAATAGCATTCCAAATCCGGCGATGCTTTTTTGTCATGTTCATCTCTGCAATCTTCTCTCGTAGCATCACTGTGGTAATACGATACTAGCTACAAGCTTGTCTGCGGCAAAGATTTTGTAGGATCGATTGTTGCAGTGGAGATATTCTTCTTTGTTGGTTCCTTTGGGAGCTAGTAGCAGAGATCGATGGGTAGCTCGGACCAGAAGGCGGCCGGCGGGGCCGTGGGCGGCAAGTCGGCGCGCGCGTGCGACGCGTGCATGCGGCGGCGGGCGCGGTGGTACTGCGCCGCCGACGACGCCTTCCTCTGCCAGAGCTGCGACACGTCGGTGCACTCGGCGAACCCGCTCGCCAGGCGCCACGAGCGCCTCCGCCTGCGCGCAACGTCAGCATCTCCGCCCAAGGCCGAGTGCGTGGCGGAGGTGACGACGACGACGACGATATCGTCGTCCAAGCGCCTGCGCGTCGCGCCCGCGTGGCTGAAGCGGAAGGCGCGCACTCGGCGGCCGCTGGTGAAGAGCGTCGGTCAGCTGCTCTCAAGACGGCTCGTGGTGCCCCAGGTGAGCGCAGGGGAGTCATCGGACGAGCGGAGGGCAACGGAGGAGGAGCAGCTTCTGTACCGCGTGCCGGTCTTTGACCCCGCCCTTGGCGAGTTCTGCTCACCGCTGCCGATTGACGACGCGGCGGCCACGACCTCGGGCAGCTGCAGGGATAATGTCGACGGCGCCGTGGAACAAACGAAGGAGCCCATCGTCGCGCCGTCTCCCGTGCAGGAGCTCCCCGATTGTTTCGCCAGTTTCGGCCCGACCGATGCCGAGCTCAGCGAGTTCGCGGCCGACATGGAAGCCCTCCTCGGCCAGGGCCTGGAGGAAAGCAGCGAGCTGGGGGACTCGTTCTACATGGAGGCCCTAGGGCTCATATCGCCGGCGGGAGACAGCGGGCGGGTAAAGGCGGAGGCCAACAGCGGCCCCGTCTGCAGAAGCAACGGCGTTCTGGCGTCTGGGCCGGGTATGAAGCCGGAGTTTAACGGCAGCCCGCCGACACTGGTGGATGACGACGATAGTTTCGAGCACAAGACGTCGTCGGCGAGCAACTGCGGCGACGCCGTTGATGATGCGCAGTTCTTGAAGAGGAGCCTGGATCTTAGGCTCAACTACGAGGGAATCATCGAGAGCTGGGGCAGCTCGCCGTGGACCGACGGCCGGCGGCCGCACGGCCAGCTCGACGACCTGCTGCTATACGACCACTCGGTACGTGCACGATTAAGTTTCGTATTGTGCGTTATATATGTAGGGTATAAGCGATTGTACATAACCATGGTGAATGGTACTGTGCAGGGCATGTGGACTGCCGGAGGAGGAGGACGGCAGGGCGAGGCGGCGTGGACGCCGAGACCGAAGGCCGACGGGTGGCGGGAGGCACGGGTGTCGCGGTACCGAGAGAAGCGGCGGACGCGGCTGTTCGCCAAGAAGATACGCTACGAGGTGCGGAAGCTGAACGCAGAGAAGCGGCCCCGGATGAAGGGCCGCTTCGTCAAGCGCTCCGGCGCCGCCGCAGCCGCCACGTGCGCCGTCACCTGAGCTAGCCAGTCTGTGGACGTCTAGTCGGTTGCACCGTCCGTGTCAACTCGACACGACCGTTCATGCGTGTGCTCGTCACGGGCTTGGCATGAAATTACACAAACACAACTTGTCGAAGCTGCTTTTAGTGTCTGTTTTGCTCGTCAGAGAAAACTTTGTTCTTCTTTTTTTTTTTTCTCGTGATTTCGGCACTGGGAGATCGGTGCAGGGTCGAGGGTTTTCTTAGATTTCTAGCTCACCGTGAGAAGAAATGATTTGGCTTGGCGTTTTTTGCGACCTTTTCTCTCGCTTCAAGAGAGGATAGGTGGTTCTTCATGGTACGTTGTACTGCTTTGTACATTTGTACATGGTTGGAGTAATAATAAAGTAACATATGTAATTTGGTGTTCGCTACTCATGCTTGTACCGCACGTATTTGTTGCATCAGCAGTTTTTTTTTTTAAGATAAAGGCACCGCGTCGTTTGATTCAAAGAAATGTCATAGAAATTTTGTAGGATTTTTATTCATAATTATTTTTTAATATGTGCACCGTTTGATTTGTAGGATTGGAATTCTTAGAAATGCATAGAAAATTTGCCTATGTGATTGCATAGCACTATGTTTTGGAGGAAAATTTTCATCTGCTGAAACCCGATGTTACAATTTCTTTACTTTTCATGTGAGTCAAATTCTACTTTAAAAAAATACCCTCTAGATTTACAATTTCTTTACTTTTCATGTGAGTCAAATTCTACTTTTTTTTAAAAAAATACCCTCTAGATTCTAAATCATGTAAGATTCAACTAGACATGATATCCTAGTCGTGCGGTTGTCCTAGTCATGTGTTCTGAAAATCAAAGCACCTTTGTCCCGGGCCTTCGAAATATGGAGCACAGTACATCTCCAAATTCAATAGTTGACCGATGTTTTCTCGTACTATGTAATGTGTTGAAAACAGTTCAAAGACAAGACAAGACGGAGATGGCGACGCCGGATACGCGTTGGCGTGTCACGTACGCCAACACGCTCCGCCGGCGAGAGCTCGTCTTCTCCGACGGCTTCCTCATCGTCAGGCACGACGCAGGCCGGTTCGTCCTCCTCGACGATAAAGAGGTCGTGATCGACGCACGTTCGATCAGGGAGGGAGAATCGGCCGAATCTGGTGGTTTTGTGGAATTTTCGTGTCATTTGGCCCGGATCCCGTCGCATCCGGTTGGGTCCAGTGGCGAGGAGACGCGTGGAGGCGATCCAGAGGGTGGAGATGCTCTGAGATCAACGCATGCGAATCGGGACAAGGGAGGAGCGGATTCGGGTCTGGATGGGGGCGCATGGGTCTCTGCACATCAGGGCCCCCATGGCGGCGAGGTAAGGCAGCGGTCGACCTTATCCCCCATCTCCGGGTTCGATCTGGACTCTCTCCTATCTCATCTCTGGAGGATACCTAGGGTTTCTAAGCCAACCAATTCCCCATCTGAGTCGTTCGAATGGTGGCCGGGGAAAGTTGCCGGTGATCATAGATCGTTCGCTCAGGTGGTTGCTTCTCCGCCTAGATCCAAAAATAATATCCCACAATCAATTCCGTCGAGATCGATGGGTGATAGAGGTGGGCGGGTGATGGGGAATCAGAGGGGAGGTGGTGGCGGCGGCCATGGGAACACGGGACGATTCGATCGGCCGCAGCAGAATCGTAACCTGGTTTGGCAGAGAGATGTGCCTGAAAATTCGAGATCGATGGGTGGTGGTTCTGAAACAAGATCAAGGTGGGAAGCGGCAGTAGCCAAGGAGAAACAGAGTGCTGGAGGGAGAAGGCCGGAAGGGCAGGCAAGATCTCCAACAACAATGAACCCTCCACGGCAAAAAACGGGTAACAATCTGCAGCCTACTCTTCCTACGGCTGTAGATTCCGTGCTTCCTTGTTACAATTGCAACACTGCTGGGCATCTTACTTCCTTGTGCCCCACCATCAGATGTGAGAGGTGTGGTAAGCTGGGTCATATCCGGCAGATTTGTCAGGTGGTTTTACCATGGGAATGTGTGGCTTCTATGTGTGGTTTTCAGTCTCCTGGCTTGGGTTTTTTTCTATTTCCCTGATTCATCTGAGTGAAACATGTTAAGGAAAGAGCATCTAGCATTGTCATAACCGTTGTGAAAGGGTCTCCAACGACCAGAGATTTAGAGCAGGAGTTCAATGAGTATTTGGGAACTAGCTGGAGATGCACGGCTCGTCCTATAAATGATAAGCAATTCTCTATGAGGTTCCCTACTCCTAAGGAAGTGGAGAAAGCATGTTATCTTGGTGAACATATGAAAATGAGGGTGTGCAATGCTGTGATTAATCTGCAACCTTGGTCTGCAACAGCAAGTGCAAAAGCAGTACTACACAAAGCCTGGGTAAGAGTGAAAAATATTCCTACAGATAAAAGAAGTGATGCGGCTGTGGCCTATGCTGGTTCCTTAGTAGGTGTAACCTTGGAGGTTGATCAGGCAACCCTTCACCGGCCAGATTATTGTAGAATCTTGTTGGGGTGTCGTGACATTGATGAATTGCCTCCTTGTGCTGAAGGTTGTATGGGAGATTACTTCTATGATTTCTATTATGAGGTGGAATCTGTGGTGGTAAGAGGACCACCAGCGACAAAAGTATCTATATCCACTTCTGAGAGATCATTTCCTAATGCTCCATCACCCAAGCGGTCCAGGATTGATCATCATCAGGCTGCTGAGTCATCCGAGGGGCAAACTGGAGCAAGTTAGAATGCTACTTATGGAAAAAGCTACTCCAACAATTTGGATGTGGTACCTGAAAATGATTATGAGGAGGATAGTGAAGAAGACCATGAGTTATTGATTGACACTATTGCCAGGGTACAAAGGGAGAAAAATCAGCAACATGATGGGGATATTGTGAGGGTTTGTGATGATGCTATTGTGGAAGAAAGTTCTCCAGATTGCAAGGAACCTTGTAATGTTGCTATTGATACAGTTTCTGATCTCCAGCAAAAGGTTGCTGCGATTGAGGCAGTACCTAATGTTAATGATACCTCGGCCCTTTTGAAAGCTCCGGCAACACCTGTTGTATCTAAAGAAATTGTGTGTCTAGGCTACCATCAAAATACATATGAAAGATCATATGCTTCTGTTGTATGCAATAAAGAACGGTCCTCGATTCCTGTGGTAACTGAGGTGGGACATGACTATCATTATGAACATGTTGCATCTCCAGCGTATACTGTGCAGTCTCCTGAAGAGGAATCCAGGGGGAAATCCTGTATCAAGGCGGTGGACAATATCGGTGAAGAGCTGGGGGATGGGAGGAGATCTATGAGGAACTACCAACAGAAGATGGAGAAGGTCATGGATCAAGCTGCTGCTTTATCCAAGAAAAGGAACCTAGAAGGTAATCCCTCTTCTGATGAAAAGTTACTTCCTGGTAATGCTTTCTCTATTTTGTCCAATACTGAAATTATGAGAAGAGCGTCCTTGATGGGTGTAGATATTCCATTGAATAATTTTGAATCTGTTGATTTGTTAAAAGAGTTGGAAACGTCTAGGAAAAATTTAGGTGACAAAATGATATCGAATAAACCCTTAGTGGTGCAACATGATGGTGGTGCGGTGACTCCTTTGAATATGACCTGGTACGATTCTGAGGATCAGATGCTAGATGATTCGTTTACTATGGTTCAGTCTAGGAAAGCGAGAAAAAGCAATAAAAAAGCTAATATAGTGGTATCTAGACCTGTGACTAGAAGCCAAGGGGCTGCTACCACGTCTACCATGCACCCTGGTAGAAATGGCAAAGTGAGGAAGATGCCTGATAAATTTAAATGATAGTTGCCATTTGGAATCTAAGGGGGGCAGGTAAGAAAGGGATATCTACTTGCCTCACTGATACTGTAAAGGATTATGGGGTGGATTTTATTGGTTTGCAAGAAACTATGAAAAAAGATTACAATACTGCCTTTTTAGAAAAATAGACCCTGAGAATGCTTTTTTTTTGGAAATGGATTCCTTCAATTGGTAAATCTGGGGGCATTCTATGTGGAGCAAAAAATGAAACGTTTGGGGTACAGGCTGTTAAGTTGGGAGAATTCATGGTTTTAATGAGTTTATGGGACAATGTGAAAAAATGTAGATGGAGTATTATTGTGGTCTACGGACCTGCGCATGAGGAGAGAAAAAATGAATTCCTGGCAGTGATGGCTTCCTTTTGTAATGCAGTTGATGGACCCTATATCATTGCTGGTGACTTTAATATCCTAAGAAATGTAAGGGAAAAGAATAAACCTACCTCTTTACCGCATTCTTCAGAGGTGTTTAATTCAGTAATTCATTCTTTATCCTTAAGGGAGGTGCATATGAAAGGGGGTCTTTACACTTGGTCGAACAAACAAAAAGACCCCACTCTTGAAAAGCTAGACAGGGTGCTTATGTCCCCGGACTGGGAGGATTTGTTCCCTTTGGTTGTTGTCCGGAAAGTGGTGAGAGATCAGTCTGATCATAATATGTTGATTGTTGACTCTGGCGAAAAACCCCAGCTTAAGAAATATAATGATTTCAAATTCAACATGTCTTGGTTCAAAAATCCTGATTTTCTACCAGCAGTTAAAGAAATATGGGAGAGATATGTTAGAAGTGATGATCCTATTGATGTGTTCAACATCAAGTTAAAAAGAGTGAAGAAATTCCTTAAGGGTTGGGGATCTAATATGTTTGGTAATAATAAGAAAAAGAAATAGAGTTTAAAACAAGAATTGAGCGATTTGGAAGCAGTAGAGGAAGCTGTAGGCTTGTCCCCTGATGAGCAGATTAGACGATGTAATATTCAAGGGGAACTCTATAATTTGTATGCTGAGGAGGAAACCTACTGGCACCAGAGGTCACATGCTAGTTGGTTATTGGAGGGAGATCAAAATACATCCTATTTTCATAGAATTGCAAACGGGCCTAAGAGAAAAAATGATGTGCAGTGTTTGCGTAAGGGGGAGGTGTTGATTGAGGGTACAAAAAACCTCCTGCAACATGCAACTGAATATTATAGAGATTTATTCGGCCCTGCTCCTGGCAATATTTTCAAGTTAAACCCTGATTTATGGAAACCTGGAGAAAAAGCTCACTGTGGAGGATAATGAGGATTTATGTAGATACTTTACAGTAGACGAAGTGGAAAAAGCTTTATTCTCTATGAAGAAGAATAAAGCACCTGGACCGGATAATATACCAATAGAGTTTTATCAGCATTGTTGGGAGTTCATACAACATGATATTATGAAGCTTTTTGTAGCGTTTTATTATGGTAAACTTGATGTTCAAAGGTTAAATTACGGGGTTATAACTCTCCTTCCGAAAGTAGCTGAAGCCGATAAGATTCAACAATTTAGGCCGATTTGTTTACTGAGATGCATTTACAAGCTCATAACAAAAACTTTGACGCTTCGGCTAGAACCTTATGGAAACAAGTTATTCAGCATACAACAAAATGCTTTTATTAGAGGAAGAAATATTATGGATGGCATTATGTCTTTACATGAACTCATGTATCATGCTCATGTTAAGAAGCAAGTGGGGGTAATTGTGAAACTTGATTTCGAAAAAGCATATGACAAAGTTAATTGGGATTTCCTGTTAGAGTGCCACAAAATTAGAGGTTTTTCTGATTGGTGGTGTTCCTGGATCAGACAAGTGCTGCATAATGGGACGGTTTCGGTAAAAATGAATAATGAGATGGGTCCTTATTTTCAAAGTGCCAAAGGGGTTCGCCAGGGCGATCCCTTGTCTCCTACTTTGTTCAACTTGATAGGAGAATGTTTGACCAAAATGGTTTTGAAGGCTCAAGAAAATGGACTTATCACTAGTTTTGCACCAGATCTTGTTGAAAATGGGGTGGCTATTTTGCAATATGCGGATGATACGGTTTTATGTATCAAGCATGATCCAGAACAAGCTTTGAACCTTCAAATGTTGCTTTATATGTTTGAAATGATGTCAGGCCTTAAGATTAATTTCTTGAAAAGTGAAATAATCACCATAGGAGGAGATAATGATATAGACGAGTTCTATTCCAATATGTTTAATTGTCAGGTGGGGAAGCTCCCCATTAAGTACTTGGGGATTCCTGTGACTTTCTCCAAGTTAAAAAATATTGACTGGGATTTTTTGGATGCAAAAATGGTCAAAAAACTGGAGGCTTGGATTTGTGATGCTGCATCATCAGGAGCTAGATTAACCTTGCTAAACGCGTGTTTATCGGGAATTCCTTCGTTTTATATGGCTATGTTTTTGTTAAATAAAACCTTTGTGGAAAAGTTGGATAAACACCGTAGGAAGTTTTTCTGGGCAGGAAGGAAAAAGAAGAAAGCATACTTTATGTCGATCAAAGAAGAAAGGGGGTTTAGGGGTCATAGACCTAAGAAAACAAAATATCAGTTTATTATGTAAATGGTGGTGGAAAATTGATAAAGAAGATGGCTTATGGCAAAAAATTGTACGAGAAAAATATTTGAAATATAAAACGGTGGTGAACGTGAAACCTAGAGCATCCGACTCACCTTCTTGGAGGGCTTTACTTAAAGTGAAGGATTATTATTTGTGTGGCAGGGAAGTAATTTTGAATAAAGGAGATATTGTGAGGTTTTGGCTTGATCCCTGGGAAGGAGAGGTTTCACTTGCGGAAAGATACCCTGGGCTTTTCAATATATGCCACTCTCAGGAAGAGACCTTTGAACGAGTAGTTGAATCGAATTTTAATGTTCCTTTTCGAAGAAGGTTGACCCCTGAGTTGTTGTTGCTTTGGAATAATATTAAGCTAAATGCAGGGCTTATTAATAGATCTCAGGTTTCTGATGGCATAGTTTGGAAGTTGACTGCGAACAAAATATTCTCGACTAAATCCATGTATCAATATATGGAGAATAGTTTGGCTGGAGCTAATTATAAGAGAATTTGGAAGGCTAAGTTACCCTTGAAAATTAAAATCTTCCTATGGCTGCTTCATTATGATGCCATCTTGACTAGAGAAAATTTGAGAAAGCGAAAATGGCTGGGTTGCCCAGATTGTAGCTTTTGTGACAATATTGAGACGGCAAAACATTTGTTTTTCTCCTGTGGGGTTGGTAAAGTGATTTGGGGTGCTGTGGGTGCTTGTGTAGGAGCAAAAACATGTCCTAGATCGTTGTGGCAGAGTTTTGCTTGGTTATATGCCTATTTACCGGGAGATGAGAGGTTCTATACTCTGCTTTTGGCAGCGATATGCTGGTCCATTTGGACTATCAGAAATAAAGTAACTTTTGAAAAATATACAGTCAAATCCCCTGAGGTGATCTTGTTTACTATCTGTTCCTTTCTAAATTACTGGGCAGGCCTTTACAAAGCTGAGGATACAGAGAAGATTAGAGGAGGTGCGAAGAAGCTGATCACCATGGCAGCAGAATTGGCAAGGAAGAACCAGGAGACCCCGGTGTCGTGATCGTCAGGCTGCTCAAATCTGAAGATCTGAAGTCTAGTAGCTGTTGCCTGTTAACCTTTTGGTTTCGAGGGATGTACTGTGTGTTGAACTGCCATTTTTCAGTCTTAGTGTTGATAGGTTTTTGCCCCGTAGTAGATGTCTCGATGCCGAGGCATCTGTCAGCGGGTTTCCTATCGATGCAAGGGCGCTCTTTCTTTTCCCGTTTCCTTTTGATGTGTTTCGGAAGTATTGGTTGAACAATGTATATTTCCGTTATGATAAGTAATGGAAAGGGGAGTAGCCCGAATTGAAAAAATCTCCAAATTCTGATTTCTGTGATTATAAGTTGGATTTATCTAAAGCCTACGACGGAGTGGACTGGTCCTCCTTGGAGTCTACAATGCATAAAATGGGGTTCTCTCACCGATGGATACAATAGATTATGGCATGTGTCACCACCGTGAGGTATTCAATCAAATTCAATGGAACAATATTGGAAGCATTCTCTCCTACTTGAGGGCTCAGGCAAGGGATCCCCTATCTCTTTTTTATTTTCTTGTTTGTGGCTGACGGTCTTTCTACTCTCTTGCAAAAGGAAGTTGAGATTAACGGGATCTCTCCAATTAAAGTGTGTCGCAGGGCACCTGGGGTTTTCCATATTTTATTTGCTGATGATACCTTGTTGTTCTTTCGAGCCTCACCTCAGGAGACATCCAAAGTTAAGAAAATTATTGATAATATGCTAATGGTACGGGTCAGTTGATAAACCCTGCCAAGTGTTCAATTATCTTTAGCAACTCTTGCTCTCAGAATGTTCAAGATGAAGTACGGTTAATTTTGCAAGTCGACAATGATGGGTTTGAGCATAAATATCTTGGGCTGCCGACCCCGGATGGAAGGACGCATAGAGGTCGGTTTATGAACTTACAAGCTCGTTTATGCCAACATCTCATGGCATGGGGAGATGGTCTGATGTCCCAGAGGGCTCGAGAAGAGTTGATTAAAGCCATAGCGCAGGCGGTCCCTACCTATGTGATGGGAGTTTTTAAATTACCGTTCTTTGTATGTGATGAGCTTAGAAAATTAATCCGTGACTATTCGTGGGGTGTAGAACGAGGAAAACGGAAGATGCATTGGGTGAATTGGAATACCTTGACTCGTTCAAAATCTCAAGGTGGCATGGGTTGTAGAGATATGCGCCTCTTTAATCAAGCATTGTTAGCCTGTCAAGCTTGGCGGCTTATTACATGCCCTAACAAGTCTGTGTGCCCGGGTATTAAAAGCCATGTATTATCCACAAGGTGATCTTATTGATACTGGTTTCACTAGGAACCCTTCTTCCACGTGGACAGGAATTGCATATGGACTGGAATTATTGAAAAAAGGTGTGGTTTGGCGTGTTGGAAATGGCCAAAACATTAAGGTGTGGCGGGATAGCTGGATACCGAGATCTTTATATGGTAAAACTCGCACTCCAAGGAGGAACAAACGAATCCGGTGGGTTTCTGAACTTCTAGAAGGTTTGGGGAATTAGAATATGTAGAAAGTACGTGATACCTTTTTGCCCATTGATGCTAAATCCATTCTTAGAATTACGCTCCCTAGACGGGACCAGGAGGATATTCTTGCCTAGATGCCAGAGCAGTCCGGTATTTTTTTTCTGTCAAGTTGGTGTACAAGTTAGCCTTTAATGAGTTACCCGTACAATGTAACTTTAGTGCTTCTAGCTCCAGCCCAAGCGGAGTTGATCTAGTCTGGAAGAAAATCTGGAATGCTTCGGTCCCTCCAAAGGTGAAGAATTTTGACTAGAAAGCAGCTTCTAATGCTCTTGGTCCCCCTCTTACTCACCACCACCCTCTGTTGGACAAGGCGATGCCTAGGCACCGCTTAAGCACGCTTAGGCCCTAGGCGATGGAGACACGCCTCGCTTAGGGCATAAGCGGAAGTCTAGGCAGTGTAACCAAGAAATTATCTTCCACAATAAGAAATCATGTCATACTTCACAATCGAGCTAGATGAACATTATTATAAAGGTAGTTATTACAAGTTTACACATTTACATGCTATAAATTAGTGCTTATTCACATATATTAACAAACATACACACTTGATGGTATAAACTATGTGTGCATAGGCTGCGCCTAGGCCGCTTAATCATCGCTAGGCACTAGGTGAATGCCAACCGCCTCGCTTACGCCTTGCGTTTTTTCCAACCTTGGCGCACCACCGCGGTTGTACTCTACTTTACTTTAGTCTAGGTGGCCGGTGACTAAGACATGCATGTGTATGCGACGATGAACATTTATACTTGTGTAATAATTTGGATCTAAATGATGTAATGATGAAGATTTATGTGTATCATGTCATTTGTGTGTCATTTGTGAGTATTCATATTATTTCTGGATAGTGCTATGTATTTCCTGTATATACCTGTATATTTCCTGTGTAATACCTGTATATACTGCAGAAACGGAAAAATTTTGAAAATAAAAAAAATTATGTGGCGCATATAAGGGTATTGCAACATAAAATATGGTGAACATTCTGTGGCGCATCCAAGGATATGCGCCACAGAATCTGGTGCAAAATTCTGCGGCGCATGTCCGCATATGCGCCACAGAATTGTCTGGCGCATATGGCAAAATGCGCCACAGAATTCCAAACTTTTGTGGCGCATCCAGTGGTACGCCACAGAATCCAAATACTAGTCGCGTGGCAACTGTGGCGACGTGTATATGCGCCACAGAAACCAAAAATGGTCCGCCGCAGATAGCCCATTTTCCACTAGTGTCCTACGGAGGGAAATAAGCTCAGCAGATGTATGAAGGTCACAGGTTTGTGTCGGATATGCAATATGGAGAAAGAAGATATGGCACATGCTTTATTCCGGTGTCCTCATGCACATTATCTGTGGGAAGCAATGCGGCAATGCTGCCATGTCACTATGGACACAGCTGATTCCATCCCATTCATGGTTCCGTTCAGTCCTGACGAGGCTACCAGCCCGTATGCTTGACAATACATTGTTACTGGCTTGGAGAATCTGGTATGGAAGGAATGAGGTCACACACGGCAAGCCTCTTCCAATAGTGGAGGGCTCAAAGAGATTTCTGTGTGGCTATGCTAAACTCTTTGGCAATACTAGAGAACTTCCAAGTGATCAATTTCTGAAAGGAAAACAGCCTACGTTGAATTTTGGTATGTGTGTAACCATAAAGGAAAAGAAAAAGGATACTCATGTTAAACCCTGGTTGAAGCCACCTGAGGGTTGGGTTAAACTCACGGTGGATGGCTCCTTCAAAGCTGAGGACGGATCAACCGGTACGAGTATGGTTCTAGGATTGCGTAGCGAACAAAACAGGGTCTAAAGCAAGCGGTGTGGTCTGCCTGCGAAGCTAAAACAATAACGCAAAATTGTTTGGTCACCAACCACACCCTAGTGTCTGACGCACCACCTCCACATGAACTTGGAGATGGAACAACTAAAGAATATATGGTTTGCATCCTCACCAGTCTAACATAGAGTGCATACATGCACCAACAATTGGGCTATGTCTCGAAGCAATTTGAATACTACAAGGAAGACAGTCAAGCATTAGCTGGCAGGTAAAGATGTGTATCTTGAGCGGGAGCTTAACTTCCCATATATGTTTGGAGTGTGCTACTTCAGCCCCTCACGATAGGTTACCGTACATCAACCTAATGGAGTATTCCCCAAATAGATCTAGGGCCCAATACACCTTGTCCAGCTCTTTCAACAGATGGATGCTAGTTAAAATTGTCTCTAATTCTTATTAAGAATACCACCTTATTTCAGTTGAAAAGCCAGTTCTTCCGAGCGGGAAGTCGAGACTCGATATTTTCTAGCGATCTTCAAAATCTAAGGAAGCCCTGCTCCTACCAAGCATGGGACACGGAGATCACCTGCGAATCGCAGATGCTAAAGGGAAGCAATCTTTTAGGGGTTCATTTCCCGCCCATATATCAATCTATCAGAGTGTGCGCTACCCAATGTGCACCACATGCTTCGTGCCGTGCTTAAACATGTGCTTGATTTTGTTAAGAATTTTCCAAAATTGCGTGCCCCCTTGACCTGAACCGCAGAAAATACTGATAGCCGACAGATACTTTGCACGGATAATCTCGGCCCAAACAGATTTGTCCTCCTGATACAATTTTCAGCCCCACTTCAGCTTAAGCGCAATGTTCATTTTCTTATAATTAAGGATCCCCAAACCCTCACAGTCTTTAGTTCTACACATGGTGGGCGATTTTACAATATAATATTTGCATTTGGGCCTGACCCTTCCTAGTAAAATATCGATCTATGAGAGTCAAAATTCACGTGGACGTCGTCTTGCAGAAGAAATATTCCCAAGACAACATAAGGTAAAGTGCATCCGTTGATGTGCGAAAAGAAAAAATACAATTGACTACTACGTCCCATTTAAGATCTTATGGTTAACAGAAGTATTACAACGCAAGAATCATTGTACGACATTGGTTGTTATTCCTAGATGAATAACCCAGTTGCAATATAACCTCCATCAAACTCATACCATGGTTCCATTGCCAACCACATAGTCATATTCATAATTGAAAAATATTTGCCTTGTAATGCAAGAGTGATAGTAATTTGCATTAACTTGATAAACATAATCAAATTGACACGAGCAAGCGATGAACTTGCCTGAACACTGCAATGTAGTGCAGTTGGATTGTTTAGACTGACCCTAGTCCTCGGTTTCTGAAAATTAGCATCATTGTCCGATAAGGGCAATTGTTAAAGATCCAATAATGCATGCTTTCGAGTTTTAGTTGTGATTACCCCCCGTTAGGTTTATCTTTGGGATTTCTAAAGTAGAGTAATCGAAGTTTAGGTTTTATTTGTCCTCCTTAAGAGATATAAAATAATATTTGAAGTTTGTAAAGGATTTCATTTCAAGGAAAGTATTTTTATTTCATAAAACTATTTTAAAGATTATCTTAGATTTAATTATTATGAGCAATGTTGATTTAATATTTTCTTCAAGTTATAAGTTATTTTTCTTGGATGTTGAAAATAAAATATTTTTGTGTGTGGTTATTAAATAGTTACTATGTTTAAAAGTTTCTTAAAGATTCATTTTTGAATAGAGAATAATTTTTAGAGTATTATTCCTATTTTTACTTAATTTTTAGGGTTTTTCTCATAACTTTAGGGTTTTTTTGAATTTAATTAGAAAATCCCTAGTCAAAAGACCAAATTGCCCCCTTGGGCCCACTGGTCAGGCCAACCAGCTGGTTAGTCCAGACCAGCCCAGCTGGCTCGGCCCACCGGCCACACTCGCTCGCTCCCCCGTTCGAACCCTAACCCTAATCCTCTCTCGCTCCTGCGACTCCCAAATTGCCTCCGCCGTCGCCGGCTTCCTCCGGTCAACTCCGGCGGTTCCAGGCCACACAGCCAGTCGCAATCGATGAGCCTCGTGACACCGCTCCTTCTTATCCGCGTCGATCTGACGAGCGCACCCTCCTCTACTCGTGCGCAACCCTGCATGTGGTTAGGATTTTGGTGATGGTGTTGAGCCGTGTCGAGCTGGCATCCCTAGACGTGTTGGGGATGCTCGACTAGCTTCTGCCGGCGGTGTACTGTTGGTGGTGGTGCTCGGCATGGCTCTGGCTTGGTCACGGCTTGGCGCCGCCGTGTATCTAGGTGACTTACGTAAATTTCCATGGATTGATTCCTTCCTGGTTCCTATTGGATGTGCTTCTGCTTGGTTCATGTTGGCATATCCATGGTTTCTAGCTTTGGTTTTAATCTCTGGCATTTTCCACTTTTGCTAGCATCACTTGGTCTATGATCATATGATGATCAAACAGGGTGCTCCTACCCTGTGAGTATTTCTTGTTGGGCATGCACATGCATATGAACAGAACCTGCTGTATGTTCATGATTTTGGTATACCTCACACCAACTCCTAGGTTATGGTTTGTTGATGTAGAAGATTTGCTTCTGCTTATTGTTGTTGATCCTGCCCTTCTCTTCCTGGCTAGCTTGTACTTGATCTATCACCCCCATCTCTGCTCTAAAGCTTTTGCTCTTGGTGAAGAAAAGCTTGAACAACACTGTTGTTCTTGATGGTTTTTTCTACTGGGGTGAAGTGTGTGTTGATGGATGAATCTAGGTTTTTCTTGTGAGTTGCTATTTATAGCAAGAGCAATGCATTGCCCTGGTCAAGACATAGGCTTGTGCTTCCCTGGTGACTAAACCTTGTGTGTGTGTGTGTGTCTGTGTGTGTGCGCGCGCTCCATGGTTGGAACTTGAGATGAGTGGATCAGCTCAGATAGGACTTGATATTATCCTCCTGATGGTTTTCTCTTGACATATAAGTGGCATTGCCACTTGTTAAACTTTTTGTCTATTGGTTTGTGTTTTTGCAGGTTTCAAGAGGATCAAATGGACGAGATGATCAAGCAGGGACTAGTAGCTTAAAAATTTAGAATAGACTCACTTTGTATTGTTGTAACTTTTCTTTTTATTTTCTTCATTCATTTCGGAATTAGTTTACTGGAATATAAAGGAATATTGTAAATACAATGTATTATGTGTGATGATCAATAAAGCTCAAAGTTTTCCTACTGAGCCATTTGTAATTTATTCATATTCTTTTATTATTTGAATTCAATTATATTTCTATTTCAATATTGTCTTATATATTCATAAACTTATTCACTTTTATTGTTTCAAATTTGAATATCAATTGAAATTCTGTTATCACCAGAATTTGACGAAGTTAGAGGTGGGCCGCGATTGAAGATGGATTTGAAGATATATACATAGAAGGAGCACATGAATCGGCCTTTTATACCAAGTTGGGCTAAACTGCCCATGTATCTGTAACATATTAGATCGCATCTTAGTTTAGAAGTTAGAGTTTTACCCGTGCACGGTTTAGTGCACGCCCACATTAGAAAGTCCCTTGGACTATAAATATGTATCTAGGGTTTATGGAATAAACAACAACCAACGTTCACCCCAAACAAATCTCGGCGCATCACCAACTCCTTCGTCTCGAGGGTTTCTACCGGTAAGCACCATGCTGCCTAGATCGCATCTTGCGATCTAGGCAGCGTAATGCCTATCCCCGTTGTTCATGCGTTGCTCGTACTGAAGCCTTTTTGATAGCGAGCAACGTAGTTATCTTAGATATGTTAGGGTTAGCATCGTTCTTCGTATAATATGCTATCGTAGTGCGACCCTTGCATGTCTAGCTGCCCTTACACCTATCTTAGGTGTAGGGGCGGCACCTCGCTTGATCATTATTTAGTAGATTCGATCCGTTACGATTGCTCCTTGATTCTTTAAGGATTAGTTTAATATCTGCAATAGTTAGGCCTTACAAAGGATTGGAGGATCCAGCGGCGTGTAGGGTGTAGTTTGCTAGCCCTAGACAGGATGTTCCGAGGATCAACCTCGTGTTGGTTTTTAGGCCCCGTCTAGGATCGGCTTACGATCACCGTACGCGAGCGCGAGGCCCAATCGTGAGTAGGATGATCCGATTATGCGGTGAAAACCCTAAATCGTCGTAGATCATATTAGCTTTATCTTGATCAAGCAGGACCACCATATATTCGGACACCTTGTACGAATCATGGGTGGATCGGCTCTTTGAGCCGATTCACGGGATAACCCGAGAGCCGATCGAGGCTCGTATTTAACGTTTACGTGCGTGCCCTGCAGGAAACTAAGCGAGGCATCATCCACATCTTCCCGACCGGGTATAGGTCGGGTGGCACGCCCTTGCGACAGCATCGGGTGTGTGACCAGAAGGCTTTGCGGGCCGTCGCTCAGAGGGACTGGGGCCAGCCGCAGCCCTAGTTGTTCCCGGCTCTACTGTGTTGCCAGTCGTTGCCCGACGGTGGGTTTCTGACGCCAACACATTCTGGCATGCCCGGTGGGACAATCTTCGTCATCCACCGCATCGCCGTCTACATCTGAGATGGCGGAAAGCACTCCGGTCAAGTACGAGGATCTGCCTGATGGCCTCAAGAAGAAACATGACGAGATCGAGGCAGTCCTCGAGGCCGGACTCATCGGCTCCTTTGAAAAGACCCGTCTACCGATGCCAGGCGCATTGACAGCGTCGGAAGTGCCGAGATCACCGGCATGCACCGTCGGCATGACGGAGAATATGTACCCTGGGAGGCCACAGCCAGGACACCTGTTCAACATCCATATGGTGGAACTTGGGTACCGCCCTGGTAAGGGTAGTGATGAGGGCATCTGCTCTCATAGCAAGGATAAAGGGAGGGCTGGCCCCGACACTGCTACGAAGTCCTGGTGATGATCAAGATGGAGGCCGATTCCAGCGATCGGACCGTGTTATCCGCGCCACCGGCTCTCCCAGTATTTGGCGTCGACCTCACAGGTGACGGAAATTTGGGGTACGGGTTCACCTCGGCTGATGAGCTGGAGGAAGTCGACATTGGCCCTGGGGACAAGCCACGACCAACTTTTATCAGCAAGAAGTTGGATCCACAGCTCAGGAGTCAGATGATTGCCCTATTGAAAGAATACCCAGATTGCTTCGCATGGGACTATACAGAGATGCCTGGGTTAGACAGGAGCATCATCGAACATCGGCTCCCCCTTAAGAAAGGATTTCGGCCGTTCCAGCAACGAGCACGTCAGATGAGAGCCAAAATTCTGGAGGAGGTCAAGAAAGAAATCGAGAAGATGTTGGCCGCCGGGTTCATCAGGCCATGCAGGTACGCTGAGTGGATCTCCAGTATCGTTCCTGTAGAGAAGAAGGATGGCCGATGGCGTGTGGCCATCGATTTCAGAGATCTCAACAGAGCCACTCCCAAGGACGAATACCCGATGCTTGTGGCAGAGACACTGATCAATGCAGCTGCTGGCCACAAGGTGTTGAGCTTCATGGATGGCAACGCCGGCTACAATCAAATCTTCATGGCTCCAGAGGATATACACAAGACCGCGTTCAGAGTACCAGGGCAGTAGGCTTGTTTGAATATGTAGTAATGACCTTTGGATTGAAGAATGCTGGTGCAACGTACCAACGAGCTATGAATTATATATTTCACGATTTGATCGGTAAGTTGGTGAAAATCTATATCGACGACGTCGTAGTCAAATCCGTCTCCATGGAGGGACACTTGGATGATTTACGGCGCGTCCTAGACCGAACTCGGAAATTCGGACTGAGAATGAACCCGAAGAAGTGTGCCTTCGGTGTAACGGCTGGTCAGTTCCTAGGTTTCCTGGTTCATGAACGGGGAATTGAAATCGGCTCGAAGAGTCAAGAGGCGGTGCGCACCATGCAGCCGCCCACCACGAAGAAGGAGCTCCAACGTCTCATTGGCAAGATCAATTTTGTCCGACGATTCATCTCCAATCTGTCAGGACGAATCGAGCCATTTATGGCGCTGGTGAAGACCAAGTCTGACGACGAATTTCACTGGGGGCGAACAGCAGTAGGCGTTTGATGAAATTAAAAGGTATCTGACGACGCCGCCTGTGCTAGTTCCGCCCCGGCAAGACAAGCCGTTCTACATCTACCTATCAGTGGCTGACACGTCCATCGCCTCGGTGGTGGTGCAACTCTACGAGGGCGTCGAAAGGGTCGTTTTCTACCTCAGCAGAAGGATGTTGGACGCGGAAACAAGGTATCCTGAGGTCGAGAAACTGTGCCTCTGCCTGTTCTTTACCTGCACCAAGTTGCATCACATCCTTTTGACGGCAGAGATCTTCGTCATATGCAAGTCGGATGTTGTCAAGCACATGCTGTCGGCCCCCGTGTTGAAAGGCCGACCGGGTAAGTGGATGTTTGCGTTGTAGAATTCGATCTCCGGTATCAGCCTGCGAAAGCAGTCAAAGGGCAAGCGTTGGCCGATCTCATAGCTGAGCGAATCAGTACCAATATAGCAGCACTATCTATACGTGCATGGGCTATGTTCTTCGACGGATCGGCTTGTGACGATGGTTGTGGCATTGGCATTCTGCTCGTGTCGCCTCGGGGGGCAGAGTACTCCTTCTCCATCAGATTATCTACCCTTTGCACCAACAACGTAGCAGAGTATGAAGCGGTATGTAAGGGGATGGAGTTGCTACTGGAAGCCGGGGCAGAGGCAGTAGAGCTTTTTGGAGACTCCAAGTTGGTGATTAACCAGCTCACGGACGAATATAAGTGCGAGAGTGAGTCGCTTTTCCCATATTGGATGGAATGCCGTGAGTTGATGACACAGTTTCGGTACATCAACTTTAATTGGGTCCCAAGGTCCCAAAACATCGAGGCCAACAATCTCGCACAGATGGCGTCAGGCTACATAGACATACCTGACGGGTCGGAAGTTCGGGTGCAATTCTCGGAACAGGATGATCGGAGAACCGATATCTTCAATTATTTGAAGGATTCGGCTCGGGGGCACCCAAAAGGATAAGATACAAGGCCATGAAATATGTCCTCATAGGAGATGACATGTTCTACAGGACGTTGGAAGGATTACTACTCAAATGTTTGGGGCCAACGGAGTCTAATCGGCTCTTACATGAGGTACATGAAGGCGCCTGTGGGACTCACCAATCGGCCCAGAAGATGAAGTGGTTAATCAGACGATCAGGGTTTTATTGGCCTACCATGCTGGAAGACTGCTTCAACTACTACAAGGGGTGCCAAGCATGTCAGATGTTCGGGAAGATCCGAGATGGTACCCGCATCGGCGATGAACCCTATCATCAAACCTTGGCCATTTCGAGGTTGGGGCATGGATATGATCGGCAAGATACACCCTCCGTCAAGCAAGAACCACGAATGGATTCCGGCCATTACGGATTATTTCACCAAATGGGTGGAGGCCGTTCCCATGAAGAAAGTAAAATCGGAAGATGTGATCCAGTTTGTCAAAGAACATGTTATTCATAGGTTCGGGATTCCCCAAACCATCACGACCGATGGAGGTTCGGTCTTTGTCTCTAAGGAATTCAGAAAGTTCTGCGATGACATGGGGATTAAGCTAATCCGATCATCGCCATATTACGCCTGAGCCAACGGGCAAGCCGAAGCATCCAATCAAAGCTTGATCAAGCTAATTAAAAGGAAGATTGAGGAGAACCCCAGGGTATGGCATGAGACGTTGTCAGAAGCTTTGTGGGCCTATCGCATGTCATGCCATGGAGCTATAAAGACTTCGCCGTACCGGCTTGTCTATGGACAGGAGGCCGTATTACCGTGGGAGATCACGGCCGGATCGAGACGTGTTACGTTTCGGAATGACCCGACACCCGAAGAATATGCAACCCCGATGAGTGACACTATTGAGGATGCAACGGAACTTAGACTTTGGTCGCTAGAGAAGATTAAAGAAAATAAAGCCGGGGTAGCTCGGGCGTACAATAAAAAGGTGAGACCAAAGGAGTTTCGAGGTTGGCGATTTAGTATGGGAAGCCGTGTTGCCATTAGGAACCAGGGATAAAGCATACGGCAAATGGTCTCCTAATTGGCACGGTCCTTACAAAGTCATCCAAGTTCCGAAGGGCAATGCCTATATGCTTGAACAATTGGATGGTGTGAAGTTCTCAGTGGCCGTCAACGGCCAACATCTCAAGAAGTATTTCCCAAGCATGTGGGAGGATAGGCAGTAAGATGTGGAGGCCGATTTTTAGATCGGCCAGTAAAAAAAATCACAGCCGATGTACAGACATCGACTTGAGAAAACATGTGGAAACAACAGTGTGCTAACAGCCGATGCACAGGCATCGACTTCAGAATAGTAAAGCCGATGCATGGCCATCGACTCTAGCGAAACGAGCTCAATCCAGATCATAATATTTGGGATAATTTCCTGGTGTTTTGTTGAGAGTTCAATCTGCACGTTCATGATGGTTCGGACGGGGCCAAACCTGCTGGGTTGTACGGTTAGGCAACGGTTTCTTGCCTCGAATTGCTTTTGTAAGTGCAAACCGATGCCTCGTCGTCGGCTCTTTGTACCACGATCTTGATGTGACGATCGGCGAAGTTGACAAGAAAGCAAGATTCATTGGGGGAGGAGCCGATTGCTCAGGAAGAGCAGGAGCCAAAATGCTACTACCACTCCCTAGTATAAGGGCCGTTGCTGCCTTCGTCTTCCTCATCGTTGTCAGATCTAGGGGCCGTTGCGGCCCTCGTCTCCCTCATTGTCATCATCGCTGACGTTGTCCTACCAGGCACGGAGTGCTTCGCTGGTGGGTAACCTTCGAGGGAGTCATCATTGTCATCCTCTACCTTCCCCGAGAAATCGTCAAGATGAAGTTTTTGCCGATGACTGAGGAGTTGAGAAGATAAGGTGTCATGATAAAGGATGCTGCAACAGTTCCGCTCTGCCATGACATGTCCCGGCGAAAGAAAAGCATAATGATTTTGGAAATGTCATTTCCAAAACCAGGGGGGCATGTGTTATCACCAGAATTTGACCAAGTCAGAGGTGGGCCGCGATTGAAGATGGATTTGAAGATATATACATAGAAGGAGCACATGAATCGGCCTTTTATACCAAGTTGGGCTAAACTGCCCATGTATCTGTAACATATTAGATCGCATCTTAGTTTAGAAGTTAGAGTTTTACCCGTGCACGGTTTAGTGCACGCCCACATTAGAAAGTCCCTTGGACTATAAATATGTATCTAGGGTTTATGGAATAAACAACAACCAACGTTCACCCCAAACAAATCTCGGCGCATCGCCAACTCCTTCGTCTCGAGGGTTTCTACCGGTAAGCACCATGCTGCCTAGATCGCATCTTGCGATCTAGGCAGCGTAATGCCTATCCCCGTTGTTCATGCGTTGCTCGTACTGAAGCCTTTTTGATGGTGAGCAACGTAGTTATCTTAGATATGTTAGGGTTAGCATCGTTCTTCGTATAATATGCTATCGTAGTGCGACCCTTGCATGTCTAGCCGCCCTTACACCTATCTTAGGTGTAGGGGCGGCACCTCGCTTGATCATTATTTAGTAGATTCGATTCGTTACGATTGCTCCTTGATTCTTCAAGGATTAGTTTAATATCTGCAATAGTTAGGCCTTACAAAGGGTTGGAGGATCCAGCGGCGTGTAGGGTGTAGTTTGCTAGCCCTAGACAGGATGTTCCGAGGATCAACCTCGTGTTGGTTTTTAGGCCCCGTCTAGGACCGGCTTACGATCACCGTACGCGAGCGCGAGGCCCAGTCGTGAGTAGGATGATCCGATTATGCGGTGAAAACCCTAAATCGTCGTAGATCATATTAGCTTTATCTTGATCAAGCAGGACCACCATATATTCGGACACCTTGTACGAATCATGGGTGGATCGGCTCTTTGAGCCGATTCACAGGATAACCTGAGAGCCGATCGAGGCTCGTATTTAACGTTTACGTGTGTGCCCTGCAGGAAACTAAGCGAGGCATCATCCACACCTTCCTGACCAGGTATAGGTCAGGTGGCACGCCCTTGCGACAGCATCGGGTGTGTGACCAGAAGGCTTTGCGGGCCGTCGCTCAGAGGGACTGGGGCCAGCCGCAGCCCTAGTTGTTCCCGGCTCTACTGTGTTGCCAGTCGTTGCCCGACGGTGGGTTTCTGACGCCAACATATTCATTCCTCCTTCAAAACCCTGAATTCAAAAGAGGTAATGTCAAAGTTTATCGCACACTCAAAACCCTAAACCCTAATGGCAACGAGAGAGAAACTTGATCCCACTTAGGTTTTTCTGCAATTAAGCGTGAATTTTTTTCCAGTTTTGCGATGCAATGCACATCCCTTTTCTAATTGTACCCCGCAATCGTTTGGAAACTTAGGGTGTTACATTGGAATCTAGATTTTCAATAACAAGAGGTTATGTTTTTCTCCCATTTAGGCGAGACACACATTTTGTCCAACATTTTATAAGCCGAGTCCTCGTGATTGTTGGACCAAGTATATTGTATCCACTCAAAACAATCCCATCAGATATTATTGAGAGACAATAGATATTGCATCTACTATATCGACCATGTTAGTTTAGCTTGTGAATATTTGATCACAAGAGGGATTAAGAAACATCCGGATGAACAAAGTGAGATGATGGTTTTGAATGATCTTGAGTTAATTTTTTTTTTGGATATGAGATGTTTTTGGTTATGCTTATTTAAACTTCTTTGATTTATCATATATATTACTTAATCAACAAATGACAATTTAATAATGAAAATTAAATTCGTGTTTCCTTTTTCTTTTGTTCTTTTTGAAGCACATGATAACATTAGTATAGGTAGTGTTTGATTGTTGTATAGACACCTTCAGAAGGAAGGAAATAGAAAATGCAAGGGCAATGACAATGTACTAACCGGACTCAAGCGTGGGGGCGAAGCTATGTCTTTGCAAGTTTTCCAAATATGACGGGGACATCTCAAAAAAATGAGGCGGGGAAAATTAGAGGCGGGGTGGGAGTGGGGGTGGGGGTGCGGTGGGGGGGGGGGGAGCAAGTTAGTGTACGCCTCACTTTTATTGCTTTATATATTTTGCGTAATTGCATTGGTACTATCATGTATTCCTACGAAACTCGTCTCTAACATTTAAATAACTTAACCGCTCATGTTATACCTTGTACTACCTCTGATTCAAGGAATAAGGCGAACCCGTATTCCAAGATGAACTTTGACCATAAAAATTGAGCAACAAAATCTTGATTATATTATATGTAATTACCATCGTTGGATTCATATTGAAAAAAACTTTTTAATGATACTAATTTCATATAAACAATATTTATCTATTTGAAGTAAATCTTGGTCAAATAAAAAGCACGTAAAATAAGGGCAGCTTATCTATCTATCTATCTATTATATACTAAAAGCAAAATAAGGTGTTTTAAATAGAGACACAAGGTTAATCCACATCATCAAAATTATTATTTATCATTGGATCTGTAATGTGTGGTCAGGATTTAATAAGGGACGAATATTTACGTAAACATGGACATGTGCAACACAAACGTTCAATTGACACGATCTATTTTTTATAGCAAAATATCTAAACCACCATGGTTAGGCCCGTAAGTTATGGCTGGGATTTTAAGAAAAAAGTCAAGGCACATAAAATCTATTATATACTAAAAGCAAAATAAGGTGTTTTAAATAGAGACACAAGGTTAATCCACATCATCAAAATTATTATTTATCATTGGATCTGTAATGTGTGGTCAGGATTTAATAAGGGACGAATATTTACGTAAACATGGACATGTGCAACACAAACGTTCAATTGACACGATCTATTTTTTATAGCAAAATATCTAAACCACCATGGTTAGGCCCGTAAGTTATGGCTGGGATTTTAAGAAAAAAGTCAAGGCACATAAAATTGTAGTTTAAAGGAATAACAAACATGGAAACCTGAGTCCCTTTACTACACGAGTAAAGGGTGTTGCTTTTCTAAAACTGGAAGAGTCCTATTTGATCAAGTCTGGGTAAGCCATATACGTACCTGCCTATTTGTTAATCTCATCTGGACCAATTTTTAAGAAGTTTAGAGAGTTGTTCGTGTACTACGCAAGAGCTGGATGTGTCGTGTATAAATTTCTGAAACCAAACATGCATGGCAATATTTCTAGACTAGGACGTGAAACATACTAAAATCAGAATTTAATTTTTTTCGTAAGTACGTGCGCGATAGGCCACCCCTAGGAGCTAAGCGAGAGTGTCGGCGAGGAGGACGTGTTGTGCGTCGAGCTGCTGCCGTCGTCCCGCCGTGAGCCCGGCAGCCTAGAGGACTATGGTGGACATTAGTGTGAATGATTTATACTATACATGAATTTAGTATATTTAAACACTCGGAAGAAAAAAAACTCCCTCCCTCTTGAGAATGATGTAGAAGATTTTTCTAAACTCGGATATATTTTTACATTAAATAATGTACATATATATTTAAAATTAGAAAAAATTATAACAGCCTTTCTGTGATAGAGGTAGTGCAAAGTAGAGCATATGTATGTATGATATATGAAAAGAATATTATACATAAATAATGCACACGGATCTTGCTCCACAATTATTTAGCTTGAAGAGTTGGATACAAGTCATTCTCCCCAATTTCAGGTAATATATGATTGGTCATTGCCCTAAGCCCACACACTCATGCATGGTGAGTGCATGATACCATATGTACATCACACATGCATGCCATGGGGTTTATCACAACTCATTGCTAATCAGTTATTATGAGGAAAGTGTGTAATTGGTTCTGAAGAGTGAATAGGCTCCATGTTAGATAAATTATATTCGATAGACCGCAATGTTTCAAAGAAACATGTTAGAAAAATGCTATGTTTGGCTACATTTGTTTATGAAACTTTTCATCCGGTAATTTCAAGATAGACATGTCCAACTTCTAAGCCCGCTCCATACAAATTTATGGTTATATTCATTCAGACTTCGGCTAAGTGTGTATGACGCATTAAAATAAACAATAATTATATTCATATTTATAATTTATTATTATTTTAGTATCTTTATGCGTGGATTTAAGTTGTTTTATCAAAATTTCCACACTGTCGTAAATATATTTAAAATTAGAAAAAATTATAACAGCCTTTCTGTGATAGAGGTAGTGCAAAGTAGAGCATATGTATGTATGATATATGAAAAGAATATTATACATAAATATTGCACACGAATCTTGCTCCACAATTATTTAGCTTGAAGAGTTGGATACAAGTCATTCTCCCCAATTTCAGGTAATATATGATTGGTCATTGCCCTAAGCCCACACACTCATGCATGGTAAGTGCATGATACCATATGTACATCACACATGCATGCCATGGGGTTTATCACAACTCATTGCTAATCAGTTATTATGAGGAAAGTGTGTAATTGGTTCTGAAGAGTGAATAGGCTCCATGTTAGATAAATTATATTCGATAGACCGCAATGTTTCAAAGAAACATGTTAGAAAAATGCTATGTTTGGCTACATTTGTTTATGAAACTTTTCATCCGGTAATTTCAAGATAGACATGTCCAACTTCTAAGCCCGCTCCATACAAATTTATGGTTATATTCATTCAGACTTCGGCTAAGTGTGTATGACGCATTAAAATAAACAATAATTATATTCATATTTATAATTTATTATTATTTTAGTATCTTTATGCGTGGATTTAAGTTGTTTTATCAAAATTTCCACACTGTCGTAATGATATAGAATCAAGAGATGATTCTTCCATGTGCCTCAAGAGTTAGTTTTAGAAACATGTCATGTGAACAATGTTGGAGTTCTTATTTGGAATCAAACTCAGTGATACATAAGTAATTCGTTAGCATAGTTGGATTAAACAGAAAATAGAGTAAGAACAATTGTAACATCCCAGGTAATGGGGTTACAAAAATAGAGGAAACAGATGTGTGCATTGCATTCATGCATAGAAAATCTGGGGAATTTTCGCGCTTTAAAGTAAAACTGTCACAGTAACTGAAGATTCACTTGACCTTGGTGGAATTGAAGTAGCTCATCAAGTCAAGTGCTATAAACCTCAGTGTGATCTTTGTTAAAACCTGTTTTGGGTAGAGATGATTTGATCTAAGGGGTTAGATCAAATGGAACTAACACAACAACACTCTAAACAATGATCAATTGCTTGATCTTATAAAAGATCATAACATGGTATTCCTTGCCATAATATATGAACTTACATCTATTTGGAAATCAAGTAACAATAAATGGAGAAACTATTCTTCACTTATCTTTTCCATGTCTTAAACAAATCCTTGATCCTACCATGAACCTCATGGTATTCATTCTATTTCAACTGCGGGAACATAATAAGGAGATCAACTCCAGAAATATTTATCCTTCTCTATTCCATGACATGATACATCAACCCTAGAGAGGTGAGAGTTCTATAGTATTTATTAGGGAAGCAATGGAAAACCTTCAGCTAAAACCTTGGATATACATCCATGTAATCCAACCATCACCTTGGAGAGAAACCCTAGGATATTATTCCAGACCATCCCTAGAGAGAGAACCCAATTATATTAACCATAGATATTGGTGACTACATCATTATCTTTGGAGAATAACTTTAGGTTAGAATTGAAGTTCTTCCCAAATGAGAGAGAGAGCATTCATATCAATCCTAGCTTTACCTAATTAAGAATAAAGGACAATTCTTGAACTAAAGTATTAGGACCTAAACCATTTCACTTCCAAATGATGGGATAACCTAATATCAAATGGAACAAGACTATATCCATGAGTTGGTAAAATAAAGTAGAACCTAACCTAACATCTCAGGCATTCTCTTGGGATATAAACTTCAGAGGCAACCATAGTAGTCCCATTCAAGAAGGTAAATTAGAAATACTAAACCTAGTTGATCAAGACAATACTTAATCTTGGGAGTGAGAAAACCTAAATTCTTGAGAGCTAACTTAGAAGCCAAACCTTGATCATTATAAATTGAATGATGATCATAAACCCTAAGAACTTGAAGTAGAGATATTAAAGAACAAGTTGATCATGCCTAATCCATGACCATAGTTTGGAGAAATAGGAGAGCAATCCAAATGCTAACACTTATATGATCAGTAGATATTATTCATCACATGAAATCATGGGAGATCACTAGTAAGCAAACCTAGGCTTACATCCCAACCTTAACTTGGGAATCACTTGGTGATCATAAGTACAATTCTACCACATCTACATTCCATTTATCTACCATTTCAGAACCATAAGAAAACCTTAGAGTAAAACTCCATACTTAATATGGTGAGAAACCATCCATCCATATGACCAAAGTTAACTATAAAAAGAAACATAACTACTTTAGTTACTTTAATGATTAATTGAGGAAAATAATAGAAGTTAATTGGTATAAGATAAAACCAATTCTCAAAGCCTTAGTAATTAAAGGGGAACATAAACAACTAAGCAAGTAACCATATTACCATGGTTAGGGAAGAATAAACTCTAGCAAATGCAATATGGTGTCATCTCAACTCTATAAACTAGAATTATATCTCAACTCTAGTTTAGGTATCACTATGGTGATCATAATATAAACCCATGCCGTAATTGAAATTCAAACCAATAGCCATTAGGTAAATATAATGAGAACCCTAATGGTTCATTAATTAAATCCAATGCTTCCATTATAAAACAAAAGAGCTACCTAATGCTAAGTCCTATAATCGAACCCATGTGTGGTTATCAACCACTTATGTTTGTAACCAAGATCAACCACGAGGGAGACAATAACCACCTTAGGTACCTTCAAAGATAATAATGGTGTTAACTTTACAAGGGGGTTGTAATAGAAATCATAAAGCCCTAATAAATTGTTGCTCATATAAAATAATGTGCAAGTGATTAACTCCTCAAATGGAAACCAAGACATAATCACAATCTCTGAAATACTTTGAGATGACAGTATCCATTCTCATAATTCTAAACAGAATAAATTGCATGATAGAAAGGGAATTAAAGTAAAAAATATAAGTTTATGTCTAAGTGTTATTTTGAATAAGTTCAAAAATATGCAAGTAATCTAATATCAAATATGAATTCAAATAGAATAGTGAAACAATAGTCAGTATACTAAATCTTGAATGAATTAGTATAATTACAAATAACCGCAAACAGTATTGAATTCAAATATGAATTCAAATAGAAAATTACAAAACAGAAAATAAAATAAGAAGGAGCTTACCTGGCTTACCAGCCGATGCAGCCCAGCTGCCAAAACCACTAGCACAACCCAGCACCAGCCCACAATCCGGCCCACCAAAGCAGTCCATCAATGGCCCAACCCAACTTAACCCTTCGCCAGATATTTCACGAGGGAGGGGATCGTCTTCCACCTCTCGATCGAGCAAGCTGCTCGGTGGCAGCACCACGGCCACCGGCCGCGCCAAGATGTGTGCCGCCGCCCCCGAATGTCTATAAGGATCGCCGCGCCGCCGTTAGGAACCCTAATGAGCCATTCCCCTTTCTCTCTGCTCCAAAATTCTCCCCAGATGAAACCCTAGCTCGCCGGCCATCGATTATCGCCGTCGATTGAGACAGTACCAAGCCTCGGCGTGGTCACCACCGTCACCACCACCCTCGACACGCTCGGCATACGGGGGGAATCGAGCCAATAAGCCCCGGAGCGTCTCCGACGAGCTTGTCTTCTCCGACGCCGGGAGACGCCGATTGCGCCGATTCCGACCTCCTCTTGCTCCGCCGTCACGCCCTTCGTGATCACGGTGAGCTGCTGGTGCTCAAGCACCCCTCAGCTTCTTTTATTTCCCTTTGCATCATCACCGCGACGCGCATCTGCGAGAGCCGCCGCTCGGCATCACCGACGGTGAAGCTCCGGTGACCACTTCCTAGCAGCGCCGCCACCATAATGTACACCGTAGAGCGCTGAGTGGTTTGAGCCTAGTAGATCGTCTGCGGGAGCCCGACAGCGCCGTCGCCGTCGACGACCGGCTCGCCGGCAGTAGCCTCCACGCCACGGTGGCGATTTTGACTCGGTCAAATGCCCCGTGGCAGGTGAGGTGGACACGGCCCCACCAGTCATAGACTGTGTGGGTGTTCTGTCCGGGTAACATTAGTACTTATTCATTTTAATTCAATTTCATAATTCCAGAAACTTTAAAAGAATTTAGAAAATTCATATTAACTCGAAAAAAATTAAAATAAGATATTAAAATTCTTAAAAAAGAAAACTCTATCCAATAAAAATATAAAATGAAATTTTTATTTTTAATAAAAAATCAATTATTTATTACTGATTAATTAAGCCTTTTCCTTTAATTCTAAATACAATTAAAAATTCAGAAAATTAAGAAACCATTTATAAATTAAATAAAACCAGGAAGCAAATAAAGAAAACATGAAAATTAATTTTCTTTATTTGCCATCCTATTAAATCATTATTAGGGAAATTTAAACCCTAATTAATAATTACTCTAAAAATAATAAAAAGCCAAAATTGAATATTATTTTATTCTGGAGATATTAATAACTTCAACTTTATTAATGAAGTTATTAATCCTAGAATTATAGAATAATTAGGAAAACCCTAATCCCATTTGAAACAAAGTGCTAACCTCATAATTTCATGTGGAACCCTAAAACCCCAATTCAATTAGAAACACTAGCTCTATTAACCCATATGAACCCTAAGTTGTCCTAAACCTAAACCCTAGGGTATACCTTGTGATCATCCTACTTTCTTTTGATCCATAAAACTATAATTAGCAATTAAACACTTACCATGTCCACATAAAATGTAGAACCCTATCACTAGCAAATTAGTATTCCAAGTATGCATACCATTAAACCAAGGTAATCAATTAAGATCAACCAAGTGTAAACCCTAGATCCTATCGCCAAAACCATCACCCTTATTTATCCCTATTTAGCATCACACCATTGTGATGAACTCCAATAGCAACCATGCTAATATTGACATCACATCCCATACACACTAAACCCTATTAGTGTGAGATAATTATTAAACATCCTATTTAGGAAACCACTATTCCTTACTTAGTAGCTCCAATAGCAAACCTAGACAACCTCAACCCTAATTGATATACTTCTTATTATTTAAGAAGTATGTTCTTCAAAAGTTATTCTTTTGAAGAAAATAAGGAATCATCACCAACCCTGCTTATAAGGACCTATAAACCCTAGCCAGCTTTCATTAGCAAGATAAACCAACCTTGACAACAACCATGTATAATGAATTGCTTAGGATGCCTAGGCTTATCTTAACCTTACAAGCCCTAGGTGTCGATGAGTCCAACATTGTTGTGATCCATCTAACACTTACTCCAAAAACTACTTGGAACCATAATAAATTATAGAACTCCACCCACCTAATTATCATACTTGTTCTTTATTAAAGAACATGTTCTTCAAAAGTTATTCTTTTGAAGTATATGATAATTAATCCTTAACCATGCCATCTAGTACTAAAACTGACCACTGTTCTTTACTTGATAACATTATGCCAATTATCATTCTTTGTGTGCTCAATTGATTATTATTCCTTATTGTCTACCTGTTGATAATACCAAGTAATCACACCTGAATAAGAACCTTGTATGTGAATCACTCTAAAAGTGCAACACACCCTGAACCAATCATTACAACTCACTGATCCTAAATCATCGGGGTTAGGTCACGCTTAGAGCGATTGCATCTCATACTTATGCATTATTGCATCTTTGCCAATCTTTTAAACATCGTCCTTACCGGACGATGATGCTATTTCAGAATTTGGAGTTATTGCGTATCGAAGACCTTGCCTGCATAATCTTGCAGTCAAGAAAGGCAAGTTCATCGCTTGCTCATGTCATTTGAGTATCTTTATCAAATTACTTGCAAAGTACTATAATTATCACTATTGCATAAAAACCAAAACCACTACTTTCATAACTATGAATATGACTATGTGGTGGGCAATGGAACCATGGATTGTGTTGATATGGTGGAGGTTCCATTGCAAGGGTTTATATCCATCTAGGATTAAACAACAAATGTCGCCGAGTGATTCTTGTGCCGTAATACCCGTGTTAACCATAAGATCCGGAGTGGGACGGAATAGTCAAAAGTGTTTCCACCTCTCGTTCATCAACGGATGCGCTTTACCGTAGTACACTTGTAATCCAAGGGGGCAAGCTGGTGAGGATGGGGAGTCCTAAGTCCCCACGGCATAGTCCGTAGTACACTTGTCGCCCGAAGGAGCAAGATGGTGAGGCTGGGGAGTCCTAAGTCCCCACGGTATTGCGGTCTAGGATGGGTTGCAGCCACCGGCGTAGGAGTGTATGGTAGAGCCCAGCACTCGTTGTCGTGGTCGGGGTCCACCCCGAAATACGGGAATAATGGGACCGACGTGGACCCAGGGTCGGCGCATGCAACAAAGGGTGGGTGTTCGAGGTAGCGGAGGAACATGATTGGCTAGACCTTATACCGGGCCTCACACCAAAGGAAGTGTGGACGGGAACATATGCCCGGTTGGCACCAAGGTTAAGATCTCTTATGGGTAAAGCAACACACCTCTGCAGAGTGTAATGAATCGTGACCTGTCACTCCCTGTTCCGGGATATGGAACTGCGAACGCTGCCGGAAAGGAGCTCCATGAAGTTCTAGTAAACCGGTGAAGGCTGACGGACATAGTTCTTCTGAATAAAAGCAACCTTTTGAAGAAATGGTTATGAAAACCTGCATTGGTATTATACTTTCTGGTCTAATGACATAGCTAGTGCATTAAACACCTCTTTCCTATAATGAACTTGTTGGGTACGGTCGTACTCATCCCACTCTTAAATCCCCTGCTTAGATATGGAGGCATCGAAGGAGTATCTACAGTGCAACTCGAAGGTCGAGAAGTCAACAACTACTTCAAGAGACAAGACCCTGTCAGAGGAGACAGATACCACATACATCAAGGAGAAAACCTAGTTTAGCCGTAGGAGGGAACTAGTTTCCTAAACCTAGCTCCTATTTAGCTAGAATCTGTTCATAGCCTCTGTAGCTAGTTAAATACTCTTCAAACAGAGTTCGTGTTAGGATTAGACTACGAGTCGATCTTCTGGAGTTTATTTGCAGTTTTACCTCATTGTAAAGTAGGAGGCTATGATGATCTTATGTAACAGAGTCGGTGTTGTAATTCTATAGACATGCCTTGGACCCGCATATGTTTCTGTTGTACCACTCGAGCGATATAATACTAGTGGAACGGTGTTTCATTGGTGTTATATCGGACTTGCATACTACACCATGCAGTGGTATGCCGGGTCACCACAGTTGGTATCAGAGCAAATGCTTTGACCTTAGGATTAAAACCCTTTAAAGGAGACCTATAGGATTGGTAGTGTCTATAGGAAGTTGTCCTAGTTAAACCAAATATTCTTATGACTTGAGATGGATATTCACTTGAGAATAATCCTGACACACTTGAGTCAACCTTATTAATCTATCTTTTCTAAGCAAAGTTAGTTAGTTAATCCCAAGTATGTAGCATACCATTATGTCCTTAAAACAATAGATGAGTAGATCACAGTTGGTATACAATACATGGTAGTCCAAAGAAAGGATACAACCATAAGGAAGATATCCTATTGGAAGATGTGTACCAACACATGTTATAGTTAAATAAGAATTATCCAGACCTGTAATAGGAATTATATCAATTGATGAAGATAATTAAGATATCCTAATAGAAGATGTAGACCAAGATAAGTAATGAGTAAGTAAAATTTTCTAGACGTGTGAAACAAATGATAGTAAGTGATACAAACAAGTGATATGAGTAGTATAGACCATGATGAGTCAATCATGGGAAATAAGGAAGAGTGATAGGAAAGATATATGTCTACTACAAGTTAGAGTGGCTAATCATATATGATTCACCTGAGAATCATTATGTGATGGACTAAAACCTCATAATTAATTAAGAGGAGTACAATAAGAAGCCAAGTGCAAAACTATAGTGCAAGATTTGTGTTCCAAAACCATGGGAAGTGTGCCAAGCACATCATGACCATAGTCTTATGATAATTTAAACGCTTGGAAGTATAGGAGTTATATTTCCATATTATGTGTTTAGAGTAGCAATGTTAGAACCAAAATACATCATGTGAGGTATCATACAAAATAGTCCTCAATAGCACTTATATATGGTATAATACTAAGTTAAGTAGTACTTCCAAAGAAAATTAGGTTAACCTTAACTATCCTAGACCACTTTGTTTCAAGTTTATCTCATTGCAAATGTGCAATTAAGGTAAAGGTTGAGACAAATAGTAGAATTCCCTATATTCGTGCTAAGTATCACGATAAAAACCTATATTATGTGGTGTTCTATACTGCACATCAGAGCCTGATGTTTAGAGATGTCTTACTCAACAATCATATTCAGGCTTATGATGATGTGTATTATAAACACAAAGCTGAATCTTCTTGGATTTTATTTGGATTTTCATTGTTTGACTAGATCCATACATGAAGTTTGACTTTGATATGCAAATGCAAGTTGCAATATCAAGCTCTTACTTGATGCTATAGATTTAGAGGGTAATAGTATTCGTGTGAGGAAGTGACGATTTCTGAAGATTATGAAGACAAGATGAAGGTTCATCAGAAAAAGGAAGCAAAGTTGTGGGAAGCAACCACAATACTCTGAAGGAAGTGCTAATCAACATTCATGCTTTACCTAAACAGAGGAGTACTTTAGTACATAAGAAGCATGAAGGTGAGAAAGCTGGTGATTATGGTGAAGCTCAAGCAGATCCATAGTCAACATAGAAGAGGGAATGCATGGGAAATCACTTCGAATACTATAATCATAGTGTCGGCTAGTGGTTTTCTTGCAACAATAAACCCTCGAAGAAAGAAAGATGACCTATGAACCCATAGAAGATATAAGAAGACCATAGTTGGTATCAGAAGATCACAATTGGTATAGGATCAATACTGCGAGATAAAATAGAAGATGTCTCGACCAGTTTATAAGAACCTATAATAGAATCCATTTTTAGATATCAAATAGCCACAGTTGGTATAATAACCACAGCTGGTATCAGTTGGTATTACAAATAGTCCACGATTTAATTAGTTGTAACAAAAGTTTGTGAACAAATAAAAATCTTGTCACCCAAATAGCTAGATCTATAAACATGTAGTCAAAGGATTCACATTGGATGTCCACAATTGAGTGGATACACCACAAGGATTCTTCACAAGACCTTAGAAGAATATAAACCACAAGCTACACCTAGACTAATATTCTAACTATCAATCCAATGGTTGGAATAAAAGGAGTTGAAAACCATAAGAAAACTCTAAGGGGTAGAGTAAAGATTGAGTTGGATGTACAATGACTCAATACTTTCAGAAGGAAGTCAGACCAGAAGCCGAGGTTCATACCTCGAGGAGGTAAGAAGTGGACTATAACTTGAGAAAGTGAGTAGTATTTACTCAGAAGTACGGAAGCTCAAGTAAGTCAAAGATAAAGAAGTTGGACGAAGGAAATATCAGAGACCAAATATAGCTTAAGGAAGTCAAAGACTGAAGGGATTTGACCATACCAGAATCAGAGACAACATGAAAGATTCCTTTCATGGAACCTAAGAAACCAAAACAATTATAGGTATCAACTATAAACCATGATTGGATGGACTCAATGAGTCTAATCCATTCCTAGGAAAATAAACCGTCACAACCAATTCCATGGTAAGTGCCTTACCAAGTACCATTACTGCACTTTTGGTAGTAAGGGAAAACAAAGACCTATTTTATCAAATAGGAGAATGTTATCCAATTAGTCCTCAATTAAGACTGCCAGGACAAGAAGAAGTCCCAATCATTGAATATTCAATGAGAAAGGAAACAAGCTTATAATATTGGAGGAAATCATGGAAGTAAAGGAAGTAATAGTTGTTTGATGTCAACCACTAATGGATTCCAGGAAGAATCTGGACAAGGGATATATTCAATTATATCCAATAAGATCACCACGGAGTTCGAGAAAAGAAGTAGGCTGCACAAGTCAGATCCACACTCCGAAACGTAAGAGAGTTCAAACTTCGAGGACGAAGTTTAGTTTAAGGGGTAGAGACTGTAACATCCCAGGTAATGGGGTTACAAAAATAGAGGAAACAGATGTGTGCATTGCATTCATGCATAGAAAATCTGGGGAATTTTCGCGCTTTAAAGTAAAACTGTCACGATGATCGAAGATTCACTTGACCTTGGTGGAATTGAAGTAGCTCATCAAGTCAAGTGCTATAAACCTCAGTGTGATCTTTGTTAAAACCTGTTTTGGGTAGAGATGATTTGATCTAAGGGGTTAGATCAAATGGAACTAACACAACAACACTCTAAACAATGATCAATTGCTTGATCTTATAAAAGATCATAACATGTTATTCCTTGCCATAATATATGAACTTACATCTATTTGGAAATCAAGTAACAATAAATGGAGAAACTATTCTTCACTTATCTTTTCCATGTCTTAAACAAATCCTTGATCCTACCATGAACCTCATGGTATTCATTCTATTTCAATCTGGGGAACATAATAAGGAGATCAACTCCAGAAATATTTATCCTTCTCTATTCCATGACATGATACATCAACCCTAGAGAGGTGAGAGTTCTATAGTATTTATTAGGGAAGCAATGGAAAACCTTCAGCTAAAACCTTGGATATACATCCATGTAATCCAACCATCACCTTGGAGAGAAACCCTAGGATATTATTCCGAGACCATCCCTAGAGAGAGAACCCAATTATATTAACCATAGATATTGGTGACTACATCATTATCTTTGGAGAATAACTTTAGGTTAGAATTGAAGTTCTTCCCAAATGAGAGAGAGAGCATTCATATCAATCCTAGCTTTACCTAATTAAGAATAAAGGACAATTCTTGAACTAAAGTATTAGGACCTAAACCATTTCACTTCCAAATGATGGGATAACCTAATATCAAATGGAACAAGACTATATCCATGAGTTGGTAAAATAAAGTAGAACCTAACCTAACATCTCAGGCATTCTCTTGGGATATAAACTTCAGAGGCAACCATAGTAGTCCCATTCAAGAAGGTAAATTAGAAATACTAAACCCTAGTTGATCAAGACAATACTTAATCTTGGGAGTGAGAAACCTAAATTCTTGAGAGCTAACTTAGAAGCCAAACCTTGATCATTATAAATTGAATGATGATCATAAACCCTAAGAACTTGAAGTAGAGATATTAAAGAACAAGTTGATCATGCCTAATCCATGACCATAGTTTGGAGAAATAGGAGAGCAATCCAAATGCTAACACTTATATGATCAGTAGATATTATTCATCACATGAAATCATGGGAGATCACTAGTAAGCAAACCTAGGCTTACATCCCAACCTTAACTTGGGAATCACTTGGTGATCATAAGTACAATTCTACCACATCTACATTCCATTTATCTACCATTTCAGAACCATAAGAAAACCTTAGAGTAAAACTCCATACTTAATATGGTGAGAAACCATCCATCCATATGACCAAAGTTAACTATAAAAAGAAACATAACTACTTTAGTTACTTTAATGATTAATTGAGTAAAATAATAGAAGTTAATTGGTATAAGATAAAACCAATTCTCAAAGCCTTAGTAATTAAAGGGGAACATAAACAACTAAGCAAGTAACCATATTACCATGGTTAGGGGAGAATAAACTCTAGCAAATGCAATATGGTGTCATCTCAACTCTATAAACTAGAATTATATCTCAACTCTAGTTTAGGTATCACTATGGTGATCATAATATAAACCCATGCCGTAATTGAAATTCAAACCAATAGCCATTAGGTAAATATAATGAGAACCCTAATGGTTCATTAATTAAATCCAATGCTTCCATTATAAAACAAAAGAGCTACCTAATGCTAAGTCCTATAACTGAACCCATGTGTGGTTATCAACCACTTATGTTTGTAACCAAGATCAACCCTGAGGGAGACAATAACCACCTTAGGTACCTTCAAAGATAATAATGGTGTTAACTTTACAAGGGGGTTGTAATAGAAATCATAAAGCCCTAATAAATTGTTGCTCATATAAAATAATGTGCAAGTGATTAACTCCTCAAATGGAAACCAAGACATAATCACAATCTCTGAAATACTTTGAGATGACAGTATCCATTCTCATAATTCTAAACAGAATAAATTGCATGATAGAAAGGGAATTAAAGTAAAAAATATAAGTTTATGTCTAAGTGTTATTTTGAATAAGTTCAAAATATGCAAGTAATCTAATATCAAATATGAATTCAAATAGAATAGTGAAACAATAGTCAGTATACTAAATCTTGAATGAAATAGTATAATTACAAATATCTGCAAACAGTAGTGAAATCAAATATGAATTCAAATAGAAAATTACAAAACAGAAAATAAAATAAGAAGGAGCTTACCTGGCTTACCAGCCGATGCAGCCCAGCTGCCAAAACCACTAGCACAACCCAGCACCAGCCCACAATCCGGCCCACCAAAGCAGTCCATCAATGGCCCAACCCAACTTAACCCTTCGCCAGATATTTCACGAGGGAGGGGATCGTCTTCCACCTCTCGATCGAGCAAGCTGCTCGGTGGCAGCACCACGGCCACCGGCCGCGCCAAGATGTGTGCCGCCGCCCCCGAATGTCTATAAGGATCGCCGCGCCGCCGTTAGGAACCCTAATGAGCCATTCCCCTTTCTCTCTGCTCCAAAATTCTCCCCAGATGAAATCCTAGCTCGCCGGCCATCGATTATCGCCGTCGATTGAGACAGTACCAAGCCTCGGCGTGGTCACCACCACCCTCGACACGCTCGGCATACGGGGGGAATCGAGCCAATAAGCCCCGGAGCGTCTCCGACGAGCTTGTCTTCTCCGACGCCGATTGCGCCGATTCCGACCTCCTCTTGCTCCGCCGTCACGCCCTTCGTGATCACGGTGAGCTGCTGGTGCTCAAGCACCCCCCAGCTTCTTTTATTTCCCTTTGCATCGTCACCGCGACGCGCATCTGCGAGAGCCGCCGCTCGGCATCACCGACGGTGAAGCTCCGGTGACCACTTCCTAGCAGCGCCGCCACCATAATGTACACCGTAGAGCGCTGAGTGGTTTGAGCCTAGTAGATCGTCTGCGGGAGCCCGACAGCGCCGTCGCCGTCGACGACCGGCTCGCCGGCAGTTGCCTCCATGCCACGGTGGCGATTTTGACTCGGTCAAATGCCCCGTGGCAGGTGAGGTGGACACGGCCCCACCAGTCATAGACTGTGTGGGTGTTCTGTCCGGGTAACATTAGTACTTATTCATTTTAATTCAATTTCATAATTCCAGAAACTTTAAAAGAATTTAGAAAATTCATATTAACTCGAAAAAAATTAAAATAAGATATTAAAATTCTTAAAAAAGAAAACTCTATCCAATAAAAATATAAAATGAAATTTTATTTTTAATAAAAAATCAATTATTTATTACTGATTAATTAAGCCTTTTCCTTTAATTCTAAATACAATTAAAAATTCAGAAAATTAAGAAACCATTTATAAATTAAATAAAACCAGGAAGCAAATAAAGAAAACATGAAAATTAATTTTCTTTATTTGCCATCCTATTAAATCATTATTAGGGAAATTTAAACCCTAATTAATAATTACTCTAAAAATAATAAAAAGCCAAAATTGAATATTATTTTATTCTGGAGATATTAATAACTTCAACTTTATTAATGAAGTTATTAATCCTAGAATTATAGGATAATTAGGAAAACCCTAATCCCATTTGAAACAAAGTGCTAACCTCATAATTTCATGTGGAACCCTAAAACCCCAATTCAATTAGAAACACTAGCTCTATTAACCCATATGAACCCTAAGTTGTCCTAAACCTAAACCCTAGGGTATACCTTGTGATCATCCTACTTTCTTTGGATCCATAAAACTATAATTAGCAATTAAACACTTACCATGTCCACATAAAATGTAGAACCCTATCACTAGCAAATTAGTATTCCAAGTATGCATACCATTAAACCAAGGTAATCAATTAAGATCAACCAAGTGTAAACCCTAGATCCTATCGCCAAAACCATCACCCTTATTTATCCCTATTTAGCATCACACCATTGTGATGAACTCCAATAGCAACCATGCTAATATTGACATCACATCCCATACACACTAAACCCTATTAGTGTGAGATAATTATTAAACATCCTATTTAGGAAACCACTATTCCTTACTTAGTAGCTCCAATAGCAAACCTAGACAACCTCAACCCTAATTGATATACTTCTTATTATTTAAGAAGTATGTTCTTCAAAAGTTATTCTTTTGAAGAAAATAAGGAATCATCACCAACCCTGCTTATAAGGACCTATAAACCCTAGCCGACTTTCATTAGCAAGATAAACCAACCTTGACAACAACCCTGTATAATGAATTGCTTAGGATGCCTAGGCTTATCTTAACCTTACAAGCCCTAGGTGTCGATGAGTCCAACATTGTTGTGATCCATCTAACACTTACTCCAAAAAACTACTTGGAACCATAATAAATTATAGAACTCCACCCACCTAATTATCATACTTGTTCTTTATTAAAGAACATGTTCTTCAAAAGTTATTCTTTTGAAGTATATGACAATTAATCCTTAACCATGCCATCTAGTACTAAAACTGACCACTGTTCTTTACTTGATAACATTATGCCAATTATCATTCTTTGTGTGCTCAATTGATTATTATTCCTTATTGTCTACCTGTTGATAATACCAAGTAATCACACCTGAATAAGAACCTTGTATGTGAATCACTCTAAAAGTGCAACACACCCTGAACCAATCATTACAACTCACTGATCCTAAATCATCGGGGTTAGGTCACGCTTAGAGCGATCGCATCTCATACTTATGCATTATTGCATCTTTGCCAATCTTTTAAACATCGTCCTTACCGGACAATGATGCTATTTCAGAATTTGGAGTTATTGCGTATCGAAGACCTTGCCCGCATAATCTTGCAGTCAAGAAAGGCAAGTTCATCGCTTGCTCATGTCATTTGAGTATCTTTATCAAATTACTTGCAAAGTACTATAATTATCACTATTGCATAAAAACCAAAACCACTACTTTCATAACTATGAATATGACTATGTGGTGGGCAATGGAACCATGGATTGTGTTGATATGGTGGAGGTTCCATTGCAAGGGTTTATATCCATCTAGGATTAAACAACAAATGTCGCCAGTGATTCTTGTGCCGTAATACCCGTGTTAACCATAAGATCCGGAGTGGGACGAAATAGTCAAAAGTGTGTCCACCTCTCGTTCATCAACGGATGCGCTTTACCGTAGTACACTTGTAATCCAAGGGGGCAAGCTGGTGAGGCTGGGGAGTCCTAAGTCCCCACGGCATAGTCCGTAGTACACTTGTCGCCCGAAGGAGCAAGATGGTGAGGCTGGGGAGTCCTAAGTCCCCACGGTATTGCGGTCTAGGATGGGTTGCAGCCACCGGCGTAGGAGTGTATGGTAGATCCCAAGCATCGTTGTCGTGGTCGGGGTCCACCCTGAAATACGGGAATAATGGGACCGACGTGGACCCAGGGTCGGCGCATGCAACAAAGGGTGGGTGTTCGAGGTAGCGGAGGAACATGATTGGCTAGACCTTATACCGGGCCTCACACCAAAGGAAGTGTGGACGGGAACATATGCCCGGTTGGCACCAAGGTTAAGATCTCTTATGGGTAAAGCAACACACCTCTGCAGAGTGTAATGAATCGTGACCTGTCACTCCCTGTTCCGGGATATGGAACTCGCGAACGCTGCCGGAAAGGAGCTCCATGAAGTTCTAGTAAACCGGTGAAGGCTGACGGACATAGTTCTTCTGAATAAAAGCAACCTTTTGAAGAAATGGTTATGAAAACCTGCATTGGTATTAGACTTTCTGGTCTAATGACATAGCTAGTGCATTAAACACCTCTTTCCTATAATGAACTTGTTGAGTACGCTCGTACTCATCCCACTCTTAAATCCCCTGCTTAGATATGGAGGCATCGAAGGAGTATCTACAGTGCAACTCGAAGGTCGAGAAGTCAACAACTACTTCAAGAGACAAGACCCTGTCAGAGGAGACAGATACCACATACATCAAGGAGAAAACCTAGTTTAGCCGTAGGAGGGAACTAGTTTCCTAAACCTAGCTCCTATTTAGCTAGAATCTGTTCATAGCCTCTGTAGCTAGTTAAATACTCTTCAAACAGAGTTCGTGTTAGGATTAGACTACGAGTCGATCTTCTGGAGTTTATTTGCAGTTTTACCTCATTGTAAAGTAGGAGGCTATGATGATCTTATGTAACGAGTCGGTGTTGTAATTCTATAGACATGCCTTGGACCCGCATATGTTTCTGTTGTACCACTCTGAGCGATATAATACTAGTGGAACGGTGTTTCATTGGTGTTATATCAGACTTGCATACTATACCATGCAGTGGTATGCCGGGTCACCACAACAATATATACATGGAGGTGGTTCGTCGGTCTATCATTAGAGAAAACAATGATGCAAGTGTAAGAGGAGCAATAACAGTACACTACTAGGAAAAGGCCTAGCCGTAAGACTGCCATCAGTGGCGCACCATGGCTGCCGTGCGCCACTACTACTTAGCAGTGGCGCACCACAAAACGGTGGGCCACTGTTACAAAAGTAGTAGTGGCGCACCTTGATTCTGGTGCGCCATAAGTAAGTGGTGACAGGAGGCCGGATCCTCCCCCAACCTAGTAGTGGCGCACGTCTCCGGGGTGCGCCACCGCTACATTCCTTACCTATGGCGCACGTTGCGGAGGTGCGCCACTGCTAGGAGGTGTCCGAGAGACCGTTTAGAGATGATAGGCTTAGCAATGGCGCACTGCCGTGGTGCGCCACTGCTACATAGGTTACCTATGGCGCATGTCATTAGGTGCGCCATCTGCTAGGGGGTGGCCGAGCCCCTTTTTAGAGATGAGAGGCGTGGCGGTGGCGCACCACTTAGTAGTGCGCCATTGCTATGTCTTAGCTTAATAGGTAAGTAGTGGTGAAGCTTTCTTAGCTTAATACCCTACTCAATCTCAACTTTTTACATCATCCAACACTCTAGGTCTCGCCGTATCGGTAACTTTGTTGGTTTTATGCTTTGTGTGTGACCGGTTCCGATCGTCTTGCACACACACGTATGTGCGCATGCGCGAAAAGCGTCTCGATCACGTGCATGTGTGTTGTATGCGAAGCCTCCACATGTGTTGTATATGCAAAGCCTCCGATCCACACATGTGTTGCATGTGTTTGTTTGCAGGGATTTGAAATGCAAAGGTCACCGCGAAATATGAGCCATGGGTACTAGCTTCCCAAGTGGACCAATGCTTCTTCATTACCGACCCGCAAAAGCCCAGCAGTGTTGTCGTGAGGAGAGGCAAAAGGAGCATCATCGGAATGGATGGAGCCGCCAACGAGCTAGACTTTGACCAAGTACGGCGATCCGAAGATGGAAGATGACGACGACGATGATGAAGAACCATACACAACAAGAAGAAGCAGGACCACCCTACCTAAAGGCCGTCCATTCAAGAGAAGAAGTCTAGGAGTTCCGGGGCTAAATTATTCAACCGCGAGAAAGAAGGGCAAGAAGATTGTGAAAAGATAATATGTATCATTTTCTTGTATGAATAATGGATGTCATATTGTTAATCTACACATTGTACCGATCAAAATAGACATATAATTTATATTTTTGGATATTTTCTAGATTCTATAGTATTTTAAATATTCTACATAATTATAATTATTTATGCCTTTTATTTTGGTGTATTATGCTATTTTGGATGTTTATTATAGTGTTAAATCAATTGAAAAAGAAAAGGAAAAAAATTGGGGCCGCCAGGGTTCGAACCTGGCCGCCAGGGTTTGGCACAAACCAACCAGGGACAGAGCCAGTGCGGTACTAATCGGAATATGTCAAATCCCCACGCGTTTTGCTTTTGACCTAGACATAAAGTGGTAGTGGCGCACCCCTAGAGGTGCGCTATTGCTAAGCCTCATAGTGGCGCACCACTAGAGGTGCGCTATTGCTAAGGGTGTCTGGGACTTAGCCAAAAATCCCCCGTCCCGACCACGCATCCTCCATTACCCATTCTTCCCCAGTACCACTCGATCCTCTCCGACGCCGGCGGCCGCCCCTCCCCCGAACGACGCGAGCGACCCCGGCGACGCCCTCCTCTCCTCGCCACCTCTCTGACGCCACCTCCCACCGGCGGCCACCCCTCCTCTCACGCGAGCGGCCATAGACACCGGCGCCCAGATCCCCTCCCCCTCGATTACCGCCTGCCACCGTCGCGTCGCCGCAGGTGAGGCCCGTCTCTCCTCCCTCCCTCTCTGACCTAGCGGCGTCCCTCCCTCTACTAACCACGTCATGGACACCAGCGCAGGCGCCCCAGTTCTTCATCGGCCACCGGTTCGTCAACGGCCCCGGTTCGTCGGCCACCGTAGGCGCTCAACCTCCCTCCCCGACCCCATCTGCCAACCTGCGCAAGGACACCATCCGCCTCGTGCCCGACCCCGAGGACCCCAACCGCCTCCAGCCAGCATCGCCGTCGCCGCAGGTGAGGCCCTCTCCCCTCCCTCCCTCTCGACCTAATTGGTGCACCTACATTGTTCCATTTTTGTTCAATTTAGGGGGAAAAAGAACACAAATGCTACTTGTTGTAACCTTAATTTGTAGCTTGTGTTGAGGTGTAACAGTGGAAGTTTGATTTTCGATGCTCTGTATGCACTATGCAATGATGCTCTGTATGCTTCACTATGTGCTTCAAAAATGAATGTAGAGTGTTTGCTTTCACTTGCCAATGCAGAGTGTTGATAGGTAGTTGTAGTTTTCATGCCTAGGTTACTGAATCTTACTGAGATTTCTGAGTTTTCATCTGTTACTTGGTGTTGTTGCTGCTGCTAGATAGGTGCCGACCAGTGAGCATTTCCTTCTAAAAAAAATACAGAGCTACCCTTTAAGAGTGAAATAGGCCAAATCTAACTAACTTGTCATTTTTAAGGTTGTTGCTGGTGCTAGATAGGTTGCTGCTGCTAGATAGGTTGCTGCTGCTAGATAGGTTGCTGTTGTTAGGTGCTGCTTGCTTGCTTGCTATGCTGCTGCTATGTGTTTTTCCCTAAGTGATGAAAGAGTGCAGTAATTCATACATGGATGTTTCTGTTCCTCAGTTTGAACTCCATAGTACCATGAACAAGTTTGTTGTGGTGTAAAGTGAATACTTTGCTAGCTCCCCGACATGGTTTGCTTGCCTGGTAGTGTGCAAAGTGTTGATATGCATACTTTAAACAGATATGCTCGCTTATACATGGTTACTTTATTTGATGGCTGGCTTGTGGCCTTGCTTGCTTTTCTGGTTCTACTTAGTTGGCCTAGGAGTGATTTCCTGGACCCTAAGTATATACTTCTACAGCTAGTGGATTTCGGTTCGGTGAAGGGATGTACTATATATTTTTGATAACAACAAATGATGTACTTGATTCTTTGGCCCTGGCAGCATATTATTGAATTAATTAGGAATTTGGAACATGGTGAAATGATATATTTCAGAATCACTAGCATATTTGAAATGCTGCTGCTGGTAATTGCTTCAGGCCTGCTACATACGCTGCTATAGCTTGTTGCTGCTAGCTAGCTTGGTGCTAGCTGCTGCTAGGTTGCTTGCTGCTGCTAGCTTGGTGCTGCTGCTAGCTGGCTGCTACTAGCATGCTACTAGGTGCTCGTTGGATGGTGCTACTCGGCTGCTCAGCTTGCTGCTGCTACTTGCATAGTTTACAAGGTTGCTCGTCGGCTTGGGCATTGGTGTACTTTTGTTAAATTGTAACCATTGTTTTTGTGGAGCAGCACATGGAGAAGCACTTAGTGCATTTTATTGTTGATGCTGATGCTGCTGCTAGCTGGTGCTGCTAGCTAGCTGTTGCATGCTCCTTGCCATCTGGTGCATTTTGTTGTTGCTACTGCTGCTAGCATTTTGTTGCTGGTGTGTATATGGTGTCATTTTCTTGTGCAGGGATCGACAGAGTTGCCCATTATCGCCGAAATGTTGATTCATTTCCGTTTCGGCGAAAATGGGGCACTCATATGTCCATAAATTAGCATAGGTCATGCCCAATTTTTCCGTGAAATCTTGCGCTAACTTTATGCATTTTTTCCTACTTAGTTCGAACATGGCCAACAACGAAGAGGCCGGCGGCAGCGGTAGCAAGCCATTCTGGATGCTAACCGATGAAATGGAGGTGATGGAGTCACAACCTCGCCGCGACGACGGCGAGGATGATGGCACCGATCCAGAGTACCGAGCGGACGATGCCGCCGATGCCGACACCACCGATTGTGCCGCCGAGGATGACACCACGGATGGTACCGGCGAGGATGACACCGGCGCACCGAAGAAGCTACGGAGGGAGCGTCGCCCGAATGTGCTCAAGCACCGTGAAGCAGGCATTCACCGAAGTGAACGCCACCGGGCTTCCAACGGCGCCCCTGATTTAGTCAAAGGTTACGCTGCCCAACTCGGGTGCATCCTCCGGAGCACGGTCTCGATCAACACCGAGAACCTCGGGCATCCCGACCGAGCGAATTTGCGCACCCTCCTCTTCCGGAAGCTGCACGAACGATACGAGTTCCCGGTGGACTGCTCGGAAAAGCGTCTCATGCGGAACAAAGTGCACAATGCCGCCCTCACGAAGATGAGCACCGCCCTCGCTAGTTGGAGGAACCGAGTGAAGACAATGATTAATAATGGTGAGAGTTACGAGAAGATCAAGGAGTCAAATCCCTCGATCACCGAGCAAGACTACGCTGATTTCAAGATCAAGTGCGAGAGCGAGTCAACGTCGGATTCTAGTCGGTGGGGGAAGGACATGCGAAAACTGAACTTAGGCACCCACAAACTTGGTCCCGGCGGTTTTAGGGTGGCGCAACCGAAATGGGACGCCGCGGATAAGGAGCGTGTGAAGAACGGCCTCGAGCCCCTCTTCCCGCAATACAAAAACAAGCAAACCAGGAACTTTCTCCTGGCCCGGTACCGTCTTGACCCGAAAACAAAGGAGCTCACCACCACTCCGGATGTGAAGGAGTTTGAGGCTCTTCTGGTAAGGAATGCACCCGCTTAATTAGCTCCTTTATGGTTGCATTCTTATTGATGAATCCAAATTTCTAAATGGTTCATGCATGTTCCTCCCGTAGGCTAAGGAGATCGCTGCGGAAAGTGAAAAGGAAGCTAGTAGCGGCGCGGGGTCCACGAGCTCCTCGCAGTGTGCCCCTTGGGACAACCCTTTAAATAGGGCGTTGAATGCCCACAAGAAGAGGGATCCATTGAGTAAGCCGACGTCGGCTGGTCGTGTGGCCGGCGAAGGATGCTCTATGAAATGGTCAGAATACTATAAGTCGGGGAAAAAGGAGAGAAAGCCCCCATCGATGAGAAGGAGGTCGCACAGCTCAAGGCACAAGTTGCGCAGATCCCGACATTGGTCGAGGAGCAAGTGCGGCAACAAGTGCAACAAATCGTGGAGACCCAACAGAGGACGCAACGACAGCAAGTGGAGGACCAAGTGGGCACGACGCTTAGCTCCCTCATCCCTACCTTGGTTGCCGGTCTGGACGCGTGGTATAAGGGAGGACAAAAGGGGGAACCCCGGTTCCCGGTTCGCGGGCAGCAACTCCCACAACGTGGAGCCATCGGTGAGTCCGCAGGCGGCAACAATGGTGTCTCCGGCGGCGCCAACCTTGGTGGCTCCCGCGGCGCCAACCGTGGTGGCTCCCGCGGCGCCAACCTTGGTGTCTCCCGCGGCGCCATTACTTCAGCTCAATGCACCCGTCGCTGTGGATAATACGCCGCCCGGCACCGCGCCATCAAGCGGCCACTCCATCAGTTGCACGCCCGTCGCTCAGGACGGGCCACCAGTGCCCAAGAATATCGAGGCGAGGGTGCATGTGTCGGGTGAGCGGATGCTAATTCAAAGATTGTACGATGCTGCACCCGGTCCTATGCGATCTCTGGTTGACGGTATTCAGTTTATGGAGGAGCGGCGTCTCGGGGAGAAAGATAATGGATACCCGGTGTATATTGCCAAGGTGCCCTCGGGCGTTGGCTTTGTCGATAGTGGCTTCGCGGAGAAGATCTTCCTGCGGTATGATGACATCTTTGCCATGCTGAACGGTTATCCGCTGCACTACACCTTCATTCGCCTATACTCGCTCGGCAAGGCGATGCGGATCATTAGAAACAACATCCCGGACATCGCGATAGCCGACCCCTTCTACATGCGTGCCGTCCACTTGGCCACCGCCGGAGACCGGGCAGTCGCGAGTGGATACCTCAAAGACTTCTTTCTAGCGAACCGGAAGAAGTCTAACATCCTCCTCGCCTGTATTTCCCGAGTAAGTCACCCCTCACCGTACCGGTCTTAACTCGTGATTTTTTTAGATTTCAATCGTCATGTTCTTAAACATTATGTGTTCTACGCAGAGACAAAACCTGCACACTCATCTCCATAACCCCGAAGCATTCCGTGGCCACATACCTCGATGCGGACGGTAAGTCAACCACGAACTACACGAATGTCAAGGCCGTACTTGATGATGCTCTCAATGCCTACGTCAAAGCGAAAGGCAACATGCAGAGGCCAAATGTTAGGTACGGGAAGCATGTGTTCAAGCACCAAACAAAGTTTCCCTGCGTCAAGAAGCCGCCTTCTAGTAACAAGGATGCCTACTACGCCCTCTATCACATGGATAAGTTCATACGGGACCAGCAGCGAGCTTACGCTACTCGAGCATCTCGGAGACTGGGCCAACAAATTGGCGCGGGTCCCCGACGACGGCATCAAGCAAGACTTCTTCCGCATCCAAGTAGAGTTTTGTGAAATCATCCATCAAGATGTCGTTAGAAGCGCGGGAGTTCTGCGCCGGCTATCAGCCGTCAAATAGTGACATAGACACAATGCTCCAAATGCAGGGTGACGACTACCGCTCATGGATGTGCTTGAAGAAAGGCGGCGGTTTTATCCACGCTCCGCAAAAGTCTTGATGTGCGAGCCTAGTTATGTAGTTGTGAACTAAAGACGAGCTTCGTTGTAATAAACTTTATCCAAAGCACTTTACTTGCATGTCTGTTTAATTACTAGTTCGGCTATGTTTGTGAACTTATATATATGGCTCTATCGTTTTCCGCACTTGATTTGGTCGTTAATTTTGTTTGCATTGCCGATGATTAGAATGTTCGGTCAACTGTACACTCCGGGGTGTCGCTAGTGAGCCTGGTGTGATGACACAAATATCAATCTCTTGTGCATCCTACCTGGCCTCACTAACGCCATCCCGGGATGTTCATATTTGTTTCGACCAACAATGTATGAGGCCCTTGTCATTCTTCCATTTGCTTTGGTATCTCAAAATGCCAATGATTAGAATGTTGGTCACCTATACACTTGGGGGAGGGTCAGTGAACCTGGTGCGATGACACAAGTATCAATCTCTTGTGCATCCTACTTGGTTTCACTGACGCCTTCCCTAAATGTTAATATTTGTTTCGACCAACAAAGTATGAGGCCCTTGTCATTCTTCTATTTGCTTTGGTATCTCAAAATGCCGATGATTAGAATGTTGGTCACCTATACACTTGGGGGAGGGGTAAGTGAACCTGGTGCGATGACACAAGTATCAATCTATTGTGCATCCTACTTGGTTTCACTTACTCCGTCCCTAAATGTTAATATTTGTTCCGACCAACAATGTATGAGGCATGCCTTTTAGTTCATACTACTTGGATCGTTTTTGAATTTGCTCTTATTCGTTGCAAACATCTATGAGCGTGCACTAATGTTTCTTTGGCTTGTGCATATGTACGCAGATATGACGTGGTATGTCGTGTACAAGGGCAAGGTTCCCGGAGTCTACAACGACCGGGAGGAGTGTCGGAGACAGGTTCACCGTTTTAGCGGTAACGGCTACAAAGGGTACACCACTAGAGCGGAGGCCGAAGACAGATACGCACGCTATCTGGCGGGAGAGAGGACGGAGCGGAGGAGGAACCGGATGAAGACCACTTTCATCGGGACGGTGCTAGTAGTGACTCTAGCTCTCTTCTATGTGATGCTAGTTTAGATGATCGATCTTGTGCCACTACTAGCTCATTTGTGACTTGTAACACCGTAACTTGCATTGTAACCTCTAATGTGAATGCTTGTGAATCATGTGGGGCTAATGTGAAGAACTATGTATGGATAAGCTGTGCTCGTTGTTTATATGCTGTTATATATCCTGTATTGTGCTATTGTACTGTCATATACAACCTGTATAAACACCTGCCAAGATACAAAAAAAAATTCGAAATCCTAGCAGTGGCGCACTAGTGGACCATCTGTGGCGCACTACCACTAAGTAGCAGTGGCGCACTGCTACTGATCCAGTGGCGCACTGCCCTGTGATCCTCTCCGAGACTAGCAGTGGCGCACAAGGATAAGTAGCGGTGGCGCACGTCCCGGAGAGGGCAGTGGCACACGTACTAACGCAGCGGTGGCGCACCAACTAGCTGGACCGAGTGGCGCACGCAAAACTGTAGCAGTGGCGCACCTCTTCTGCACAGTGGTGGCGCACTGCCTCGACCAACGAGTGGCGCACCACTTTGGAGTAGTAGTGGCGCACTGGTGGGCATGTCAATGGCGCACCAGGCAGTGCGCCACAGGTATCTAGGCTAGTAGTGGCGCACCCCTAGTGCGCCACTACTATGTGTTAGCAGTGGCGTGATAACAGTGGCGCACCACTAGTGCGCCACTGATGGCTATATGTGGTGCGCCACTGAAAGCCTTTTTTCTAGTAGTGGTATGTTGGATTCTCATGATAAAAACCCACTAATGCAAGGTTACACCTTCAATATCGGCTGAAAAACCCACTAGAAATTACAGAATATGTGACATGGTATTATTGGAAATGTCATGGTATCTATTCTTCACAAATAAGAAAGATTCAAAAATAATATAAAAAATATGATGTTTTACTTCATATCAATTTCAAATTTCTGTTATCTATGAGACCATAAATTTATATCATCACGAGCTTCAACCTGCTAAAGATGATGCCCTCGCATTTGCGAGGGCCACCTTGCTAGTTATATATTAAAAGCAAAATGCGAAGGTCTAAAATAGTGACCCGAGGTTAATCCACATCATTAGAATTATTTTAGCTGTTAGATCTGTAATTTAATGGTCAAGATTTAAAGATTTTACGTAACATGTACAAACGCATATTTTGTGGACATATATGACATGCCATGTTTGACACGTGTACATTTAATTCATATAATCAGAATTATCTTAGGTGTTGGATCTGCAGTTTAATGGTCATGATTTAAAAAAATTACATAACATGTATGAGCGTATATTTTGTGGACATAGTCACGTATATGACATGTATTATATGCACCGTCTGTATGAGAGAAAACGTACATACGCTGCAGGTCTATTTTCGTCATACACACAACCATGGCATAGATGCAAAAGAGATCTATCTTCAGGGAAACACGTTAAGCCAAAATATTTGAATGAACCTAATCTCAGTCCGACCAATACCACATGCACATGATGGCGTGATTAGCTAGGACTCTCTTACTATTTGCTTTGTCCCTCAAGTCTAGCTGTAATTAGGAAAATTATATGCCGGACATGACTAGCAAATAATGAGTACTACATAGAATTAAACAGGTTACTAAATTGAGTGTAAAAAAACAGGTTACTAAATCAGGCAAAATAATAGGTAGCCAGAAAATATTGCTCAAATACACATCTATTATTTATTATCTATATTAAAAGAAATGTACATTAATACAATAGAGATACCACGTGTCCACGTTAAACCACATCATCAAACTATTTTTAACAATTGAATTTAAAATTTATAGCTATGATTTAACAATGGTTAATAGACTGTAATCATATTTGCCATGATCTGAAACTACCATACCAGATAAGACATGTGAAAACAAAACTAACCGTTAGTGTCAAAACATATCTTGATACATTACCGTAGAGACGTCCGTTAAAAAGAAAGAAAAATAACTACTTAATCTAGGTAGCTAGAACATGGTGCCAACTAGCAACATAGAATACTGGATGTCTTATAATGTGAAGATTAAACGTATCAGTATACTGACACCTGCATTGCTACACTGGCACCGGCCGTTGCATAGATCCAGTCGCTGAGAGAAAATCAACCGGTCGTTGCACAAATCCAATCGCTGAGAGAAAATCAACGAAGTTGCAAGCAAATAAATCAAGCATTTCGATCTAAAAAGCCACGGCAATGGCATCCGTTCCATGCATGCAAATCGATGCCGTGAGCAAGTAGAAATAGACTGAATGGGTATGTTTAATTATATACTTATTTAATTCACACAAAAAAACTTATTTTGGTTGACCATTAAGATTTATACTGCTTTGTCTACGGTAATTTGGATGGAAAATAAGAACCATGTCTGCGTGCATGTATAAACCTAATATGCTTAAGTTTTCTCATAACCAGTAACTTGGAAACAAAAGAAAAGTGTGGTACAATTTCTAAAATAGAATAGCTTGTGCTTCTATAGATCCCTAAAACTGAAACGTTTTACTGAGAGAAACACAAGAATGGCTAAGATTAAACGATATCTATTCGGAATTAGGGGTATGACGGATGAAAATAAACGATGCCACGATACCCTTTCGGGGTTTACACTGTTTTGATATTCGGGAGTCCATGGAAGCACAAACCAAAAGAATAATGGTGCTATCAATTTTGCAACTACTATGAAAATTTTGAACCTAAAATGTATGGTTAATCCTTGGAGGTGAACACTCCAAATAAACCTTATACCTTCTTTTACGAATAATAAATATTATACCCTTAAAAGAGGGTGCACAATAATTACATTTTATAGGGTTTATAAATATATTCTAATGTATTGAATGCTTAAAGTGATGTTTCATTGTACATGGCTGCCGCCCAAAGTTATGGATCAATTAGGAGAACCAGACTGCTTATAAATTAAGGAAAACTGATTATGATACAATAAATGAAAATTTTCACCATATGTTTTCCCACCGACCAATAAGATTTTTTTATTCATTTTGCTAACAACTTTGTGTTCTACCATTAAAAACTTATCAAATGTGACCAAATTACCATGAGTTGTTGTGTGTTCAACCGTTATTTTATCCATTTAAATGACTTTCTCATACATGTTCATAACAAATCGTAGTTATAGTAATAAAGCACATATGATAAACCAAAGATATAGAGAATTGTTGTAGAAAACTCGTAGTTATAGTAATAAAGCACATATGATAAACCAAAGATATAGAGAATTGTTGTAGAAAACTCAAGATAGACAAAAATATTCGACCGACTAACCACTACCGTTACTTTTTGATAAGCTATTGTTTTTTTGAAAGGAATACGGTAGGGGAAGCCCCTACAGTGGTTTTTTTAAATAATAAGAACCTAATTCTGCGTCCGTGGGGATTTGAACCCGGGTGGCTGGGTTGTACATCCACTTCCCTAACCGAATGACCTAGGCTCACTTCTTTTTTGATAACCTATTGCTCTCGGCAAACTTACTACAACCATACACGAACCTATATATTTTGTTAATTGCGAATAACATTAACCTTAGTAATTATACATAAACGACATTACTTCAAAAATTATGATGCACGCAGTAAGATATAAGTTTTGTTAAGTGTAAATCGGTCATAAATTTATGAGTGTACTCTGAGATTTAAACTTAGGTGGAGTAATATGAAAAAAAATCTTTATCTTATCTTGCAATATAGATTTAATTCTATGTACTCAGCAAATATCACCACATATAAAAGTCACATAATGATGACTACAGAACCATGTAATTCTACTGTTTCTGTACGATAGAAAAATATAGGAATACTCAGGGCTTGCCCTCGCACTTGCGAGGGCCACCATGCTAGTTCCTATAAACGGAGGTAGTATATACTACCATAAACATAAACCGTATGCGTAAAAGTAAACATGGTACTTGCTCCGTCTAGGTTTTTGTAAGCCCCCCTCAGTCTTCTAAAACTTCTTTTGATTACCTAATAATAGTATGCTTTTGGTGGTATATAAGTATATAACTCTTTTGACTAGATGATTGAGCAGTCCTTAGGAGCCCGAACAGGGGGAGTACTTTCTTTACACTTTTAAGAGGAATTAGGCAAAATGATACACTTTTTTCTTCTTCCATTGCCCATCATGGAAACGAATCGAGCAAAGATTCCTGACACCAGGTATTCAACATGTGGACGCAGCAGAATTAGCACGCTAAACAACAAGCGGTTCTCTGATGCACGTTATTGAAAGAATGATTCAACAAAAGAAAAGTCTGCACAGCAACATTTACTTTCTTCACTCCTCCTCTGCACCAGCAATGCTCTTCTTGAGTGACTCCACGTCGTCGGCCAACTGTTTCCTGCTTTCCTGCAATTGAATTTCATGCGAGGCACATGTTAACAAGGTTACTAATACTACACTCCCAGCTGTTAAGTGATGAACCCATACGAGTACTATGAGTACCTTGAAGAGGAGGTAGCGGTACACGAACCATCCGGTGTAGCCGAGCCCGACAAGCTCCATGATCTTGGGAAGCTGCAGAAACCACACAAACGTTAGCGTGTCACTGCTCACAACTCAGTCTCAGTGAGGCGAATGATCCAAGACGTGTATGGCCAGACGTACCAGAGGCAGGGAGTTGACGGCGCCTACGACGACGGAGGAAAACCAGAGGCCGACGATGGCGCCGCCGGCGTAGGTGAGGACGGTGGACTTGTTCTCAACGGCGTCCCACTGCCATTATCAAGCACGCACCGTCAGTCAAAGTTGAGTTTATTTCACTCGCGAGATGCTGCCCTCTCTGGTGCCATGACCTCTGTACCTTGGCTTTCAGGTCGTCGACGAGCTCGTCGCCGCTGGCGGCGGAAGCCGAGGTGTCGTCGGAGGAGGCCTTCACCCGGAGCACAGAAAGCCGTGGCGCGTCTGATCAACATCGCAGCATGTAGCAACTGTTAGGGCAGCTGCATGCGTACGTACAAAAACAACATGATTTCTGCAGAATGTACATGTGAGAGCGCGCGCACCTTGGAGACGAAGAGGCGAGAAGCCACGCCGTAGGATCAGGACGGAGGATGGCGCGGCGGCCGCGACGGCGGGGAGGCGGGGTCCTGCTCCACCCAGAAGCGCCGTGGAGTACGCGGTGGCAGCCATTGTTCAGTCGTTCGGTACGCTCCTGTAGTCTCCGGTCCTCTCTTCTTCTGGTGTCCTCGGCCTTTCCAGCCGCTCCGCGTCCATTGCACCCCTCCTATTTGTTGCTTGTGCGTGGGGATCGACCACATGGCAGGACGGTAGGCTCTAATTGGCTGCCTTCCTATCTTAAAAATCTGTCACTGGCCTCACAGTGTTCGGTTGGCAATGAGGTCTCAATTCTCACCCTCGTGTCGGTTTGGTGCTGCTTCTGGCCTACGGAGTAGTACTAATAATACGTCAAAGCGATTCGTACAGGACTTTTGTATTTTTGGAGAGGTACTCGATCTACCGTCGCTGTCAGCCTGTAACCGACGCTATGGGTGCCGTGCCGTTGCTGTTCTCAGGGCATGGGCAGCCCAGCCCAAAGCCCGGCCCAAAGCCCGACCCAAAATTCCTATGACTGGGTCTGAATATGTTGGCCTGATGGCCGGCCCCGGTTTGGTAGTGCAAAAAGGCGGCACCAAGGAAGTGGCCTGGCCTGCCAGGATTTCATGCTTTTTGGCTGGTCCAGGTTTGGGCCTAGTTGTTGAGAATCGGCATTTTTTCGGCTCGATGTTGAGAAAAGAGATCTGCTGATGCCCATGCTGAAGCTGATATTGATGTCGAGGCCTCCGATGCCGATGACACCGCCATTCGACCAACGATCTCTTTCAAGATCATGTTGTGGTAGTACATATGCGCCACATTCACCTAGGGGTCCATTTCCGATGTATCGGCGCTCAAGATCATGAAATCCTCCTTCCTTTTCTTCATGGCGACTCTCTCCTTCTCGATCCTGAACTTCTCTTCTCGCTTCCACAAACAAGGCATTCCATCTTTCATCGCTCTTCTCGCTGTGGATGATAGCAAGTTTGCCGAGGCATCGGTGAGACACTTGTCAATCGACGCTTGGACCCTTTTAGTCAATCGTGCAAGCTTAGCCTTCTTGTTGCCGATAGGGCGACCCGTCGAGGTTCCCAGTGGAGCTTCCAGATCAATGAAGCCATCTGCATTCTTCGCCAACTGAACATGCGCCAACCTCCACTTCTCACACCCTTTCAACTTGGTGTAGCAATGCAATAAGCCAAATCTGTTGCCATCATGATTCCACCAGCACAAGGCTAGTGCAAGATCCAACTAAGAAAGAAAATGCAAAGACATGAATGTCGGGATGATTGAAAACACTGGTGCACGTTGGTGCGCCAGTGGTAACCAATTTCGGTCCGCCGACGGTAGCGTATTTCGTAGTAGTGGTACTTATCCTTTGTTCCAAATGCAAATATGGCTCTGATCTAATTGTTAATATAACAGACCATGCATCAAATGAATTTGCTAGCTTCTAGTGCAAGTTGTGGCCAAGTTAGGCGTAGGGGTAAGAAGTTCGTTATATTGTTCATGGATGACCTTGAAATCATGACGGTATGTTTTAATCCAACATGTTGTGCCTCCAAATTCCGTATATAGGTGCATTTAGTTGCGTCTTTGATCTAATTTAATTGTTGTTTCTTTCTTATAATTATGTCTAGACTATACCATGTAGCGTAATAGGTGACTTCATAGATCATATACATAGAAGCATTAATCAATTGGGATAGCTTGAAGTCAGCTTCGAGCAGGACTCACTGTCCATACCGTAGAGAACCTTCGTTGTTCAAATCACCAATGAGATAAACCGAATCCCTGGCCGTCGTTGGATAGAGATGTCGGAACGCTACAGGATGGAGCCTGGAACGAAGTGTCATTTCTACATGAATGATATACTCGGCCACACCTACTTCTATTACGAAGATCACACAAACTCTTCTTCGTCTGATCGTATGTATCATGATCCAAGAGATGTTGACGAGATCAATTTTTTTTGAAAGAAAGGCAAAAGATTTGCCTTAATTCATTAAATAAGTAGAAGTCATAGAACCAAGTTTTAGAGTTACAACTCCACCGAGGGAAAAGACTACTCTCCCGCAATCAAAATACCCAGATGTTTCGCACCGACTATAACCCAAGTTCTAGCTTCCGACTTAATTCTATCGAAGATGATGGTTGGCATAGTGCTCTTGTTTTTGAAGGTTCTCGCATTTCTCTCATTCCAAATCTCCCAAGCAACTAGCATGAGGAGAGAGGCCATAGCCTTCCTTCTTCCGTCATGAGCAAGAATCATGGAAGTCCACCAATGTTCCACACTATCAAACTCACTCCAAGTGGCGGGGTCAAAGTTGTGGATGTGAAGGCAATCCCTAATCATAGTCCAAATACGAAAGGAGAGGCGGCATTTGAATATAAGATGGGCCACCGACTCGTCATGACAACGACAAAGGGGGCAAATCCTCCCATTAGGCCACCCACGTCTCTCAAGGCGGTCCGCCGTCCAAACCCGTTTTTGTATGAGAAGCCAAGAAAAAAGCTTGCATTTTGGGGGCGTCCAAGCCTTCCAAATGACCATCTCCATGGGAGAGCGGATGGTTCCGGTGAATTGCGCCTTCTAGGCCGACGAGCAAGAGTATGCCCCGTTCGCGGTGAGCTTCCAAACAATAGAGTCCGGCACATCGTCTTGGAGAGCGATTTGTGAGGTATTTTGCCAAAGCAAGGTAAATTCATGGAGGTTTTGAACCGAGAGGCCCGCGAAAATGTCAAGATGTAGGATCCAAGCATCATTGTTGATTGACTTCCGGACGTTTCAAGTTTTTCTCTTAGAGATAGCATAGATGGAAGGCGCAATGCACTTCGGGCATAGGCCATAGGCCCAAGGATCGTCCCAAAAGCTAGCGTTATTTCCATCACCAATGGTGACTTTGGTCAACGAACAAAAAAGCTCCAAATCCTCGTTGTTGCAAGGGTTCTCCATTCCAACCCAAAGCTTGTCCGGTGAAGTCCAAGCAAGCCATGGCCAACGTAGGCGTAAAGCTCTCGCAAATTTATCCATGTTAAGGATACCCAATCCGCCAAGGTAGGTAGGGCGGCAAACCGTGGTCCAATTGACTTTGCACTTTCCACCGGTGGTATTTTTTTTTTGACAATCAATACCACATATATTCATAGCAACAAATAATACATGGTAGGGATACATGAACTGACTCTAACGATTACAAAATAAATTCTAAAAAATAGTAACAAATCTTTGAGGTCTTCAATTTTTCTTTCTATTTCCAGAACACAATCTTGTACTCTTCTGAAGGCAACCAAAGATAGATAATGAACCATAAACCTGTAGATACCACTTTTAGGTTGCTAGCAATGTAACTATACCGGCAGTTTCAGTTATAACATAACAGAACTCAAACTGCCGTTGCCGCCGCCGGAACCACATCGAGTCGTCTGAACCAAACCACATTATTTCAGTATGCACACGTCACATTCCACCTCGTCTCCATTCCTCACGTCTCATCCATAGAACAGGCATGTGGGCCTTTCTTTGCGTGGCACCACGGCACTAGCGGACCCTCCCTGCCTATCTTGGCGTGCACAACACAACATTGCCGTTACACGAAACTTCTAGCGTGCGTTATCACAAACCATGATCACAGCCCCGCATTAAGATGTTCCAGTGCCAGCGCTAGCTACACTGCTCTCGCAGAGTTAGCTGATCAATTCTTCACACCCAGAGGCCGCTCAAGCTAGCAACGTCAATCCGCAGCTACGACCGGGGAGCAGCCAATCCATGGCCGTCGGCGCGGCGAGCAGGCGGTACATGGGGCCCCTCCTGTGCATCAACCTCGTCATGCACGGCGCCGTCCTCGGCATCGCCGGGTGGTCGATCAACAAGTTCATCGACCGCGAGACCCACCGCCGTGCGTGCAACAAGCCCTTCCCCTTCCACAAACGCGCATTTCTGGCCTCTGCGATATGATTAACCTGACGCAGTATATGTGCAGATTTAGGAGGTAACACGGCGACGGGGTACCTGCTCGTCTTCTCGCTGATGGCCGGGGTGGTCGGCGCCTGCTCGGTTCTCCCCGGCCTGCTTCACGTCAGGGCGCCGTGCCGCGGCGAGAGCCTCGCCACAGCGGCCTCCACCGGGCTCGTCTCCTGGGCGCTCACCGCCCTCGCCTTCGGGTTACAAACTCGCACTGCCAGCGTATAAAAAAATCAGAAACTCATGCAGTTTCTATATATCTCACAATGCTGCCATCTTTTTCTTCAACATTTGCAGCCTCGCGTGCAAGCATGTCACCCTAGGGAACCGAGGAAGGCGCCTGGTAACAACCACGACACACATCGTTTGTCTATAATCTGATGTTCTCCTTCGCGTGATTTGGCTTGACGATTATATTTACGCGGTGCTGCCTCTGCCTGCAGAGGACACTGGAGGCGTTCATCACGATCTCGGCGCTGACACAGCTGCTCTACCTGATGCTGCTTCACGCCGGAACCCTCAGCAGCGTTTTTGGCCCGGACAGCCGGAATCAAGACCACTCTCAAGGTTGCTGCGAAATCCACCGTGAAGAGCTCGACAGGAGCCATAAGCAAGGGGCTCCAGAGTTTCCGTCCTCGGATGCATGACCAGCATCAGGCCGTTCCAGTATATGCCGTATCTTGGTACGATTGCGATATGTAGGCTCTCCATTACGTCTGTGTGCAGTTCCTGTAAGACCATCTCCAACACACACTCCGTATTTCGGACCGTATTTTTAGTCTATTTGGATCTGGATTTGGCGGCCCATGGATAAAAAATAGGCTGCGGTCTGGATGCGAGTGCCAGCGGTCCCAACGGCGGCTTCCAAATGTCCGTGGCCAGTAGATGAATTTTTTTAAAAAAAAATCATAGTTACCATTACCTTCCACGAATATTGAGCAAATAATTCACTAAAAAAGATAGAAGTTGAAGTTGCAACATAACTAGGTCAGATACAACTAGCCGGCACACCAGAGTTTTAAATGCATGATAAACAAATCACATTTCTCGAGTTAAAATCTTCTTCTTCTTGTTGTTTTTGGCCTTCTCGCTGAGCAGAGGGCGATCTCCAACTCCTTCTGCTTGTTGTCCACCTCCTCTGTGGCCGCATAGGCATCGATCTCTTCAATCTCGAGTTTCTTGGTTTGTATCTCGTAGTAGTTCTTGACGGCCTTTTCCTTTTCCCGGTGATTCCTCTCCTCCCTCTTCTCGCTCGGCAATGAGCGTCAATGTCCGTCTTGGTCATCTCCATCATCACTTGCAAGGAGGCCTCTCGCTTGGCCTCGGCCTTAGAGCTCGTCCACCCCCTCGGCCTCTTCATCGGTGCACTTGGGGCCTCGCTATCAACATCGATGGCGTTGGACTTACCAGGCACGTTGGCATCATAGGAAGCATATAGGTCATGCTACTTGGGACAATCCTTGAGCGCCATCCAAAGTGGACCAAGTTGAAGTTTTTTTGGTCGTTGGCAATCTTGAATTGGCCCAAAGATTGGGTCATCAAGTCGGCAACGCCAAGGTCATTCACCTTACGCTTCTTCATCTTGTCGTAGGTGGCGTTGAACTTGGTAGTTTGTTCTTGGATCCACACCCACCTTTTCGTGAGCGAGGCCTGATGTCTACGTACGCTTCTATTCCTGTAGACAGTGTTGGGCCTCCAAGAGCAGAGGTTTGTAGAACATCAGCAAGTTTCCCTTAAGTGAATCACTCAAGGTTTATCGAATTCAGGGAGGTAGAGGTCAAAGATATCCCACTCAAGCAACCCTGCAATTAAGATACAAGAAGTCCCTTGTGTCCCCGACACACCTAATACACTTGTCAGATGTATAGGTGCACTAGTTCGGCGAAGAGATAGTGAAATACAAGTAATATGGATGATTGTAAGTAGTAATTGCAATCTGAAATAAAAATGTCAGCAAGCAAACATGTAGCAGAACTTGTTGGAAACGGTGTTTCAATGCTTAGAAACAAGGCCAAGGGATCATACTTTCACTAGTGGACACTCTCAACAATGATCACATAACTGAATAAATAAATGCTACTTTCAAACACTCTCTTGTTGGATAACAAACACGATTCATTGTGTAGGGCTATAAAAGCACACCTCAAGCCGGAGTAAACAACTTCATAAAGGAATCACACACGATGCGCACACTGTCACCGTCACACCGTGGAGAGTTAATCCGGAGTTCATATTAAAGTAACCTCTAGAGTGCATAATAGACCGTTGCAATTTAGACCGAGTACTAACATAGCATACACACTGTCAACGATAGCTATGAAAGGGGGAATAGATCACATCAATACTATCATAGTAATAGTTAACTTCATAATCTACAAGAGATTACAATCATAACCTACACCAAGTACTACATGATGCACACACTGCAACTTTACATCATGGAGGAGGAATAGACTACTTTAATAACATCACTAGAGTAGCACATAGATTAATAGTGATACAAAGCTCATGATCACATAAAGATCACACCATGGGAGAGAGAGATGAACCACATAGCTACCGGTAGAGTCCTCAGCCTCGGGGAAGAACTACTCCCTCCTTATCATGGGAGATAGCAACGGCGATGAAGATGGCGGTGGTGTCGATGGAGATGACTCCGGGGGCAATTCCCCGTCCCGGCGGCATGCCGAAACAGAGACTTCTATCCCCCGAACTTGGCTTCGCGATGGCGGCGGCTACGGAACTCTTCGTGGAATATGACTGGATGTTTTAGGGTTTTCGGACACGGAGGAATATATAGGCGAAGGGGCGATGTCGGTGGAGTCCCGAGGTAGGCTCCCCACCTGGTGGCGCGACCAGGGCTGGGCCCGCGCCCCCCTATGGTGTGGGCACCTCGTGGCCCCCCTTCGTCTCTCCTTCGGACTCCGTGAAGCCCCTGGAAAAATAAGAACGTGGCCTTTTGTTTCGTCCAATTCCGAGAATATTTCCTGTGTATGATTTCTGAAACCAAAAACAACAGAAAACAGGAACTGGCGCTTCGGCATCTTGTTAATAGGTTAGTACCGGAAAATGCATCAAAGTGATGTAAAGTGTATATAAAACATGTGAGTATTGTCATAAAACTAGCATGGAACATAAGAAATTATAGATACGTTTGAGACGTATCAAGGCCTCATTCCGGTCGCTCACAAAAGGGTGATCACCCAAATGGTTATGCTTGTGGAAGTAGTTGTGGATCTTCTTCCAAAATGTGCCACCCCTTTGTTGGGCACTACAAATTGGATCTTGTGCAACTTCCATCCATGCCTTGCAAAGGCACACGTCCTCAAGCTTGGTGATGTTCCTGGTCTAACGGGATGCTACTTTGGTAATGTTGCTCCTCCTCAAACAAGGGTGCCTCGCTGATGGATAAGGGGCTCCCTAGGTTCCACCTTGGGTGGCATTATGCTGCTTCTGGGTGTGCCACCAAAGGTGGCATCATGTTGCCCTTCGGTGCCACCTTCCGTGCCGCCACCGCCATTGATCACGTTGGCCATGGTGGCATCCATGGTATCGGCCCCATCGAAGTAGGACTGACACATGCAAGGGGTCGCATCAGCATTGCTAACTCAATGAACAAAACAAAGCGGCAAGCGAAATTATAGGTTTGTACCCGAATCTGAAGGTGAACCGGGTCGCGCCGCTATTTCATCGATCAAGTTGTGGGGGGCGGGGGAGGAGGGGGGCCTCTCGGCGACAGCCGCCTTGCGGGCTTCCTTTGCCCGGTACCCGATGAGCCGCTAACCGGCACGTTGAGGTTGATGGTTGGCAGTGGAGGGGCGGCTGGGGACTCGCCGACCTTGGGAGACTTTTCCCTTGAAAGTCGTGACATCGTTGGTCCCTTGTCAGCCGACGGCTTGGACGCAGTCGAGCTAGAACTATTGGCCAACGCGTTGGCCAGCACCTGGCCGCCCATCAGAAGCATCGCTTGCACCACCAGGGCCTCGGCGTTCGCGTGCGCCTGGACATTAGCCACACATGCCAACACATCGGCCTTTCTTGGGAGAGTTTGGTGGCGGCTAGCTTGGCCTTCACGTTCAAGCGGCGCTTGGCCCTCTAACCTGAATCTACAACTCGCTCCTCATGTGTGAGCTCCTTCTTCAGTTTGGCCAGTGATACCTTCGATCGGGATTATGGATTGTAGTATAATAAGCTTTTTTCCTAGAAGACCTAGGTTTAATCGAACCTTGGGAAGCACTGCTAAAATGGTGTAAAGAAAACATCTACAAGATTTTGCTAGTTGATTGGATTTGATGTTTTTCGGACCTTTCTAGTTTACTTTGTTTATGTTGTGTTCAATGGATGGAAATAGGCAAGGGTCAAGGATTCTCCTGCATGTATGCATACATATAGAAATAAAGTACAAATATGTAGTAAATAAAGTAGTGGTAATAGATTTGTGAGCAGCACATTCGTACATACTATTGCCCCTAAAGCCAAAGGTGACAAAAGTCTCTTGGTTCTACCATTATCCCCCAGCCACGAGTAACAACAATTATTAAGTAAATGAATATAGACCAAAGCATTAAGCTAGATGATTGTGCCATTGATCCCGAGTGAATCACTAAACATGTACCGTTATTTTCCACTTTCTGTCACTGAGCTTTCGCGGTAGCACATCGTTCTCCCATCATCCCACCTATTCCCTTAATCGATCTGGTAGACATGGGTATCTGCAGATCATCGAATCGACGCAAATAGATAAGGATACAAGACTGCAAAACTCCTATTTAATTCTTACACATATTCATGAGATTAGACGCATGTAAACGCTGCGAGGATTCACCCAACCCGCAACCCATGAACACTCGTTTGGTTGGATTGGCTGGCTTTTTCCACCGAAAAACCAAAAAAAAGCCCAAACAAACATCTCCTTAGACAATTCAGCCCTACAAAGGATGACCAAGAAAATACTATTTTGCTGGACAACTAATGGAAGGGCCTAGCAGGGGACGTTGCTTAGGGCATCTCCAGCGGGACGATGCAAACGGACGAAAATGACTATTTGCATTTGCGCGGTCAAAAAAATGCATCTTTACCGTTCCCCGACAGCCTGGCACATAGTAACCACGCTGTCCGTAGAGACGTAAACACGGTCCAAATATGCGGCAGGAATGCTTCCGTCTGTTTTGGTCTGGTTGGCTCCTCTCTCTTTTCTTTTATTGCAGGGTAGACCTCTGCTTCCTTGCGGTCAAAAAATACGTCTCTACCGCTAGGAAGAAGCAGGCGCATACGAACATGCGACCAATTTCCATGTCCGCGTTCGACGGAAAAGAACACAAATTGTATCCAAAATATGCCGAACGCTGGAGATGCCCTTAGACAGCTCCGATGTGGTTGCAGTTATTTTCACATTTTTGTTGTTATCTCGTCCAAGTTCTGCAGCATCTTATTTAGCCATGTTTTTCTCCGTTTTGTCTAGTACTAGTCTTCTTTCACTTAATTTCCCGTTGTTGATAGTCCTTCTTTTCCCCCTGCTTTGTTGTTATCCTGTGGGAGTTGCGTAGCACTAACATCTTCCTTCATTTCCTGCGAACCTTTTCGACTCCTTGATTACGTGAATCTGTACTCATGTTGCAGTATACGCACTAGGGTCATGTTCTATTGGCCCCACCCCACACAAGATAACTGATTCAACTCCAAAGAAGCTGACTTCATATTGTGAGTTGTGACCAGTCCGCAAGTCACTTAGCCAGCCGCTTAAATTGCACCGTCTTGTCCTGTTAGCAGTTAGCCGCCTCTAGCCAGCCACTCAATAAGTAGACGTCAGATACCCAGGACACCTCCTTCGGTCCCAAGTCCCAATGGAGCTACCACCATGGACGCCCTTCCTCGCGGTCGTGCTGGCATCTGTGCTCGTACTCGGAACCATTCTCCGTCGTGGCCGCCGCGCATACAGGCTCCCGCCAGGACCTAAGCCATGGCCGATCATCGGCAACCTCAACCTCATGGGCGCGCTTCCGCACCGCTCCATCCACACACTCTCCAAGAGGTACGGCCCTCTCATGTACCTCCGATTCGGTTCGTTCCCTGTCGTCGTTGGATCGTCGTTAGAGATGGCCAAGTTCTTCCTAAAGACCCATGACTCCGTCTTCATCGACCGGCCCAAGACAGCCGCCGGCAAGTACACTACATACAACTACAGCGACATCACCTGGTCCCCCTATGGCGCCTACTGGCGCCAGGCGCGCAAGTTGTGCCTCACCGAGCTCTTCAGCGCCAAGCGGCTCGAGTCATATGAGTACATCCGCAGAGAGGAGATGCGCGCGTTCCTGCACGAACTGCACAAGGCCTCCGGGCGCGTCCTGGTCCTCAAGGACTACTTGTTCAACATGAACCTAAACGACAGGCCAGGAACATGCAATTTCTCCACGTCCAGGGACCGAGCTGGAGACATGCACGGAGCAGCACTGTCCAGTTCAGGCTCGGGTCTGTGCATGGCGTCACATGCAGGCACGTAGCCCGAGGCAGAGCCGGCTGAGCCTCCAGCCGAGCTGGTGCATGGCTCACCGCAGCCCGAGGCGGGGTTAGCTGGGGCTGCTGTATTGCATGGCTGCACGCAGCCCGAGGGCGAGCCATGCATGTGCTGCAAGCCATGCATAACAGGAGCATTTTGTTCAACGTTCCGTGGCGGCGCGTGCGGGATTAAAATTTCCAGTCGACCTCCTCGTCCAGTACCTGCACCATGGTTAGCAAGCAACGGAGAGGCATGTGCATCATCCATAAATTGGTCAGCTGAAAGTAAAGACGACTCCGATATGGGTGGTAGTGTATGTGAGTTGGGCAAATTGACAAAAGGAAAGACATTCTCGTCAAATATGACATCTCTAGATATATATACTCGATTGGAGGGAACATGAAGACACTTGTATCCTTTATGAAGAGAACTGTAGCCCAAAAACACACACTTCTTAGATCGAAACTCAAGTTTATGATTATTATATGGACGAAGATGAGGCCAACACGCACAGCCAAACACCTTAAAAAAGGTGTAGTCCGGTGTTTCTTTGAGAAGACGCTCAAGAGGAGTTTTCATATCGATGGTGCGACTCGGAAGCCTGTTGATGAGGAAACAGGCAGTAGCAAAAGCATCGCTCCAGTAGCATAAGGGAACAGACCCATGAGCAAGCAAGGTAAGACCGGTCTCAACAATGTGACGGTGCTTACGCTCGGCAGTGCCATTCTGTTGGTGAGTGTGAGGACAAGACACACGGTGTGAGATACCCAAATTGTGAAAGAAGGGATGAAGTTTCTCATACTCACCCCCCCAGTCAGTTTGGACATGAATAATCTTACGACCTAACAAGCGCTCAACATGATTTTGAAACTGAAGAAACACATCATAGACATCAGATTTATGCTTAAGTAAGTAGAGCCAAGTGAAACGACTATAAGCATCAACAAAACTGACATAAAACCGATGTCCACTAACAGAGGGTTGGGCAGGACCCCATACATCAGAATAAATAATCTCTAATGGAAACTTTGTTACACGAGTAGACAAGGAGAAGGGTAACTGATGACTCTTCCCTTGCTGACAAGCATCACAAACTGACTCAATTTTATTGGACTCATGGAGAGATGGTAATTCATGACTACGAAGAACATGTTGAACGACTTGTAATGCTGGATGTCCTAGACGACGATGCCACATATCACGAGACACCTTGACGCTGCTAAGTGCTTGCTTGATGACAGGAGCTTTAATCTCATAGAGACCACCACTGCAACGACCTCTAAGAATGGGTGCCCGCGTGTCCCGGTCCTTAACAAAAAGATCATGGGGATGAAGTTCAATGAATACATTATTATCAGATGAAAGTTTACTCATAGATAATAAATTACGAGTTGCTTTAGGAACATGAAGGACACGATTAAGGGCTAGAGACCTAGAGGATGGAGTAGGTAAGATAGCATGACCAATATTATGAATGCGCATACCTGAACCATTGGCTGTATGAACCTGGTCGGTGCCGTGGTAGGGCTCACGGGAAGTGAGCTTGTCCAACTCATGAGTAATGTGATGAGTGGCGCCAGAGTCTGCATACCATGCTGGGTCTGCAATCTGAAGGGCGCCAGAGGAGGATCCATGGGAGGCAGTCATCGCCATGGAGAGTTGCTTCTCAGTGTCCCGCCCATCATTGCCAATGCCGAGAAAGTCACGGTTAAACCGCTTGTAGCACCGAGAAGCAGTATGACGAGGGACTCCACAGAGCTGACAGACGACACTACCACGCCCAGCAGTCGGCTTAGGAGCCGTGGGAGGGGGCGCCGTCTTGGGCGGTGGAGCAGCGGGTCGGGGGCTGCCACGAGTAGTCCATGCAGCGACAGGTCCAGCGGGAGTGGAGGCAGCAGTGTGCGCCGCCGGATAGTGAGAAGCACCTCCGTGAGTACGGCGTTGCGCCAGCTTGCGCTGCTCAGTAGCCTGGAGCTGCGAAAACAGGTCGCGAATCTGCATAGGTGTGGTACGCGCATTGACCACCTCGAACAGGGCATCATATTCTTCACCGAGGCCGGCGAGGAGGGAAGATATGAACTCGTCATCGCGTAGAGGCATCCCGATACTAGTCAACGAGTCCGAGAGTGCCTTCATCTGATGGAAGTAGACATTGATAGTCTTGTTGTCCTTCTTCAAGTCAGCCATCTCTTGCCTGAGGGCCGAGGCACGAGCAATAGACGTCGACGCAAAGGCGCCACTCAAAGTCTCCCAAGCCTCGCGAGAAGTACCGGCGAACATGATCATGCCCAAGACACCCTCGGTCATCGAGGAGACGAAGCCCGAGAGGATGGCCTGGTCCTGCTGAATCCAGTGCTGGTGTGCCGGGTTCGGCTGTGGGTGTAGGCTGCCGGCATGACTGACGACGACATGCGAGTCGGGGCAGACGAAGGATCCATCAACATAGCCCATCAACATATGACTGCGGAGCAGCGGGCCAACCTGAGCACGCCAGAACATGTAGTTATCGCTGGTCAGCTTGATGGTGATAGCCGGCGCAATGGTGACGATGCTGGGAAGTGCGGTATTGGTGAACTGGCCGGCACCATAGAACGGTGGCTGCTGCTGCTGGGGCGGAAAGCCGGGCGGCGTCGAGTTGTAGGGCAGGGCGCCACCATATGGCAGCGATGACGTGCTGGCGTGAGACGGCTGTGGCGCTCGAGGAAACCCTAGTGCAAGGGGGTATGTGCCCTGGGGAAACCCTGCCATCTGCGGGTAGTTATACCCAGGGTAGCGCAGGGAGGCAGCGAGAGCGTCGGAGTAGATTGCCGCATCCGAAAAGATGGTGTCCATCGTGGCGGACGGCAGCGGAGGAACGTCCGTGACGGCAGACTGCTGCCCGACGGAGATCGCGTGCTGCTGTACCACAGTTGGAGCGCCGGCGCCCAGGGTTGAAGCAGGGGGCATAGGAGGAGACACGCCGGGCGGTGTCGCGCCATGGCCGGCGCTCAGAGCAGGGGGCGGCGCCGCGACAGACACGGGCGCTGGAAGCCCCGAAGAAGTAATCGCGGCAGGCACTGAAAGCCCCGCGGAACCTGCGGAAGGTAGCATCGCGGCAGGGGCAGGTGCTGGAGATCCCGCGGAAGAGGCAGGGATTGACGAGATCGTCCCGGACGTGGTCATCGCTCGCAGCGACGACGCGCGGAAGAGGCAGGACGGAGATCGCGTTGCTTCGCAGCGACGGTTTGCGGAAACTAGCGGAGATCACGTCTCGGCGGAAAACTAGGCCGTGATCGCTCGCTCTGATACCATAATAAAAGTAAAACGTAGATTGATTTGTCTGACCCAACGTGCCTAGTTGGGTAGGGTTCTTCTCATTATATAGGTGTACATAATACAATTACATAGGACTCCTATACATATACGGTATCTATTCTAACAGATCACGCGCATGGTTATGGGCAAGAAGTACGTACACAAGGAGGCTATGGAGGACGGGACGACCCTGGAGGAGTTCAAGTGGATGGTTGGCGAGTGGTTCGTGCTCAACGGCGTGCTGAACATCGGCGATTCCATCCCGTGGCTTGACTGGATGGACCTGCAGGGGTACATCAAGAGGATGAAGAAGCTGAGCAAGATGTTCGATCGGTTCCTCGAACACGTCGTGGAAGAGCACGACCGGCGACGATGCCTCGAGGGAGAGAGCTTCGTTGCTAAGGACATGGTTGACGTGCTACTGGAGATAGCGGGTGACCCCAATCTCGAGGTACAGATTGACCGGGACGGAATCAAGGCTTTCATTCAGGTAATTCCGTACATGTTTCATTTGCAACATTATTCAGTGAAAGAACTTTTCTGATCGGTCTTTCACACGTTAAATATAGCTAACTTTGTTTTAGGCTCCAGATTCAGGGGACTTCTCGATATAGCTTTACCTTGTACAGAAATTTTTTATTTGAAAAAAAAAATGCACTGGGAAAATCTACTACGCAGCTTAAAGAATAATAGAGCAACAAAGCTTTTCACATCAAGGGCTACACCTCCAAGATGAGGTACGGCTAATGAAGTTCTGAACCATTAATTGAGCAAAACTACTAAATCCCATGCAGGACCTCATTGCCGGCGGCACCGAGAGTTCAGCCATGACAGTTGAGTGGGCAATGTCGGAGATCCTCAAGAAGCCCAAGGTGTTCGCCAAGGCCACGGAGGAGCTGGACCACGTGGTGGGGCGAAACCGTTGGGTTACCGAGGAGGATATTCTGAGTCTCCCCTATGTGGATGCCATTGTCAAAGAGACTATGCGGTTGCACCCAGTGGCGCCGATGTTGGCACCCCGCCTGTCCCGCAAGGACGTGTCTGTTGATGGCTACGACATCCCCGTTGGCACGCGCGTGCTTGTTTGCGTGTGGTCTATCGCGCGTGATCCGGTGTTGTGGGATTCGCCAGAGGAGTTTATGCCAGATAGGTTCCTCGGCAGCAAGATCGACGTCAAAGGGCAGGATTTCGAGTTGCTGCCGTTTGGGTCCGGCAGGCGGATGTGCCCTGGGTACAACCTCGGACTGAAGGTGATTCAGGTCAGCCTCGCTAACCTGCTGCACGGCTTTGCCTGGAGGCTCCCAGATGGCATTGCAATGGAGGAGCTCAGCATGGAGGAGATATTTGGGATGTCCACGCCGCGCAAGTTCCCGGTGGAAGCCGTCGTGGATCCCAAGCTCGCGGCTCACCTATACACTGAGGCTTGATATGTGCACACACCTGTGATCATCCGTCTGTTCGAGTGATTCTACTGTTTGCGCTGCTGTACTTTTACTGTATTTTATTATACTCGTGCATTATCTATGGCTTAAGTCAAGTAGAACAATGGAGCTAAAAATAAATCGATTCGACTAAAATATCTCTCTATCCTATTGAAGTTAGCCATTATTTATTCCTTCCAGAGTTATTCTTACGGAAGTGATTGGGGTTTTAGAGGATTGAGATGGTTGTAGAAATCAGCAAAGCTGATCCTGGCATGGGGGTATTTTCCACTGAGGGTACCGACTGCCGCCCGCAGCATGATGTTATGGTATCTAGCCACACAATCAATATCGCTTGGGCAGCCAAGGTGGTCGTATTTCTCTGTCTGGTTGAGGCTCGAGCGGATGGTGAGCAGGGCAGCCGAGCAGCCATTTGGTCGATTTTCTGGCATGACCACGATATTTTTCGATAAGGGAAATATATTAATATCAAGAGATACCAATTGCAGCTAGCCTCTGTAATAACGCAACATCTTAATAGCAGTACGGCGACATAGCCAAAAAAAGAAAATAAGAAAACTAAGAAACAAAAAGTCCCGCTATGGCATTCCGGCCCTAAAAGCAACAATATAACCACCACCAAGATAACACCAGAACTCCAGACTCGTGAAAAGCGATCCTTCAAGAAGGGATCAGAGCAGAAGCACCGTCGTCACCCGATCAAAGATCTCAGGTTTTCAACCTGAAGATAGTGCCCGCTCTCAAAACAATGACTTCAGCAAAGTCTTTGCCAGGCAAAACCAATTAAGGCCAGACCTTGGATTTTCACCCTGAAAACCTGTGATTCCGCCTGAATTTCAAAACCAATTAAGGCCAGACTCTGAATTTCACCTGTGATGCCGCCCCCGCATCCATACCGTTGCCGTGAAACCCAGAACACCAAGCAAGTACCTCAACATCGCAGAGACTCGAAACTCCATTGGTAGTCCTCCAACCCAACCTTCATGATATTCTCCGCCTCTTTTTCTTAATCATGGATCAAAATGTCACTTGATGGTAACAAAGAGTAGAGCTTTGCCCCGCTCCCTCAAGACCTAAACGGTCAGAATAAAAACATGGATGTGCATGACCGAATACCACCCGATCCAACGAACTCCAAGCATAAGTGCACTGTTACATCCGCCGACTGAGCCTTCCGGAACACACCACTCCGGGAAGATGAAGACGGACCGGCCACATAGAGGTCTCCATCTTCGCACAAGAAGGACCCTAGGACCACCACCTTTATTTTCCCAAGAAGACGAGCAGGCTCCCACGCTGCCATCCCCTGGCTATCGACGACGAAGGAGGACTTGGTGGATGGCGGCCGCCGCTACCACACCATCCTCGCCCCATAAGATCACCGCCCACTCCTCGCGCTGCCAGCGGAAGCCGACGATGGATTTAGGCAGGCACTAGATCCAACAGCCGCCTCCACCATCCGTTGCCGGCGAGGCCGTGGAGGGAGAAGCCGCCGCCGCTCATCCAGGGTCTCCACCCTGAATGCCGTTTGCATCGAATCCAGCAGCCGCCGCCCCATCCGCCAGCGAGGGTCGCCACCACCACCAACCCGCCGAGCACGTTTGGCGCTGGGGCCCGCCGTCGCCTGTGCCGACGACAGCGGTGGAGAGGGAGAGACCACGGGAGGGGGGTGATACGTTGCAAACGTATCTATAATTTTTGATGCTCCATGCTTGTTTTACACCAATTGCTATATGTTTTGTCTACACTGCGTTGCACTTTTATACATTTTCCGGCACTAACCTATTGACAAGATGCCACAGTGTCAGTTCCCTGTTTTCTGTTGTTTTGTATTTTAGAAAAGTTGTACAGGAAATATTCTCGGAATTGGACAAAACAAAAGCCAAAGATCTTATTTTTCTGTAACGAAGACGAAGTCCAGAGGGGGGACGAAGAGGCGCCACAGGACGGCCAGACCAGGCCTAGGCGCGGCCCTGGCCCTGGCCCTGGCTGCACCTAGGGGTGGTGTGGGGCCCCTTGGCCTCCACCGACCTCGCCGTTCCGCCTATAAGAAGCCTCCCGACGCGTGAACTCTGAATCAATCAGCCTCCGCTCATGAAAAGTTCCGTAGCTCCGCCGCCGTCGTAGATAAGTTTCGGTGGATAGAAGTCTCTGTTTCGGCACCCTACCGAGACGAGGAATTCCCCGGAGCCATCTCCATCGACTCCACCGTCATCTTCATCGTCGTTGCTGACTCCCATGATGAAGAGTGAGTAGTCCTCCCCCGAGGCTGATGCTTTACCGGTAGCTATGTGGTCTATCTATCTCTCCATGTATAATCTTTATGTGATCATGATCTTTGTAATCTAGTTAAATAAGTAGATGTTATGCTTCAACTATTGTGCTACTCAAGTGGTTTTATTATGTGATCTCTGGGGACACCTTTCCAATGGTGTGAAGGTGACAGTGTGCACACCGTGTTTGTTTCTTAAGCTTAATTTACAGAAATACTTATAAATTATGGTGACTAGTTAGTATCTGACAAGGTATTAACTTGTCAATGCCTATGGATTGTAGGCTAGGGTTTAGTTGGAAGTAGAGGGCAAGTAGATCTCGAAGGTTTCAGCCGAAAAGTACTCGACGATTATGAAAACTAGGATTTGTAAACAATGATTCGATTATCCATGCGTCCCTCGACTCCCCCTTATATAGGAGGCAGAGCCGAGGGATTCGTGCTGTACAAGTTACAAAGTCCGGGAAGGTTTCTAACTTATCCCGTAAGATTACAAATAAGACTTTCTATTACAACTCTAGCTTTCCTTAATAATATATTGGGCTTCCGAATCTTCTTATTCTTCGGGTAATGGGCCTTCAGTAAATTCCGGGTACTATCTTCGGCAGGCCCATTAGGGATGCCTATGTCAGTATTATCTTTGTATGTTCAAAGTGACAGCGTGGGGCGTCCATAGATTGGGAATGCAAACTCTAAGAAATGCTTATGCAGCCCTACCCAGTGAATTTGTGTTTGTTATCAAACCGGAGAGTGGTTCAGAGTTGCGTAGTGAAGAGAGAATATCTATGTATTCAATTATGGTATCATTGTTGAGAGTGTCCACTAGTGAAAGTATGTTCTCTAGGCCTTGTTTCCAAACATTGAAACACCCTTTACAACCAGTTCTGCTACATGTTTGCATGCTGCTATTTTTATTGCAGATTGCAATTACCACTCATAATCATCCATATTACTTGTATTTCACTATCTCTTTGCCAAACCAGTACACATATACACCTGACAAGTGTATTGGGTGTGTTTGGGATACAAGAGACTTCTTGTATCGTAATTGCAGGGTTGCTTGAGAGGGATATCTTTGACCTCTACCCCCCTGAGTTCGATAAACCTTGGGTGATCCACTTAAGGAAACTTGATGCTGTTCTACAAACCTCTGCACTTGGAGGTCCAACACTGTCTACAAGAATTGAAATGTGCCTGGCGACACTAGGTTTGGGACCCATGGCATCGCCCTGGGGAGCGACGGAAGAGGCGCTAGGGTTGATGTGGGCCCTTTCAAGTATCACCTACATGCACGACAACGTATATTGCGCCTTCGTGGACAAGTCTCTGCGGTGCAAATATAACTACTTCAACCATTTTTCCAAGTCACTGGTACCATTCTCTAGAATGATAAATAGTATTTTCAATAACTAATTAGGTTTGTGTATATTACGTGTAGTATAAGAGTGTGGTACTTGATACAAACTATAGGTAATGTAGAAACACCACAGTTTATATTACTAGATCTATAATTTAAAACAAAGATGAAATTCCTAGGAATTTTTTTTGATAAGTTAGAGTTAATTATATCTACTTGAGAAAATATCAAATAATAAATATGAAATATGAAATATAGGGTGACATGTTGGCTCCCAGGAGCATATGATCCCCGCTGAGGAATAAATATTATTAAAATGTCCATAAAAATCCTAACGTAATCAATTCTTTAGTACGCCCATTTGTGTCTTTTATATGTATGCAAACTTTGGTGAAAGACATGAGCGGAGCCAAAGGTGACCAGCACCAGAATTTAGTATCAAGATATACTAAATCTGACTCAATTACAAAAATCGGAGGGAGGAAGTGCTAAGCCTAGCCGCCCCCTACATTCCAATAAGATCTGCAACGACCGCATGCTCCACACACGCATCGAAAAACGCTGGAACCCAACGTGTTATCCCTGAACAGTGCCGCTGCAGACGTGAGGGGATCAGGAGGATCCCTAGATTATCTGCTGCAACCACATCTTCGACATCACCCTTACTCCAATCCTGTAACTAGCGCGGCAAGATGTCCTCTTAATTACTCGTAAGAAGACCCTAGTCTTCTAGTTTCTTACAAAAAATCACCGATCTATTAATAATCATTAACATCTATTATATATTAAAAGCAAAATGCGGAGGTCTAAAATAGTGACCCGAGGTTAATCCACATCATTAGAATTATTTTAGCTGTTAGATCTGTAATTTAATGGTCAAGATTTAAAGATTTTACGTAACATGTACAAACGCATATTTTGTGGACATATATGACATGCCATGTTTGACACGTGTACATTTAATTCATATAATCAGAATTATCTTAGGTGTTGGATCTGCAGTTTAATGGTCATGATTTAAAAAAATTACATAACATGTATGAGCGTATATTTTGTGGACATAGTCACATATATGACATGTACTATATGCACCGTCTGTATGAGAGAAAACGTACATACGCTGCAGGTCTATTTTCGTCATACACACAACCATGGCATAGATGCAAAAGAGATCTATCTTCAGGGAAACACGTACAGCCAAAATATTTGAATGAACCTAATCTCAGTCCGACCAATACCACATGCACATGATGGCGTGATTAGCTAGGACTCTCTTACTATTTGCTTTGCCCCTCAAGTCTAGCTGTAATTAGGAAAATTATATGCCGGACATGACTAGCAAATAATGAGTACTACATAGAATTAAACAGGTTACTAAATTGAGTGTAAAAAAAACAGGTTACTAAATCAGGCAAAATAATAGGTAGCCAGAAAATATTGCTCACATACACATCTATTATTTATTATCTATATTAAAAGAAATGTACATTAATACAATAGAGATACCACGTGTCCACGTTAAACCACATCATCAAACTATTTTTAACAATTGAATTTAAAATTTATAGCTATGATTTAACAATGGTTAATAGACTGTAATCATATTTGCCATGATCTGAAACTACCATACCAGATAAGACATGTGAAAACAAAACTAACCGTTAGTGTCAAAACATATCTTGATACATTACCGTAGAGACGTCCGTTAAAAAGAAAGAAAAATAACTACTTAATCTAGGTAGCTAGAACATGGTGCCAACTAGCAACATAGAATACTGGATGTCTTATAATGTGAAGATTAAACGTATCAGTATACTGACACCTGCATTGCTACACTGGCACCGGCCGTTGCATAGATCCAGTCGCTGAGAGAAAATCAACCGGTCGTTGCACAAATCCAATCGCTGAGAGAAAATCAACGAAGTTGCAAGCAAATAAATCAAGCATTTCGATCTAAAAAGCCACGGCAATGGCATCCGTTCCATGCATGCAAATCGATGCCGTGAGCAAGTAGAAATAGACTGAATGGGTATGTTTAATTATATACTTATTTAATTCACACAAAAAAACTTATTTTGGTTGACCATTAAGATTTATACTGCTTTGTCTACGGTAATTTGGATGGAAAATAAGAACCATGTCTGCGTGCATGTATAAACCTAATATGCTTAAGTTTTCTCATAACCAGTAACTTGGAAACAAAAGAAAAGTGTGGTACAATTTCTAAAATAGAATAGCTTGTGCTTCTATAGATCCCTAAAACTGAAACGTTTTACTGAGAGAAACACAAGAATAGCTAAGATTAAACGATATCTATTCGGAATTAGGGGTATGACGGATGAAAATAAACGATGCCACGATACCCTTTCAGGGTTTACACTGTTTTGATATTCGGGAGTCCATGGAAGCACAAACCAAAAGAATAATGGTGCTATCAATTTTGCAACTACTATGAAAATTTTGAACCTAAAATGTAAGGTTAATCCTTGGAGGTGAACACTCCAAATAAACCTTATACCTTCTTTTACGAATAATAAATATTATACCCTTAAAAGAGGGTGCACAATAATTACATTTTATAGGGTTTATAAATATATTCTAATGTATTGAATGCTTAAAGTGATGTTTCATTGTACATGGCTGCCGCCCAAAGTTATGGATCAATTAGGAGAACCAGACTGCTTATAAATTAAGGAAAACTGATTATGATACAATAAATGAAAATTTTCACCATATGTTTTCCCACCGACCAATAAGATTTTTTTATTCATTTTGCTAACAACTTTGTGTTCTACCATTAAAAACTTATCAAATGTGACCAAATTACCATGAGTTGTTGTGTGTTCAACCGTTATTTTATCCATTTAAATGACTTTCTCATACATGTTCATAACAAATCGTAGTTATAGTAATAAAGCACATATGATAAACCAAAGATATAGAGAATTGTTGTAGAAAACTCGTAGTTATAGTAATAAAGCACATATGATAAACCAAAGATATAGAGAATTGTTGTAGAAAACTCAAGATAGACAAAAATATTCGACCGACTAACCACTACCGTTACTTTTTGATAAGCTATTGTTTTTTTGAAAGGAATACGGTAGGGGAAGCCCCTACAGTGGTTTTTTTAAATAATAAGAACCTAATTCTACGTCCGTGGGGATTTGAACCTGGGTGGCTGGGTTGTACATCCACTTCCCTAACCAAATGACCTAGGCTCACTTCTTTTTTGATAACCTATTGCTCTCGGCAAACTTACTACAACCATACACGAACCTATATATTTTGTTAATTGCGAATAACATTAACCTTAGTAATTATACATAAACGACATTACTTCAAAAATTATGATGCACGCAGTAAGATATAAGTTTTGTTAAGTGTAAATCGGTCATAAATTTATGAGTGTACTCTGAGATTTAAACTTAGGTGGAGTAATATGAAAAAAAATCTTTATCTTATCTTGCAATATAGATTTAATTCTATGTACTCAGCAAATATCACCACATATAAAAGTCACATAATGGTGACTACAGAACCATGTAATTCTACTGTTTCTGTACGATAGAAAAATATAGGAATACTCAGGGCTTGCCCTCGCACTTGCGAGGGCCACCATGCTAGTTAGTACAAATAACTCAAAAAGTAATAAAAAAATATAAATAGGTACTCGGACCACCTAACGATGAATACAGACACTATCATGAATTAAAGGCGCGCCACCGTCCTCGCCCCTTCATCACCGGAGTCGAGCAAGGCATGTCGAATGAGAGATTGGTGTAGCAGACAAATAGGAATGACCAGTGCACTAGAGCAACAACCATCACCAATGATAACAACCGTAGATCGAAAGAGACTGACATGAAACTAGAGGAACGAACACGAAAACCGACCAGATCCCATCAGATCAGCCGGGAACACGACTCCATGCACCCTCCGCCAGCGCTAGACGCACCACTGGAGCGAGGATAGGGCGGGAAGGACCTTATTCCGACTTCAGGAAGTAGCCATCACCTCAATATCCCTAAAAAGACACTGAAACACAACCTGAAAAAAAGTACGAAAACTCCCCACCGGAGAGAGGTCGTGGTACGCCACACCCTAGTCTCCTAGTTAATGTTCTTGTTAGTTGATATGCAGACGTACATGTCAATCCTAAGGATGCCATAATACTAACATAATGCTCTCAATAACTTTATCTTTAATATTAAGGTGAAACCTGTGAATGCATGATGTCACACAACAAACAAATTATAAATTGTGCCACCCATAAGTGAAGAAAACGTTTCAATTTATTTTCCCTCTTCTCTTTCCTGAACTTCTAATCCAATCGATCACACCCTAATGCTATAAAACCTTTTCGCATGTCATCCTTTTGCCACCCCAGCTGTCGTCTGCGTACCCTCCTCCGTTTAGCGCCGCGACACAGCCTCACCTTTCTCCTCCGTCCATGGCACCCCCTGCGACGCCTTAGGCCCGCAAATGCATCAACCCCACCTCCAGAACCCATGCGCCACCACGCCAAGCTCCGCACAATCGGCCTCCTTCAGCCTCCGGCCGAAGCACGAGCCTCGCACTCCTTCTCGAGCAGCAACGGCGAGCAGCGACAATAATCTTTATCTTTATTATTAAGGTGAAACCTGCGAGTGCCTAGTGTCACACAGCAAATAAATTACAAATTGTGCCACCCTTAAGTGAAGAAAACGTTTTGATTTATTTCCCCTCTTCTCTATCCTAAACTTCTAAGCCAATCGGCTACATCCTGATGCTATAAAACCTTTTCGCCTGGCATCGTTTTGCCACCCAATCGTCGTCTATGTACCCTCCTCCGTTCAACACCGCGATGTAGCCTCACCTTTGTACTCCGGACATGGCCACCCCTGCAACGCCTTAGGCCCGCATGTGCATCAACCCCGCGGCAAGAACCCATGCACCACCACGCCAAGATCCGCACAACCGGCTGACAAGGTATTAACTTGTCAATGCCTACAAGTTATAGACTAGGGTTTTCGTGGAAGTAGAGGGCAAGTAGATCTCGAGGGTTTCAGCCGGAAAAGTACTCGGCCGCTAGAAAACTAGGGTTGTGTTGACAATGAAATTGATCCCTTTTTCTTCCCTCGACTCCCCTTTTATAGGAGGCGGAGCCGAGCGTTTACAAACTCCGGGAGACTCTTTAAGTTCGACCCGTAAAGTTACAAATCTTTTTATTCCTAGTCTATCTCTTCTTGCCATAGTCGATGCTTTAGTTGACCTCCGGGCTTCGTATTATTCGGGTTATGGGCCTTGAATAAACCTAGGGTATCATCTTCGGCAGGCCCATTGGGGATGCCTATGTTAGTAGCCCCCGAGATTTTGCTTGAATCGGAGAGTCGAGTAAAATCTCCATCATTACAATTAACACATGATTTCTTCGAGTCACTAAATAATTTCCATAAAATAATCATATATTGTACAGGGATAATGGTATATGGGGCTGGTTCATCTGACGGATCAGGTACCAGTTAACTGCTCTCGTGGCAATCCCGCAAAAACCTACTTCAAGGTCAAGTCCCTGGACTTGACCTCCGTATACTGGCGTAATTCGACATGTGCCGCTTAAGGTCTTACCATATGCCAAACTCCAGTCATATTTTATCGGGTACCTAACGCGTCCGTTATGATTTTTCTTCACATCTGTTGATACGGAAAAAAAGTAGCAGAGCGCATTCATGTGCGATACCACGCCACGCAGGACGGATCCCGGGGTCTTACGTTCGTAAAGTATTACGGCATTCAGAGATTTAACCGCGACTGAAGCGCTCTGAGAATATATTGTCGCCATTTTTCGGCTGTTGGAATAACACATTTATTCGAGTCATATGATGACTTATTATCTTGACCTCCCGATGGGAGTATATGAAGAGTTATATCATAAATCGAAATATACTCAATTTGACTCCTTCAAGTTCATCGGGTACGCGACCAACGTTCCCGATGGGAGTAGCTCCCGAGGCTACAGCCAAGTGCTTGTACTTGGTTGTAGGCTCACCTTTTTACCATCTTGTCGCTATATTGTCAACTTTCCTATTTTTCCATCTTTATCGGGTGCGCGACCAGCGCTCCCGATGGGAGTAGCCCCCCCCCCCCGAGGCTACATTCGAGTATTTATACTTGGCTATAGGCTCAACTGTTTATCTTTTTTGAACCACCATATACTTATGTCCTTTATGCCATCCTCTTATCAGAAGTTATCATTCAACTTCGGATAAGAGTAGCCCCAGAGAATTTGAACAAATACTTGTATTTGATCAAAGGATCTCGAAGTTATTATATTGGAATCCTCGACAGTTCTTCTGCCGTTATTTTGAAATACCTATTCGAAATTTTCAAATGACGACGTCGATGCTGACGATAGCCACGAACTCTGTATTGGGAAGGTGCGAGTCAAGTCATGTCTCTGATATGTGGGTCCAAACCTCTACGCCATTGGCATGTCTTGGGAGTGGGGGACACACGTCCTCCGCTTTTTCCGGCACGTGCGCGCACCGCCTGTCCAGTAACTTCATAGTGAATATACATTTTTACCCCCGTAGACACGTGTAGGACATAGGATCCATTTTTATTTCATCCAACGGCGCGACGGTTCGGTGGATTGCTTATAAATTTCCCCTTCATCCTCATTCATCCCCTTCACTGCGCCGCTCATCTTTCCTTTCTCTCTCCAAAATCACCATTGCTGCTCCAAGCTCGCGCGCTATTGCTGTCCTCCACACCTCACTTTGATGCCACCGCGCACGAAGCTCCTCAGACACACCGCTCCAAGAACCAATCCATCGATGGAGCCTACGGAGATTTCCGGGTGGGAGAGATCTAAGATCTCCAACCAGGATCTGAAGACCCTCAAGAGTTCAAGACATTGGGGCTGCTGAAGAAGGAGGAAGCACTAATCTTCCCTAGCGATGAAAGTTTCCCTACGTCGCGCATTGGATATCGGGTAACCTTCGTTGACCACCTCATTTGTGGACTTTCCGCCCCATCCACGAGTTTCTTCGTGGGCTGCTCTTTATCTATGGGATTCAGCTACATCAGCTGACCCCCAACTCCATCCTCCATATCTAGATTTTCATCACATTATGCGAATGCTTTCTCGGGTCCCATCCTCATTGGGGCCTGTGGAAACGCATCTTTTATCTCCGGTGCAACAACTCCCGCAGTGTCGCCTACAATGTGGGCGACGTTGTCATCTGCGTCCGACCCGAAGTTGACTACTTCGACGTCAAGTTCCCTGACTCCGTTCAAGGATGGCGCCGAAGATGGTTATATGTTCAAGAGGAGCATGTCGACTCGCAGGAATACAATATCGCTCCCTTTGATGGTGCCACGAAAATCCTTCGGCGCCGAGCGTGGGACGCCGAAGCTTCCGAGGAAGCAAAAACGGCGACAAATGCTCTGATGAAGCGCATCCACGAGCTTCAGAACACCCGCAGTAAAGAACTGTCAGGTGTTCAAATCACTGCCCACTTCCTTAGGATTAGGGTGCAGCCTCTGCAGGCTCGCAAAAACCCCCTCGGGATGTATGTTGGCGAGGAAGATATCGACCGCATATCCAAGGACCTCTCTTTGAAGGACTTGGAGAAGCTTGTTCGACGTTTTTCATCGCTGAGCAAGAAACTGGCGGTTCCAACCTCTTGTCACATGGAGCCGTACAGCAGCAACAACGCCCTCCCCGAGGTAAGTAACTTATCTCTCGAGTTAAATTTCTATTTTTTCGACTGCTATCTTGCTTACTTTTCCCTTGGTGTTAATTTTCCTTCTACAGAACCATCAAGTACTATCTTATGTTCCTCCCCTACCTGAGGGTGGAGAGGTCGATGAGCGAACCGTCGTTACCGACGATTCGTAGGCACCCTCGCGTCCTGAGAGTGAAGTCGCAAGATCTCACAAATCCGTGGCTTCCTCCAAAAAAGATACAGAGTCTGAAGCTTCTGAATCAGTGCGCTGTCCCCCCTCCGCTGTTTCTCCCAAGAGCAAGAGGAAAAAGGATGATGTCGAAGATTCCGGCGCCTCCAAGCCTATTACAATTATTTTAGCTGTTAGATCTGTAATTTAATGGTCAAGATTTAAAGATTTTACGTAACATGTACAAACGCATATTTTGTGGACATATATGACATGCCATGTTTGACACGTGTACATTTAATTCATATAATCAGAATTATCTTAGGTGTTGGATCTGCAGTTTAATGGTCATGATTTAAAAAAATTACATAACATGTATGAGCGTATATTTTGTGGACATAGTCACATATATGACATGTACTATATGCACCGTCTGTATGAGAGAAAACGTACATACGCTGCAGGTCTATTTTCGTCATACACACAACCATGGCATAGATGCAAAAGAGATCTATCTTCAGGGAAACACGTACAGCCAAAATATTTGAATGAACCTAATCTCAGTCCGACCAATACCACATGCACATGATGGCGTGATTAGCTAGGACTCTCTTACTATTTGCTTTGCCCCTCAAGTCTAGCTGTAATTAGGAAAATTATATGCCGGACATGACTAGCAAATAATGAGTACTACATAGAATTAAACAGGTTACTAAATTGAGTGTAAAAAAACAGGTTACTAAATCAGGCAAAATAATAGGTAGCCAGAAAATATTGCTCAAATACACATCTATTATTTATTATCTATATTAAAAGAAATGTACATTAATACAATAGAGATACCACGTGTCCACGTTAAACCACATCATCAAACTATTTTTAACAATTGAATTTAAAATTTATAGCTATGATTTAACAATGGTTAATAGACTGTAATCATATTTGCCATGATCTGAAACTACCATACCAGATAAGACATGTGAAAACAAAACTAACCGTTAGTGTCAAAACATATCTTGATACATTACCGTAGAGACGTCCGTTAAAAAGAAAGAAAAATAACTACTTAATCTAGGTAGCTAGAACATGGTGCCAACTAGCAACATAGAATACTGGATGTCTTATAATGTGAAGATTAAACGTATCAGTATACTGACACCTGCATTGCTACACTGGCACCGGCCGTTGCACAGATCCAGTCGCTGAGAGAAAATCAACCGGTCGTTGCACAAATCCAATCGCTGAGAGAAAATCAACGAAGTTGCAAGCAAATAAATCAAGCATTTCGATCTAAAAAGCCACGGCAATGGCATCCGTTCCATGCATGCAAATCGGTGCCGTGAGCAAGTAGAAATAGACTGAATGGGTATGTTTAATTATATACTTATTTAATTCACACAAAAAAACTTATTTTGGTTGACCATTAAGATTTATACTGCTTTGTCTACGGTAATTTGGATGGAAAATAAGAACCATGTCTGCGTGCATGTATAAACCTAATATGCTTAAGTTTTCTCATAACCAGTAACTTGGAAACAAAAGAAAAGTGTGGTACAATTTCTAAAATAGAATAGCTTGTGCTTCTATAGATCCCTAAAACTGAAACGTTTTACTGAGAGAAACACAAGAATGGCTAAGATTAAACGATATCTATTCGGAATTAGGGGTATGACGGATGAAAATAAACGATGCCACGATACCCTTTCAGGGTTTACACTGTTTTGATATTCGGGAGTCCATGGAAGCACAAACCAAAAGAATAATGGTGCTATCAATTTTGCAACTACTATGAAAATTTTGAACCTAAAATGTATGGTTAATCCTTGGAGGTGAACACTCCAAATAAACCTTATACCTTCTTTTACGAATAATAAATATTATACCCTTAAAAGAGGGTGCACAATAATTACATTTTATAGGGTTTATAAATATATTCTAATGTATTGAATGCTTAAAGTGATGTTTCATTGTACATGGCTGCCGCCCAAAGTTATGGATCAATTAGGAGAACCAGACTGCTTATAAATTAAGGAAAACTGATTATGATACAATAAATGAAAATTTTCACCATATGTTTTCCCACCGACCAATAAGTTTTTTTTATTCATTTTGCTAACAACTTTGTGTTCTACCATTAAAAACTTATCAAATGTGACCAAATTACCATGAGTTGTTGTGTGTTCAACCGTTATTTTATCCATTTAAATGACTTTCTCATACATGTTCATAACAAATCGTAGTTATAGTAATAAAGCACATATGATAAACCAAAGATATAGAGAATTGTTGTAGAAAACTCGTAGTTATAGTAATAAAGCACATATGATAAACCAAAGATATAGAGAATTGTTGTAGAAAACTCAAGATAGACAAAAATATTCGACCGACTAACCACTACCGTTACTTTTTGATAAGCTATTGTTTTTTTGAAAGGAATACGGTAGGGGAAGCCCCTACAGTGGTTTTTTTAAATAATAAGAACCTAATTCTGCGTCCGTGGGGATTTGAACCTGGGTGGCTGGGTTGTACATCCACTTCCCTAACCGAATGACCTAGGCTCACTTCTTTTTTGATAACCTATTGCTCTCGGCAAACTTACTACAACCATACACGAACCTATATATTTTGTTAATTGCGAATAACATTAACCTTAGTAATTATACATAAACGACATTACTTCAAAAATTATGATGCACGCAGTAAGATATAAGTTTTGTTAAGTGTAAATCGGTCATAAATTTATGAGTGTACTCTGAGATTTAAACTTAGGTGGAGTAATATGAAAAAAAATCTTTATCTTATCTTGCAATATAGATTTAATTCTATGTACTCAGCAAATATCACCACATATAAAAGTCACATAATGGTGACTACAGAACCATGTAATTCTACTGTTTCTGTACGATAGAAAAATATAGGAATACTCAGGGCTTGCCCTCGCACTTGCGAGGGCCACCATGCTAGTTAGTACAAATAACTCAAAAAGTAATAAAAATTATAAATAGGTACTCGGACCACCTAACGATGAATACAGACACTATCATGAATTAAAGGCGCGCCACCGTCCTCGCCCCTTCATCACCGGAGTCGAGCAAGGCATGTCGAATGAGAGATTGGTGTAGCAGACAAATAGGAATGACCAGTGCACTAGAGCAACAACCATCACCAATGATAACAACCGTAGATCGAAAGAGACTGACATGAAACTAGAGGAACGAACACGAAAACCGACCGGATCCCATCGGATCAGCCGGGAACACGACTCCATGCACCCTCCGCCAGCGCTAGACGCACCACTGGAGCGAGGATAGGGCGGGAAGGACCTTATTCCGACTTCAGGAAGTAGCCATCACCTCAATATCCCTAAAAAGACACTGAAACACAACCTGAAAAAAAGTACGAAAACTCCCCACCGGAGAGAGGTCGTGGTACGCCACACCCTAGTCTCCTAGTTAATGTTCTTGTTAGTTGATATGCAGACGTACATGTCAATCCTAAGGATGCCATAATACTAACATAATGCTCTCAATAACTTTATCTTTAATATTAAGGTGAAACCTGTGAATGCATGATGTCACACAACAAACAAATTATAAATTGTGCCACCCATAAGTGAAGAAAACGTTTCAATTTATTTTCCCTCTTCTCTTTCCTGAACTTCTAATCCAATCGATCACACCCTAATGCTATAAAACCTTTTCGCATGTCATCCTTTTGCCACCCCGGCTGTCGTCTGCGTACCCTCCTCCGTTTAGCGCCGCGACACAGCCTCACCTTTCTCCTCCGTCCATGGCACCCCCTGCGACGCCTTAGGCCCGCAAATGCATCAACCCCACCTCCAGAACCCATGCGCCACCACGCCAAGCTCCGCACAATCGGCCTCCTTCAGCCTCCGGCCGAAGCACGAGCCTCGCACTCCTTCTCGAGCAGCAACGGCGAGCAGCGACAATAATCTTTATCTTTATTATTAAGGTGAAACCTGCGAGTGCCTAGTGTCACACAACAAATAAATTACAAATTGTGCCACCCTTAAGTGAAGAAAACGTTTTGATTTATTTCCCCTCTTCTCTATCCTAAACTTCTAAGCCAATCGGCTACATCCTGATGCTATAAAACCTTTTCGCCTGGCATCATTTTGCCACCCAATCGTCGTCTATGTACCCTCCTCCGTTCAACACCGCGATGTAGCCTCACCTTTGTACTCCGGACATGGCCACCCCTGCAACGCCTTAGGCCCGCATGTGCATCAACCCCGCGGCAAGAACCCATGCACCACCACGCCAAGATCCGCACAACCGGCTGACAAGGTATTAACTTGTCAATGCCTACAAGTTATAGACTAGGGTTTTCGTGGAAGTAGAGGGCAAGTAGATCTCGAGGGTTTCAGCCGGAAAAGTACTCGGCCGCTAGAAAACTAGGGTTGTGTTGACAATGAAATTGATCCCTTTTTCTTCCCTCGACTCCCCCTTTTATAGGAGGCGGAGCCGAGCGTTTACAAACTCCGGGAGACTCTTTAAGTTCGACCCGTAAAGTTACAAATCTTTTTATTCCTAGTCTATCTCTTCTTGCCATAGTCGATGCTTTAGTTGACCTCCGGGCTTCGTATTATTCGGGTTATGGGCCTTGAATAAACCTAGGGTATCATCTTCGGCAGGCCCATTGGGGATGCCTATGTTAGTAGCCCCCGAGATTTTGCTTGAATCGGAGAGTCGAGTAAAATCTCCATCATTACAATTAACACATGATTTCTTCGAGTCACTAAATAATTTTCATAAAATAATCATATATTGTACAGGGATAATGGTATATGGGGCTGGTTCATCTGACGGATCAGGTACCAGTTAACTGCTCTCGTGGCAATCCCGCAAAAACCTACTTCAAGGTCAAGTCCCTGGACTTGACCTCCGTATACTGGCGTAATTCGACATGTGCCGCTTAAGGTCTTACCATATGCCAAACTCCAGTCATATTTTATCGGGTACCTAACGCGTCCGTTAGGATTTTTCTTCACATCTGTTGATACGGAAAAAAAGTAGCAGAGCGCATTCATGTGCGATACCACGCCACGCAGGACGGATCCCGGGGTCTTACGTTCGTAAAGTATTACGGCATTCAGAGATTTAACCGCGACTGAAGCGCTCTGAGAATATATTGTCGCCATTTTTCGGCTGTTGGAATAGCACATTTATTCGAGTCATATGATGACTTATTATCTTGACCTCCCGATGGGAGTATATGAAGAGTTATATCATAACTGGAAATATACTCAATTTGACTCCTTCAAGTTCATCGGGTACGCGACCAACGTTCCCGATGGGAGTAGCTCCCGAGGCTACAGCCAAGTGCTTGTACTTGGTTGTAGGCTCACCTTTTTACCATCTTGTCGCTATATTGTCAACTTTCCTATTTTTCCATCTTTATCGGGTGCGCGACTAGCGCTCCCGATGGGAGTAGCCCCCCCCCGAGGCTACATTCGAGTATTTATACTTGGCTATAGGCTCAACTGTTTATCTTTTTTGAACCACCATATACTTATGTCCTTTATGCCATCCTCTTATCAGAAGTTATCATTCAACTTCGGATAAGAGTAGCCCCAGAGAATTTGAACAAATACTTGTATTTGATCAAAGGATCTCGAAGTTATTATATTGGAATCCTCGACGGTTCTTCCGCCGTTATTTTGAAATACCTATTCGAAATTTTCAAATGACGACGTCGATGCTGACGATAGCCACGAACTCTGTATTGGGAAGGTGCGAGTCAAGTCATGTCTCTGATATGTGGGTCCAAACCTCTACGCCATTGGCATGTCTTGGGAGTGGGGGACACACGTCCTCCGCTTTTTCCGGCACGTGCGCGCACCGCCTGTCCAGTAACTTCATAGTGAATATACATTTTTACCCCTGTAGACACGTGTAGGGCATAGGATCCATTTTTATTTCATCCAACGGCGCGACGGTTCGGTGGATTGCTTATAAATTTCCCCTTCATCCTCATTCATCCCCTTCACCGCGCCGCTCATCTTTCCTTTCTCTCTCCAAAATCACCATTGCTGCTCCAAGCTCGCGCGCTATTGCTGTCCTCCACACCTCACTTTGATGCCACCGCGCACGAAGCTCCTCAGACACACCGCTCCAAGAACCAATCCATCGATGGAGCCTACGGAGATTTCCGGGTGGGAGAGATCTAAGATCTCCAACCAGGATCTGAAGACCCTCAAGAGTTCAAGACATTGGGGCTGCTGAAGAAGGAGGAAGCACTAATCTTCCCTAGCGATGAAAGTTTCCCTACGTCGCGCATTGGATATCGGGTAACCTTCGTTGACCACCTCATTTGTGGACTTTCCGCCCCATCCACGAGTTTCTTCGTGGGCTGCTCTTTATCTATGGGATTCAGCTACATCAGCTGACCCCCAACTCCATCCTCCATATCTAGATTTTCATCACATTATGCGAATGCTTTCTCGGGTCCCATCCTCATTGGGGCCTGTGGAAACGCATCTTTTATCTCCGGTGCAACAACTCCCGCGAGTGTCGCCTACAATGTGGGCGACGTTGTCATCTCGCGTCCGACCCGAAGTTGACTACTTCGACGTCAAGTTCCCTGACTCCGTTCAAGGATGGCGCCGAAGATGGTTATATGTTCAAGAGGAGCATGTCGACTCGCAGGAATACAATATCGCTCCCTTTGATGGTGCCACGAAAATCCTTCGGCGCCGAGCGTGGGACGCCGAAGCTTCCGAGGAAGAAAAACGGCGACAAATGCTCGATGAAGCGCATCCACGAGCTTCGAACACCCGCGATAAAGAACCGTCAGGTGTTCAAATCACCGCCCACTTCCTTAGGATTAGGGTGCAGCCTCCGCGAGCTCGCAAAAACCCCTCGGGATGTATGTTGGCGAGGAAGATATCGACCGCATATCCAAGGACCTCCCTTTGAAGGACTTGGAGAAGCTTGTTCGACGTTTTTCATCGCTGAGCAAGAAACTGGCGGTTCCAACCTCTTGTCACATGGAGCCGTACAGCAGCAACAACGCCCTCCCCGAAGTAAGTAACTTCTCTCTCGAGTTAAATTTCTATTTTTCCGACTGCTGTCTTGCTTAATTTTCCCTTGGTGTTGATTTTCCTTCTACATAACCATCAAGTCCTATCTTCTCTTCCTCCCCTACCTGAGGGTGGAGAGGTCGATGAGCGAACTGTCGTTACCGACGATTCGTAGGCACCCTCGCGTCCTGAGAGTGAAGTCGCAAGATCTCACAAATCCGTGGCTTCCTCCAAAAAAGATACAGAGTCTGAAGCTTCTGAATCAGTGCGCTATCCCCCCTCCGCTGTTTCTCCCAAGAGCAAGAGGAAAAAGGATGATGTCGAAGATTCCGGCGCCTCCAAGCCTACCGAGCCCGCTCCCGGAGAATCGTCACCCGAAGAAGAGGGTGGCTTTAACCCTTATGACGATGCAGGTTCCGTTAGCTCGTAAGCTTCTATACCATCATTACTTGCTCCACTCTTGTTTTTTTACTAGTACTCATATTTCTGTATTGATAGTTGCGACGAAGAAGAAAAAGAAGAAGCCGAGGTTCCTGGTGCGGCTCTCACGAGCACCTCCCAGACCTTGGTTCTCTCTAAAAATCGCCGTGCTGGCGAGGAATCCTCGCATCTCCCGCAACAAGAGGTGGAAACCTCGCCTCCAAGCAGCCCCCGAGCCCCTTCGCCAAAGAGAGCAAGGATCGAGGCTAGCGATGTCGTGCGATTGTTGCGGAAGATCCTTCAACTTCTATTTTGGAAGATGTAAGTTTCCTTTCTGTCTCCAGTTATGATTTTGTTTTGACAATCTTTCTTGACCATCTGCCTAGTTTTTCCTCTTTCTAAACATTTACTCGTCGCTGTATGTAGCCTTTGATGAAGCACCTCATAAAGATTGGTACCCAATTTATTGGGTTTCGCGACTCTGCCGAAGATTTGAAGGGTAACATCCATTTTTACTCTGTGGTTCATTCTTCTCTCAAGTAAATTATTTTGTATTGGATCTGAATTTATTCCTTCGGGTTCTCTTCAGATAACCTCAGTCGAGCCGAGCAACATGCGGAAGAACTTGCCGCTAAACTCGAGCGAAGTGAGAAGGCTTGTGAGAAGGCTGAATGAGAAGCCGCTACTGTTGAAGAACTTCGACAGAGACTTCACAAGGCCGAACAACCTCTAAGCAACCATGTCTCTCAATAGATAGCGCGCGAAAACGCTATCATAACTCGCTTGGAAACCCAGAATCGGCGGTTTGTTAGTAAGTTTTCACCCTTACTTTCCAGCTTCTGAAATTGATTTTCCGTATTTTTTGATGAACTCGATTTTTGCTCCAGCAGGAAAAATGGGTGAAGATTTCACCCTGCATGAAGCTGAAGAAGATCGCCTTCTCGACACCCTGTCCATCCTTGAGCTGCACGGGATTTGGCGCGCACCAATATTTCCGATGCGCGGGCTGTGTTCACGCGCCTCTTCCCCCATTTCTTCCCCAAGCAAACGCAGCCGCAAACTTTCTCCGAGCTTGCCAGGCGTTTCCTTCCCGAAGAAGATCTTGCGTTGGCTTATCGACAAGAAAACCTGAAGGTTGGAGTTGAAGGAACCATTGCTCTGGTTGCTGACAGCCACCAAACTGTCGATTGGGCAAAGGTCGGCGACCCCAAAGGAATGAACTCGCAGAAGTGGAAAACTTTGGTGAAGGCTGCAAAGCCTCACTCGAAGAAAATCCTCAGCTTTCTGGGGCACAAACCTTCAACATCCACCAGAAGCGCTAAGCCGGAGGTCAAGTAGACCAACTTACCCCTTGCTTGTGACGGTAAAGCACACGTCCGTTGGGAACCCCAAGAGGAAGGTATGATGAGTACAGCAGCGAGTTTTCCCTCTGCAAGAAACCAAGGTTATCGAACCAGTAGGAGATGAAGATCACGTGAAAGTTGTTGGTGAAGGAGTGTAGTGCGGCGCAACACCAGGGATTCCGGTGCCAACGTGGAACCTGGACAACAGAATCAAACTACTTTGCCAAACTTAACAGTGAGGTTGTCAATCTCACCGGCTTGCTGAAAATAAAGGATTAAACATATGGTGTGGAAAATGATGTTTGCTTGCAGAAAACAAAAGAGAACAATGATTGCAGTAGGTTGTATTTCAGATGTAAAAGAATGGACCGGGGTCCACGGTTTACTAGTGGTGTCTCTCCAATAAGATAAATAACATGTTGACTAAACAAATTACAGTTGGTCAATTGACAAATAGAGAGGGCATAACAATGCACATACATATCATCATGACTACTATGAGATTTACTTAGGGCATTACGACAAAGAACATAGACCGCCATCCATCATGCATCTATGCCTAAAAAGTCCACCTTCGGGTTAGCATCCGCACCCCTTCCAGTATTAAGTTGCAAGCAACAGACAATTGCATTAAGTATTGTGCGTAATGTAAACAATACAAATATCCTTAGACAAAGCATTGATGTTTTATCCCTAGTGGCAACAGCACATCCACAACTTTAGGGGTTGTTGTCACTCCCCAGATTGAATGGAGACATGAACCCACTATCTAGCATAAATACCCTCTCTTGGAGTTACAAGTATCAACTTGGCCAGAGCCTCTACTAGCAATGGAGAGCATGCAAGATCATAAACAACACATATATGATAGATCAATAATCAACTTGACATAGTATTCCATATTCATCGGATCCCAACAAACACAACATGTAGCATTACAAATAGATGATCTTGATCATGATAGGCAGCTCACAAGATCTAAACATGATAGCACAATAGGAGAAGACAACCATCTAGCTACTGCTATGGACCTGTAGTCCAAGGATGAACTACTCACGCATCAGTCCGGAGGCGGGCATGGTGATGTAGAGCCCTCCGGTGATGATTCCCCTCTCCGGCAGGGTGCCGGAGGAGATCTTCTGAACGGCGTCTCTGGAACTGTTCTGGTATTTTGGCTCTCGGTCCTAGGGTTTTCGGGGACGAAGGAATAAATAGGCGAAGGGGCTGCGTCGAGGGAGCTAGGGGGCTCCCTCCCCACGTCTCGGCGCGGCAGTGGGTCCCCCCGCGCCACCATATGGGAAGGGCCCCCTGCTGGCCTTCCTGGACTCCTCTTCGGTCTTCTGGAACACTCTGTGGAAAATAGGGCCCTGGGCTTTTGTTTCGTCCAATTCTGAGAATATTTGTAAAACAACTTTTCTGAAATAAAAAACAGCAGAAAACAGGAACTGGCACCGTGGCATCTTGTTAATAGGTTAGTCCCAGAAAATGCATAAAAACATTATAAAGTGTGAATAAAACATGTAGGTATTGTCATAAAACTAGCATGGAACATAAGAAATTATAGATACGTTGGAGACGTATCAAGCATCCCCAAGCTTAGTGCTTACTCGCCCTCGAGTAGGTAAACGATAAAAAGAATAATTTCTGAAGTGACATGCTACCAACATAATCTTGATCAATACTATTGTAAAGCATATGAGATGAATGAAGTGACTCAAAGCAATCGTCTATAGTTTGATAACAAAAAGATAATGACTAAACAACTGAATCATATAGCAAAAACTTTTCATGAATAGTACTTTCAAGACAAGCATAAAAAAGTCTTGCATAAGAGTTAACTCATAAAGCAATAGATTCTTAATACAAGGTTTTGAAGCAACACAAAGGAAGATTTAAGTTTCAGCAATTGCTTTCAACTTTCAACATGCATATCTCATGGATAATTGTCAACACAAAGTAATATAATATGTGCAATAAGCAAGGATGTAAGAATCAATGCACACAGTTGACATAAGTGTTTGCTTCTAAGATAGAAAGAAGTAGGTAAACTGACTCAACATAAAGTAAAAGAAAGGCCCTTCGCAGAGGGAAGCAGGGATTAAATCATGTGCTAGAGCTTTTCAAGTTTTGAAATCATATAGAGAGCATAAAAAATAAAGTTGTGAGAGGTGTTTGTTGTTGTCAACGAATGGTAGTGCGCACTCTAACCCCCTTGTCAAACAGACTTTCAAAGAGCGGCTCCCATGAAGGACGTTATCTCTACCAGCAAGGTAGATCATCCCTCTTCTCTTTTGTTTACACATGTATTTTAGTTTTGTTTACAGATGACACTCCTCCTAACCTTTTGCTTTCACAAGCCATGGCTAACCGAATCCTCGGGTGCCTTCCAACATTTCACATACCATGGAGGCGTATCTATTGCAAATTAAGTTGCTTACTGATAAATCAGGGCAAAACATGTGAAGAGAATTATTAATGAAAGTTAATTAATTGGGGCTGGGCACCCCGTTGCCAGCTCTTTTTGCAAAATTATTGGATAAGCGGATGTATATGCCACTAGTCCATTGGTGAAATTCTGCCCAACAAGATTGAAAGATAAAACACCACATACTTCCTCATGAGCTATAAAACATTGACACGAATAAGGAGTAATAAAGTTTTGAATTGTTTAAAGGTAGCACGTGAAGTATTTACTTGGAATGGCAGAAAAATACCACATAGTAGGTAGTTATGGTGGACACAAATGGCATAGGTTTTGGCTCAAGGTTTTGGATGCACGAGAAGCATTCCCTCTCAGTACAAGGCTTTGGCTAGCAAGGTTGTTTGAAGCAAACACAAGTATAAAACGGTACAACAAAAATTACATAAGAATATATTGCAAGCATTATAAGACTCTACACTGTCTTCCTTAGAGAGACCAATCATGCAAACCAAACTTCAACAAGCTCTACGGTAGTTCTCCACTAATAGGTTTAAACTACATGATGCAAGAGCTTAAACATGATCTACTTGAGAGCTTAAAACAATTGCCAAGTATCAAATTATTCAAGACAATATACCAATTACCACATGAAGCATTTTCTGTTTCCAACCAAATAACAATAAGTTTTGCGGCTTTTAGCTATCGCCACAAACATGAAAAATAAAACGAAGAACACAAGTGTTCAAATGAAAAAGCGGAGCGTGTCTCTCTCCCACACAAGCATGTTAGGATCCGATTTATTCAGAAAACTTAAAATAACAAAACGAGAATAAAAGCACGCGGATGCTCCAAGTAAAGCACATAAGATGTGACGGAATTAAAATATAATTTCACTAGAGGTAACCTGATAAGTTTGATGAAGAAGGGGATGCCAAGGGCATCCCCAAGCTTAGACGCTTGAGTCTTCTTGAAATATGCAGGGATGAACCACGGGGGCATCCCCAAGCTTGGACTTTTCACTCTTCTTGATCATATTATATCATCCTCCTCTCTTGATCCTTGAAAACTTCCTTCACACCAAACTCAAAGCAATCTCATTAGAGGGTTAGTGCATAATCAAAAATTCACAAGTTCAGTGATGCGTGTAATTGACACGTCCGTTGGGAACCCCAAGAGGAAGGTGTGATGCGCACAGCGGCAAGTTTCCCTCAGTAAGAAACCAAGGTTTAATCGAACCAGTAGGAGTCAAGAAGCACGTTGAAGGTTGATGGTGGCGGGATGTAGTGCGGCGCAACACCAGAGATTCCGGCGCCAACGTGGAACCTGTACAACACAACCAAAGTACTTTGCCCCAACGAAACAGTGAGGTTGTCAATCTCACCGGCTTGCTGTAACAAAGGATTAACCGTATTGTGTGGAAGATGATTGTTTGCAAGAAAACAGTAAAAACAAGGATTGCCGCAGATTTGTATTTCAGTATAAAAGAATGGACCGGGGTCCACAGTTCACTAGAGGTGTCTCTCCCATAAGATAAAAGCATGTTGGGTGAACAAATTACAGTCGGGCAATTGACAAATAGAGAGGGCATAACAATGCACATACATGTCATGATAAGTACAAGTGAGATTTAATTGGGCATTACGACAAAGTACATAGACCGCCATCCAACCGCATCTATGCCTAAAAAGTACACCTTCGAGGTTATCATCCGAACCCCTTCCGGTATTAAGTTGCAAAGCAACAGACAATTGCATTAAGTATTGCGCGTAATGTAATCAATAACTACATCCTCGGACATAGCATCAATATTTTATCCCTAGTGGCAACAGCACATCCATAACCTTAGGGGTTTCTGTCACTCCCCCAGATTCACGGAGACATGAACCCACTATCGAGCATAAATACTCCCTCTTGGAGTTACTAGCATCAACTTGGCCAAAGCCTCTACTAATAACGGAGAGCATGCAAGATCATAAAAAACACATAGGTAATAACTTGATAATTAACATAACATGGTATTCTCTATCCATCGGATCCCGACAAACACAACATATAGCATTACGGATAGATGATCTTGATCATGTTAGGCAGCTCACAAGATCCAACAATGAAGCACAATGAGGAGAAGACAACCATCTAGCTACTGCTATGGACCCATAGTCCAGGGGTGAACTACTCACTCATCACTCCGGAGGCGACCATGGCGGTGAAGAGTCCTCCGGGAGATGAATCCCCTCTCCGGCAGGGTGCCGGAGGAGATCTCCAGAATCCCCGGAGATGGGATTGGCGGCGGCGGCGTCTCTAGAAGGTTTTCCGTATCGTGGCTCTCGGTACTGGGGTTTTCGCGACGGAGGCTTTAAGTAGGCGGAAGGGCAACGTGGGGGGCCACACGAGGGCCCCACACCATAGGTCGGCGCGGCCAGGGCCTGGGCCGCGCCGCCCTATGGTGGCGGCGCCTCGTGGCCCCACTTCGAATCCTCTTCGGTCTTCGGGAAGCTTCGTGGCAAAATAGGACCCTGGGCGTTGATTTCGTCCAATTCCGAGAAAACAGCAACTGGCTCTTCGGCATCTTGTTAATAGGTTAGTTCCAGAAAATGCACGAATATGACATAAAGTGTGCATAAAACATGTACATATCATCAATAATGTGGCATGGAACATAAGAAATTATCGATACGTCGGAGACGTATCAGCATCCCCAAGCTTAGTTCTGCTCGTCCCGAGCAGGTAAAACGATAACAAAGATAATTTCTGAAGTGACATGCCATCATAACCTTGATCATACTTTTTGTAAACATATGTAATGAATGCAGTGATCAAAACAATGGTAATGACATGAGTAAACAAGTGAATCATAAAGCAAAGACTTTTCATGAATAGTTGATGACCCACAAGTATAGGGGATCGCAACAGTCTTCGAGGGAAGTTAACTCATAAAGCAATAAATCAAAGTAAAGGTATTGAAGCAACACAAAGGAAGATTAAGTTTCAGCGGTTGCTTTCAACTTATAACATGTATATCTCATGGATAATTGTCAACATAGAGTAATATAACAAGTGCAATATGCAAGTATGTAGGAATCAATGCACAGTTCACACAAGTGTTTGCTTCTTGAGGTGGAGAGAAATAGGTGAAGCTGACTCAACATAAAAGTAAAAAGAATGGTCCTTCAAAGAGGAAAGCATCGATTGCTATATTTGTGCTAGAGCTTTTATTTTGAAAACATGAAACAATTTTGTCAACGGTAGTAATAAAGCATATGAGTTATGTAAATTATATCTTACAAGTTGCAAGCCTCATGCATAGTATACTAATAGTGCCCGCACCTTGTCCTAATTAGCTTGGACTACCGGATCATTGCAATACACATGTTTTAACCAAGTGTCACAATGGGGTACCTCCATGCCGCTTGTACAAAGGTCTAAGGAAAGCTCGCATTTTGGATTTCTCGCTTTTGATTATTCTCAACTTAGACATCCATCTCAGGGACAACATGGACAACAGATAATGGACTCCTCTTTAATGCATAAGCATGTGGCAACAATTATTATTCTCATATGAGATTGAGGATATATGTCAAAACTGAAACTTCCACCATGAATCATGGCTTTAGTTAAGCGGCCCAATGTTCTTCTCTAACAATATGCATGCTCCAACCATTAAGGTGGTAGATCTCTCTTACTTCGAGACAAGACGGACATGCATAGCAACTCACATGATATTCAACAAAGAATAGTTGATGGCGTCCCCAGAAACATGGTTATCGCACAACAAGCAACTTAATAAGAGATAAAGTGCATAAGTACATATTCAATACCACAATAGTTTTTAAGCTATTTGTCCCATGAGCTATATATTGCAAAGGTGAATGATGGAATTTTAAAGGTAGCACTCAAGCAATTTACTTTGGAATGGCGGAGAAATACCATGTAGTAGGTAGGTATGGTGGACACAAATGGCATAGTGGTTGGCTCAAGGATTTTGGATGCATGAGAAGTATTCCCTCTCGATACAAGGTTTAGGCTAGCAAGGTTATTTGAAACAAACACAAGGATGAACGGTGCAGCAAAACTCACATAAAAGACATATTGTAAACATTATAAGACTCTACACCGTCTTCCTTGTTGTTCAAAACTCAATACTAGATATTATCTAGACTTTAGAGAAACCAAATATGCAAACCAAATTAGCAAGCTCTAAGTGTTTCTTCATTAATGGGTGCAAAGTATATGATGCAAGAGCTTAAACATGAGCACAACAATTGCCAAGTATCAAATTATCCAAGACATTTTAGAATTACTACATGTAGCATTTTCCAATTCCAACCATATAACAATTTAACGAAGAAGAAACTTACGCCATGAATACTATGAGTAAAGCCTAAGGACATACTTGTCCATATGCTACAGCGGAGCGTGTCTCTCTCCCATAAAGTGAATGCTAGGATCCATTTTATTCAAACAAAACAAAAACAAAAACAAACCGACGCTCCAAGCAAAGTACATAAGATGTGACGGAATAAAAATATAGTTTCAGGGAGGAACACGATAATGTTGTCGATGAAGAAGGGATGCCTTGGGCATCCCCAAGCTAAACAGCTTGAGTCTTCTTAGAATATGCAGGGGTGAACCACGGGGCATCCCCAAGCTTAGAGCTTTCACTCTCCTTGATCATATTGCATCATACTCCTCTCTTGATCCTTGAAAACTTCCTCCACACCAAACTCGAAACAACTCATTAGAGGTTAGTGCACAATAAAAATTAACATGTTCGGAGGTGACACAATCATTCTTAACACTTGGACATTGCATAAAGCTCTTGGACATTAATGGATCAAAGAAATTCATCAACATAGCAAAAGAGGCAATGCGAAATAAAAGGCAGAATCTGTCAAAAGCAGAACAGTCCAGTAAAGATGGATTTTATTAGGGCACCGAGACTTGCTCAAATGAAAATGCCCAAATTGAATGAAAGTTGCGTACATATCGAGGATCACTGCACGTAAATTGGCTTAATTTTCTGAGCTACCTACGAGAGATAGACTCAGATTAGTGACGACAAAGAAATCTGTTTGCTAGCGATAATCCAAATCTAGTATTACTTTACTATCAAAGACTTTACTTGGCACAACAAAACACAAAACTAAGATAAGGAGAGGTTGCTACAGTAGTAAACAACTTCCAAGACTCAAATATAAAACAAAAATACTGTAGTAAAAACATGGGTTGTCTCCCATAAGCGCTTTCAGCCTTTAACGCCTTTGTTGAAGAGCGCGGAAAGTGTATACTCCAAGTGGCATCAAGAGGGTGGCGCATCTAGCATCGGGACTTAGCATTTTCTACAACCTATCGCATTGAGTATCTTAGATACATAAGTTCAGGCGTCTCCTTTTCTATAGTGGTCTTTGAGAGCTGCTACTCAATCGTCGGGCCTATAATGGCTTTGGTTTAGCCTTTAGAGCCATAGCATGAACGCTCCTTTCCACGTAAGCTTTTCATCTCATAGACATAGATGAGTTGAACCCGGTATTGGTAGCCTCTGATCTGCCCACCATCTTTAATCCTATTAGTGTGCCTTGAGTCTACATCCATAGATAGCACAAGATTCTCACAGGTGGACCGATTCATCATTAATTCCACCTGAGTTTTGTACCAAGCATCATCGAGTTGCTCAAGTGCCATCTCCAGCCTCGTCTTGCTAGCACTCGGAAAATTTTCCTCTATGGTTTCCAAGGGTTTTCTTTCATAACATCTAAGAGAGGTTTCAATTTCTAGTTCCACTAACGGTGAACTGCTGTTCCATAAAATCCACTCGCAGTGATACAGCAACTATGCGGGAGCGCCTATATGAGGAGATTACCTCCCGCGGATCAATCAAGTACAGCATATCTATTCCATGCTGAGACTACCAACGTGACAATTCTCAGTGAGTAGAACAAGTTGTGAGTGTGTCTTTGCTTAAGTGCACCTACTACGGTGAGCATCACTAATGGACGCACAGCACCAACCTCTTCTTAGACATGTCTCCCCCTTGTTTCTTAGAAACGCGTCAAACTTCAACGAGTTACGTCATTTTTAGCGGTAAGTTAAAGGAAACATGACGAACTATGATAAAGTAAATGCATGTAAGTAATTTAGTTTTTTGTGTTTTTCGATACCAGCAAACATGAAGACGTGAGTCGATAAAGTAAAGCTAGCAACTAATTTTTGTATTTTGATGTAAGTGCAGCAAACAAAAGTAGTAAAATAAGATAAGCAAGACTTAAAACAAAGTATCGAGACTGATAGTGGATAAACTCCCATGCGGCGTGTCTTGATCTTTCCCAAACCTTGGCCTTAGAAAATATCTTTGGCGTGTAGTTGACGTGGGAGTTGAGCATCTCTAATGGCGTAGCTGTTCTTGATCTCAACAACGCGCTTGTGGCGCGGAAATTTGCTTGATGGCGTGTATTTCCCGCACGTATGGTTGAACCCCAGGAGGCAAGGTATGATCGCTGCTTGGCATGTCGTCCATTCCAGGTAAGAAACCAAAGGTTCTATGGCGCAGCCGGGAGGGCAAGACGCACGGTGAGAGGTTGATGGCGGCGGGATGCTGGCGTGCTGGCGCAACACGAGAAGATTCCGGCGCCAGCGATGGAGCTGCACAACACAACCAAATGCCCCTTTGCTAGCGAAGCTTGATGTGGAGGTTGATCAAATCTCACCGGCTGGCGTAACAAAGGATTAACACGTATTGTGTGGAAAGATGATTGTTTGCAGAAAACGAGTAAAACAAGTATTGCGACTGGGATTGTATTCGATGTAAAAGAATAGGACCGGGGTCCACAGATTCACTAGAGGTGTCTCTCCCATAAGATAAGCATGTTGGGTGAACAAATTACGGTCGGGCAATTGACAAATAGAGAGGGCACTGACAATGCACATACATGTCATGATAAATATAGTGAGATTTAATTGGGCATTACGACAAAGTACATAGACCGCCATCCGGCATGCATCTATGCCTAAAGTCACACCTTCAGGTTATCATCCGAACCCCTTCCGGTATTAAGTTGCAAAACAACGGAGACAATTGCATTAAGTATGGTCGCGTAATGTAATCAACTTAACTACATCCTTGGACATAGCATCAATGTTTTATCCCTAGTGGCAGCGGCACATCACAACCTTAGAACTTGCATCCTTGTCCCACGGTTCAATGGAGCATGAACCCACTATCGAGCATAATACTCCCTCTTGGAGTTAAGAGCAAAAAACTTGGCAGAGCTTCTCTACTAATGACGGAGCATGCAAGATCATAAACAACACATAGGTAATAGACTTGATAATCGACTAACATGACATAGTATTCTCTATCCATCGGATCCAGACAAACACAACATATAGTATTACGGATAGATGATCTTGATCATGTTGGGCAGCTCACAAGATCAACAATGGCGAGCGCACTGAGGGAAGACAACCATCTAACTCTTTTGCTATGGACCCATAGTCCGGGGAGTGGAGGGAACTACTCACTCA
>NC_061509.1:227960697-227991048 GCF_022539505.1 Lolium rigidum
CTCGTTGCTCCCGTCTTCTAGATTGCATCTTGCCTTGGATTGCGTTCTCGTGGTAGGAAATTTTTGTTTTCTATGCAACGAATCCCTACAGAGGATTCCTTTCAATGTGCCATTCAGAGTAGTTGATCATCATATCATCAAGAAGGTTTGTTGTAGCACCCAAAGTGATGGACATAAAAGTACCTCGAGCAGCTGAATCCAATAGGTTCCTTGAAGAAAAATTTAATCCTGCATAAAAGGTTTGGATGATCATCCAAGTAGTTAGTCCATGGGTAGGGCAACTCTTTACCAAAGATTTCATTCTCTCCCATGCTTGGGCAACATGTTAATTATCCAATTTCTTAAAATTCATAATGCTACTTCTCAAAGATATAATTTTAGCAGGAGGATAATATTTTCCAATGAAAGCATCTTTACATTTAGTCCATGAACTAATACTACTTTTAGGCAAAGATAGCAACCAATCTTTAGCTCATCCTCTCAAGGAGAAAGGAAACAATTTCAGTTTTATAATATCCCCATCTATATCCTTATACTTTTGCATTCACAAAGTTCAACAAAATTATTAAGATGGGCAGCAGCATTGATGTCTACGGGTGCTTCTATTCTTGTAGACAGTGTTGGGCCTCCAAGACAAGAGGTTTGTAGAACAGCAGCAATTTTCCCTTAAGTGGATCACCCAAGGTTTATCGAACTCGGGGAGGAAGAGGTCAAAGATATCCCTCTCATGCAACCCTGCAACCACAAAGCAAGAAGTCTCGTGTGTCCCCAACACACCTAATAGGTGCACTAGTTCGGCGAAGAGATAGTGAAATACAAGTGGTATGAATGAATATGAGCAGTAGTAACGGCGCATGAAAAGTGCTTGCTGGCGTGCAGTTGATGGTAGTAAAATTGCAGGAAGTATAGATGCGATAGAAACGAGTAAACAAACAAGTGATAGCGATATTTAGGAACAAGGCCTAGGGATCATACTTTCACTAGTGGACACTCTCAACATTGATCACATAACAGAATAAATAGATAGATGCTAGACTCTACACCCTCTTGTTGGATGATGAACACCACTAACTCGTGTAGGATTACACGAACCCTCAATGCCGGAGTTAACAAGCTCCACAATATTCAATGTTCATATTTAAATAACCTTAGAGTGCATGACAGATCAACATAACCAAACCAAGTACTAACATAGCATGCACACTCGTCACCTTCACACTACGAAAGGAGGAATAGATCACATCAATACTATCATAGCAATATTTAACTTCATAATCTACAAGAGATCACAATCATAGCCTACGCCAAGTACTACACGATGCACACACTCGTCACCATTACACCGTGCAGGAGGAATAAACTACTTTAATAACATCACTAGAGTAGCACACAGATAAATTGTGATACAAAACACATTGCAATCATAAAGAGATATAAATAAGCACTTCACTATGCCATTCATAATAGTGAATAAGTATTCTATGAAATATAGCCTAAGAGACCCACACGGTGCACACACTCGTCACCTTTACACACGTGGGACAAGGAGTCTCCGGAGATCACATAAGTAAAACCCACTTGACTAGCAAAATGACATCTAGATTACAAGCATCATCATATGAATCTCAATCATGTAAGGCAGCTCATGAGATTATTGTATTGAAGTACATAGGAGAGAGATTAACCACATAGCTACCGGTACAGCCCCGAGCCTCGATGGAGAACTACTCCCTCCTCATGGGAGATAGCAGCGTTGATGAAGATGGAGGTGGTGTCGATGGAGAAGCCTTCCGGGGGCACTTCTCCGTCCCGGCGGCGTGCCGGAACAGAGACTCCTGTCCCCCAGATCTTGGCTTCGCGATGGCGGCGGCTCTGGAAGGTTTCTCGTACCGTGGCTTTTCCGTCTCGAAGTTTTAGGTCAGGGACCTTTAAATAGGCGAAGAGGCGGAGTCGGAGGGTCAACGAGGCGACGACACAATAGGGGGGCGCGGGCCCCCCCTTGGCCGCGCCAGGGTCATGTGTGGTGGGCCTGTGCCCCCCCTCTGGCGACTCTCGGGTGTTCTGGAAGCTTCGTGGAAAAATAGGATGCTGGGCCTTGATTTCGTCCGATTCCGAGAATATTTCCTTACTAGGATTTCTGGAACCAAAAACAGCGGAAAACGGAACCGGCCCTTCGGCATCTCGTCAATAGGTTAGTTCCGGAAAACGCATAAATACAACATATAATGTGTATAAAACATGTAGATATCATCAATAATGTGGCATGGAACATAAGAAATTATCGATACGTCGGAGACGTATCAGCATCCCCAAGCTTAGTTCCTGCTCGTCCCGAGCAGGTAAACGATAACAAAGACAATTTCTGGAGTGACATGCCATCATAACCTTGATCATACTATTGTAAGCATATGTAATGAATGCAGCGATCAAAACAATGGTAATGACATGAGTAAACAAATGAATCATAAAGCAAAGACTTTTCATGAATAGCACTTAAAGACAAGCATCAATAAGTCTTGCATAAGAGTTAACTCATAAAGCAGTGATTCAAAGTAAAGGTACTGAAGCAACACAAAAGAAGATTAAGTTTCAGCGGTTGCTTTCAACTTATAACATGTATATCTCATGGATATTGTCAACATAGAGTAATATAACAAGTGCAATATGCAAGTATGTAGGAATCAATGCACAGTTCACACAAGTGTTTGCTTCTTGAGATGGAGAGATATAGGTGAACTGACTCAACATAAAAGTAAAAGAATGGTCCTTCAAAGAGGAAAGCATCGATTGCTATATTTGTGCTAGAGCTTTTATTTTTAAAACATGAAACAATTTTGTCAACGGTAGTAATAAAGCATATGTATCATGTAAATTATATCTTACAAGTTGCAAGCCTCATGCATAGTATACTAATAGTGCCCGCACCTTGTCCTAATTAGCTTGGATTACCAAGATTATCATCGCAATACATCCATGCCGCCTGTACAAAGGTCTAAGGAGAAAGCTCGCATTTTGGATTTCTCGCTTTTGATTATTCTCAACTTAGACATCCATACCGGGACAACATGGACAACAGATAATGGACTCCTCTTTAATGCAGAAGCATGTAGCAACAATTAATGTTCTCATATGAGATTGAGGATATATGTCCAAACTGAAACTTCCACCATGATTCATGGCTTTAGTTAGCGGCCCAATGTTCTTCTCTAACAATATGCATGCTCTAACCATTAAAGTGGTAGATCTTTCTTACTTCAGACAAGACGGACATGCATAGCAACTTGATGTCCACGGGAGCTTCTATTCTTGTAGACAGTGTTGGGCCTCCAAGAGCAGAGGTTTGTAGAACAGCAGCAGTTTTCCCTTAAGTGGATCACCCAAGGTTTGTTGGATGATGAACACCACTAACTGTGTAGGATTACACGAACCCTCAATGCCGGAGTTAACAAGATCCACAGTATTCGATATTCATGTTTAAGTAACCTTAGAGTGCAAGATAGATCAACATAACCAAACCAAGTACTAACATAGCATGCACACTGTCACCATCACACTATGAAGGAGGCATAGATCACATCAATACTATCATAGTAAAAATTAACTCCATAACCTACAACAGATTATGATCATAATCTACGACAAGAACTACACGGTGCACACACTGTCACCATTACACCGTGAAGGAGGAATAGAGTACTTTAATAACATCACTAGAGTAGCACATAGACGATATTCAACTAGATCACATAAAGAGAGAGATGAACCACATAGCTACAGCGGAGCCCTCAGCCCCGGGGGTGAATTACTCCCTCCTCATCATGGAGGCAGCGATGGCGGTGAAGATGGCGGTGGAGACGGCGGTGGAGATGGCTCTGGGGGCAATTCCCCGCCCCGGCAGGGTGCCGGAACAGAGAGTTCTGTCCCCCGAATTGGACTTTCGCGATGGCGGCGGCTCTGGATGGTTTTCTCTGTTTCCATCTTCTTTGTCGATGTTTTTAGGTCAGGGACGCTTATATAGGCCCAGAGTCGGAGTCGGAGGGGCCACGGGGTGACGACACCATAGGGGGGCGCGCCCCCCCTTGGGCCGCGCCGCCCTGTGGTGTGGGGCCCCCCTGGCACCCCTCTGACTTTTCTCCGGTGCTCCGGAAGCTTCCGGGAATTATAAGGCCTTCGGTCTTGATTTCGTCCGATTCCGAAAATATTTCTTTACTAGGATTTCTGAAACCAAAAACAGCAGAAAACAGCAACTGGCCTTTCGGAATCTCGTCAATAGGTTAGTTCCCGAAAACGCATAAAAACTATATAAAGTGTGAACAAAACATGTAGGTATTGTCATAAAACAAGCATGGAACATCAGAAATTATAGATACGTTGGAGACGTATCACAACTCACATGATATTCAACAAAGAGTAGTTGATGGCGTCCCCAGAAAACATGGTTAGCGCACAACAAGCAACTTAATAAGAGATAAAGTGCATGAGTACATATTCAATACCACAATAGTTTTTAAGGCTATTTTGTCCCATGAGCTATATATTGCAAAGGCGAATGATGGAAATTTTAAAGGTAGCACTCAATCAATTTACTTTGGAATGGCGGAGAAATACCATGTAGTAGGTAGGTATGGTGGACACAAATGGCATAGTGGTTGGCTCAAGGATTTTGGATGCATGAGAAGTATTCCCTCTCGATACAAGGTTTAGGCTAGCAAGGTTATTTGAAACAAACACAAGGATGAACCGGTGCAGCAAAACTCACATAAAAGACATATTGTAAACATTATAAGACTCTACACCGTCTTCCTTGTTGTTCAAAACTCAATACTAGAAATTATCTAGACTTTAGAGAGACCAATTATGCAAACCAAATTTTAGCAAGCTCTATGTATTTCTTCATTAATGGGTGCAAAGTATATGATGCAAGAGCTTAAACATGAGCACAACAATTGCCAAGTATCAAATTATCCAAGACATTTTACCAATTACTACATGTAGCATTTTCCGTTTCCAACCATATAACAATTAACGAAGCAGTTTCAACCTTCGCCATGAACATTAAAAGCTAAGAACACATGTGTTCATATGAACCAACGGAGCGTGTCTCTCTCCCACACAAGCATGAATTTATTCAGAGAACTAAGATAACAAACGAAAATAAAAGCACACAGACGCTCCAAGTAAAGTACATAAGATGTGACCGAATAAAAATATAGTTTCAAGAGAAGAAACCTGATAAGTTGTCGATGAAGAAGGGGATGCCTTGGGCATCCCCAAGCTTAGTTGCTTGAGTCTTCTTGAAATATGCAGGGATGAACCACGGGGGCATCCCCAAGCTTAGACTCTTCACTCTTCTTGATCATAGTATATCATCCTCCTCTCTTGACCCTTGAAAACTTCCTCCACACCAAACTCGAAACAAACTCATTAGAGGGTTAGTGCATAATCAAAAATTCACATGTTCAGAGATGACACAATCATTCTTAACACTTCTGGACATTGCTCAAAGCTACTGGAAGTTAATGGAACAAAGAAATCCATCCAACATAGCAAAAGAAGCAATGCGAAATAAAAGGCAGAATCTGTCAAAACATAACAGTCCGTAAAGACGAATTTTATTAAGGCACCAGACTTGCTCAAATGAAAATGCTCAAATTTAATGAAAGTTGCGTACATATATGAGAATCACTCACGTAAATTGGCATAATTTTATGAGTTACCTACAGAGAATTAGGCCTAGATCGTGACAGCAAGAAATCTGTTTCTGCGCAGTAATCCAAATCTAGTATGAAGCTTACTATCAAAGACTTTACTTGGCACAACAATGCAATAAAACTAAGATAAGGAGAGGTTGCTACAGTAGTAACAACTTCCAAGACACAAATATAAAATAAAAGTACTGTAGCAAAATAAACACATGGGTTATCTCCCAAGAAGTTCTTTCTTTATAGCCATTAAGATGGGCTCAGTAGTTTTAATGATGCACTCGCTAGAAATAGTAGTTGAAGCAAAAGAGAGCATCAAGAGGCAAATTCAAAACAAATTTAAGTCTAACAAGCTTCCTATGCATAGGAGTTTTGTAAATAAACAAATTCATGAAGCATGATGCAACAAGCATAGAAAGATAAAACAAGTGCAGCTTCAAGATTTTCAGCAAAAAGAGAGGTGTTTTAGTAACATGAAAATTTCTACAACCATATTTTCCTCTCTCATAATAACTTTCAGTAGCAACATGAGCAAACTCAACAATATAACTATCACATAAAGCATTCTTATCATGAGTCTCATGCATAAAATTATTACTCTCCACATAGGCATAATCAATTTTATTAGTTGTAGTGGGAGCAAATTCAACAAAGTAGCTATTATTATTATTCTCATCATCAAATATAGGAGGCATATTGTAATCATAATCAAATTTATCCTCCATAACAGGCGGTACTAAAAGACCAATATTATTATAATCATCATAAATAGGAGGCAAAGTATCGTCAAAGTAAATTTTCTCCTCAATGCTTGGGGGACTAAAAATATCATGCTCATCAAAGCCAGCTTCCCCAAGCTTAGAATTTTCCATATCATTAGCAACAATGGTGTTCAAAGCGTTCATACTAATATGTTCCATAGGTTTTTTAATTTTCGCATCAAACCATCCATGTCTTAAATCAGGAAATAGAATAAGAAGCTCATTGTTGTCCATTATGCCTAACTATTGTAAACAAGAAACAAAAAGATGCAATTACAGGATCTAAAGGAAATAGCTTCGAGCAAACACACAACGGCGCCAGAAAAGTACTTTACCTGGGACCGGAGTATGAGAGCCTTTTATCTTTCCTCCCCGGCAACGGCGCCAGAAAAGTGCTTGATGTCTACGGGTGCTTCTATTCTTGTAGACAGTGTTGGGCCTCCAAGAGTAGAGGTTTGTAGAACAGCAGCAAGTTTCCCTTAAGTGGATCACCCAAGGTTTATCGAACTCGGGGAGGAAGAGGTCAAAGATATCCCTCTCATGCAACCCTGCAACCACAAAGCAAGAAGTCTCTTGTGTCCCCAACACACCTAATAGGTGCACTAGTTCGGCGAAGAGATAGTGAAATACAAGTGGTATGAATGAATATGAGCAGTAGTAACGGCGACAGAAAAGTGCTTGCTGGCGTGCGGTTGATGGTAGTAAAATTGCAGGAAGTATAGATGCAGTAAAACAGTAAACAAACAGTGATAGCAGTATTTACGAACAAGGCCTAGGGATCATACTTTCACTAGTGGACACTCTCAACATTGATCACATAACAGAATAAATAGATAGATGCTAGACTCTACACCCTCTTGTTGGATGATGAACACCACTAACTGTGTAGGATTACACGAACCCTCAATGCCGGAGTTAACAAGCTCCACAATATTCAATGTTCATATTTAAATAACCTTAGAGTGCATGACAGATCAACATAACCAAACCAAGTACTAACATAGCGTGCACACTGTCACCTTCACACTACGAAAGGAGGAATAGATCACATCAATACTATCATAGCAATAGTTAACTTCATAATCTACAAGAAATCACAATCATAGCCTACGCCAAGTACTACACGATGCACACACTGTCACCATTACACCGTGCAGGAGGAATAAACTACTTTAATAACATCACTAGAGTAGCACACGGATAAATTGTGATACAAAACACATTGCAATCATAAATAGATATAAATAAGCACTTCACTATGCCATTCATAACAGTGAATAAGTATTCTGTGAAATATAGCCTAAGAGACCCACATGGTGCACACACTGTCACCTTTACACACGTGGGACAAGGAGGCTCCGGAGATCACATAAGTAAAACCCACTTGACTAGCACAATGACATCTAGATTACAAGCATCATCATATGAATCTCAATCATGTAAGGCAGCTCATGAGATTATTGTATTGAAGTACATAGGAGAGAGATTAACCACATAGCTACCGGTACAGCCCCGAGCCTCGATGGAGAACTACTCCCTCCTCATGGGAGACAGCAGCGTTGATGAAGATGGTGGTGGTGTCAATGGAGAAGCCTTCCGGGGGCACTTCCCCGTCCCGGCGGCGTGCCGGAACAGAGACTCCTGTCCCCCAGATCTTGGCTTCGCGATGGCGGCGGCTCTGGAAGGTTTCTCGTACCGTGGCTTTTCCGTCTCGAAGTTTTAGGTCAGGGACCTTTAAATAGGCTAAGAGGCGGAGTCAGAGGGTCAACGAGGCGACGACACAATAGGGGGTCGCGGCCCCCCCCCTTGGCCGCGCCAGGGTCATGTGTGGTGGGCCTGTGGCCCCCCTCTGGCGACTCTCGGGTGTTCTGGAAGCTTCGTGGAAAAATAGGATGCTGGGCCTTGATTTCGTCCGATTTCGAGAATATTTCCTTACTAGGATTTCTGGAACCAAAAACAGCAGAAAACAGGAACTGGCCCTTCGGCATCTCGTCAATAGGTTAGTTCCGGAAAACGCATAAATACAACATATAATGTGTATAAAACATGTAGATATCATCAATAATGTGGCATGGAACATAAGAAATTATCGATACGTCGGAGACGTATCAAGCATCATCAGTACTAACACCAGAAAATTGCTCTCTCATAACAAGATTTAGTAAAGCAGGTTTAATTTCATAAAATTCTGTTGTAGAAGCAGGTGGAGCAATAGGAGTGCATATGAAATCATTATTATTTGTGCTAGTGAAGTCACACAAGTTAGTGTTCTCAGGAGTACTCATTTTAGCAATAATAAAAATAAATAAAGTAAAACCGAATTAAATAAAGTAAAACAAGTAACTGAATTTTTTTTGTTTTTGATATTAAGAAAGCAAACAAGACAGAAAATAAAATAAAGCAAAAAAATAAACAAAGTAAAGAGATTGGGTGTGAGAGACTCCCCTTGCAGCGTGTCTTGATCTCCCCGGCAACGGCGCCAGAAAAGTAGCTGCTTGTGACGGTAAAGCACACGTCCGTTGGGAACCCCAAGAGGAAGGTATGATGAGTACAGCAGCGAGTTTTCCCTCAGTAAGAAACCTAGGTTATCGAAGCACTAGGAGATGAAGATCACATGAAGGTTGTTGGTGAAGGAGTGTAGTGCGGCGCAACACCAGGGATTCCGGTGCCAACGTGGAACCTGCACAACACAATCAAACTACTTTGTCCCAACTTAACAGTGAGGTTGTTAATCTCACCGGCTTGCTGAAAACAAAGGATTAAACTTATGGTGTGGAAAATTATGTTTGCTTGCAGAAAACAAAAGAGAACAATGATTGCAGTAGGTTGTATTTCAGATGTAAAAGAATGGACCGGGGTCCACAGTTCACTAGTGGTGTCTCTCCAATAAGATAAATAACATGTTGGGTAAACAAATTACAGTTGGGAAATTGACAAATAGAGAGGGCATAACAATGCACATACATATCATGATGACTACTATGAGATTTACTTAGGGCATTACGACAAAGAACATAGACCTCCATCCAGCATGCATCTATGCCTAAAAAGTCCACCTTCGGGTTAGCATCTGCACCCTTCGAGTATTAAGTTGCAAGCAACATACAATTGCATTAAGTACTGTGCGTAATGTAAACAATACAAATATCCTTAGACAAAGCATTGATGTTTTATCTCTAGTGGCAACAGCACATCCACAACCTTAGGGGTTGCTGTCACTCCGCTAGATTCAATGGAGACATGAACCCACTATCTAGCATAAATACCCCCTCTTGGAGTTACAAGTATCAACTTGGCCAGAGCCTCTACGACATAGTATTCCATATTCATCGGATCCCAACAAACGCAACATGTAGCATTACAAATAGATGATCTTGATCATGATAGGCAGCTCACAAGATCTAAACATGATAGCACAATAGGAGAAGACAACCATCTAGCTGCTGCTATGGACCCGCAGTCCAAGGATGAACTACTCACGCATCAGTCCGGAGGCGTACATGGTGATGTAGAGCCCTCCGGTGATGATTCCCCTCTCCGGCAGGGTGCCAGAGGAGATCTTCTGAACCCCCCCAAGTTAGGGTTGACGGCGGCGGCATCTCTGGAACTGTTCTGGTATATTGGCTCTCGGTCCTAGGGTTTTCGGGGACGAAGGAATAAATAGGCAAAGGGGCAGCGTCGGGGGAGCCAGGGGGCTCCCTCCCCACGTTTCGGCGTGGCAGTGGGGCCCCCGCGCCGCCATATGGGGAGAGCCCCCTGCTGGCCTTCCTCGACTCCTCTTCGGTCTTCTGGAACACTCCGTGGAAAATAGGGCCGTGGGCTTTTGTTTCGTCCAATTCCGAGAATATTTGTAAAACAACTTTTCCGAAATCAAAAACAGCGAGAAAACAGGAACTGGCACTGTGGCATCTTGTTAATAGGTTAGTCCCAGAAAATGCATAAAAACATTAGAAAGTGTGAATAAAACATGTAGGTATTGTCATAAAACTAGCATGGAACATAAGAAATTATAGATACGTTGGAGACGTATCACCCCTCCGTTCTTTCCTTTTTCTCTTTTGGTAACTGTAGATATCTTTATGATGTGCGACTACCTTTGTCGACTCACTAGGGATCGACCTTTTGTAATGGATCCCCACTTATGTAAATATTTCGACTTATGAATGAAAAAGAAGGAATCCTTGTTTGGTAATTGATGTCGACCTTTTCTTTCTTCCAGTTGGTGTTTGATAATTACTCTAAGACTTCTGGACCATCATCTGCTTCCCCTGCTACGTCTCGCTCTAAATGGATATCTGACGATGTTTTCTTGGATGATTCTTCATGTGCTAACTCGGATCAACTGGAATTAGCTGAACTTCGACAACAACTCCAAGCCATGAAGAAACAATCCATTATTGTCATGGATCAATCCCGCAAGTCTTGCGAGCGGGAGAAGATAGCTCTTCAGCAGGCTCAAGAAGCCTTAGAATTGAAAGAAACTGCTGTTGCCGAGGCCTTACAGGCAACCTCTCGAGAAAATTATATGCTTGAACTACTGACTGACGCAAGTCTGGATATGGCGGGTAAGTTTCGCCTTTTGTGTTATCCTTTTATTTATCTGTATAAAATTTTGCAATCCTCATTGTATTTCCTGATATGGTTAGGCTCCTTCTTGGATGCTACTGCCGAGGATCAGCATGTTGATGCGATATCCGAGGTTCTTATTCGACTTGCTCTGCAAAACAACTCCAGATTTTGGTCCACCCTGGACCGGACCCGACAAATAGTACGATTCCATGACCGTGCTGCTCAGGTTCGGGAGTATCTTGAATTATGCATAAATACTCTGCCCATGGTTTACAACGTCATGTTTCCTCGGAATCTTCAACCCAAAACTCTTCCTGAATTGATGAACAAGTTCAAGAGCATTCGCCGAATCCATGGATTTGTGAAGGCCCAATTAATGGCTGGTGCCAGGTTCTCCTTAATTATGTTGCAAATCTGCTATCCGAAGTTAGACGTGTCCAACGTTGTTCATCTTTGCCGCTCCCGATTAAGAAAAAGGAGAAGGAACGTCGACAATATCAATGATGCGGTAACGCCTATAGCTGAAGAAATGATTGAGGACCTTCTTCGGATGGACGCAGATTTCTTCACTGAATGCCATTATGCTGATTTCATGGGTGCTCCTGCGGAAGGTGAAAGGGTGAACATAGATGACCTGATAGGAGATGATTGAAGATCTTTTTCTTCTGTCGAGTTTTTCCTGAAATAAAGAAATATCTTGTATATTGCGAGAACCATGTATAGTCAGATTGATTTTTACTTATCTTTCCTTCTTCTCTAGCCCCCGAGTGTTTCGGTAGGCATATGTATATTTACTGTTTGCGAGGTGTTTGAACCAAGGCGAATAATTTGTGTGATATATTTTAAAGATCCAGTCTATTTTGTTGAATCTGCGAGTTGCAAGCCCCCGAGCCTGACGAGGAAAATATATATTATCAATATTTTTATTATATTGCAGCATCGCGAGCCCCCCTCATTAAAAACCTTTCAGCCCCACTCGGTGCCCTGAAAGGAAAAGAGTGCATTTGAAAACTCGCGAGCGTTTCAGTACATTGTATGTTTACATGTATGACTCTATTTTGACTTATGCGTAAAAACGCCGAAGCTGCGCCACGTTCCAGGGGTTTGCTTCTGCGACCCCTGTCTTCTTGTCTTTTATTTTGTATGCTCCTCCTGCGATCACTTCGGTGACGATGTATGGGCCTACCCATGGTGACTCGAAATTTTCATGGCTATCATGCGTAAGCCGAAGAACCAGATCGCCAACTTGGAAAGACCTTGGTCGCAAACGTCGATTGTGGTAGTTTTTCAGGTCCTGCTGATTCTTGGTGACTCTTGACAGCACTTCATCTCTAGCTTCATCGAGTGCATCAACATCATTCTCCAGTGCTTTTCTCGAAGTTTCTTCATCATATTCCGCCACTCTCGGAGAATTGTGTTCTATTTGTATCGGGAGCACCACCTCAGCTCCATGGACTAGGAGGAACGGAGTTTCTTGTGTTGTTGTATTGGGCGTTGTCCGTATACTCCATAACACGCTAGGCAAATCATCTGGCCAAGTGTGTCGAGCTTTCTCTAGAGGTGTTAACAACCGTTTCTTGATACCATTGCAGATGATGCCGTTTGCTTCTTTGACTTGACCATTGGTTTGCGGGTGCGCCACCGATGCAAAGTGTAATTTGATGCCTACTTCTGCACAATATGCTTTGAATTCCTTGGAGGTAAAATTGCCGCCGTTGTCTGTGATGATGCTGTGAGGAACACCAAATCGAAAAACTATGCCCTTGATGAAGCTTACCACCGATGATGCATCTGCCGATGTTACTGGTACTGCCTCAATCCATTTAGTGAATTTATTGACAGCCACGAGCATATACACGTATCCTCCTGGCCAAGCTTTATGTAATTTCCCCACCATGTCGAGACCCCATTGTGCGAAAGGCCACGACAAAGGTATTGCTATCAACTCTACTGCCGGAGAATGAGGTTTTGCCGCAAATATTTGGCACACATCACAAGTGCGAACTATCTCTTTTGCATCATCTACTGTAGTTAGCCAGTAAAATCCTGCCCTGAAAACCTTGGCTGCTATTGCTCGGCTGCTTGCGTGGTGCCCGCATAATCCCTCGTGCACATCCTTCAGTATGACTCTTCCTTCTTCGGGTGTAACGCATATCTGCAATACTCCCGATATACTTCTCTTGTATAGCTCTCCCTTGACCACGGTAAAAGCTTTAGATCGTCGTATAACTCGTCTTGCTTCCACCGGATCTTCGGGTGTCTCTTTGCTTAGGATATATTCTATGTAAAATTGCATCCAAGGAACTTGCACCATCATAACCTTGTGTGATTCTTCTTCCTCCTCCGATGTGTTTGATTCTAAATCTGCCAGAGCCCCCGAGTCCTTCTCAGACTTCTCTTTCTTCTTTGGCTATTTTGGTGCTTTCTTCTCCTTAGTTGATCTTTCACTTATCTCTTCCTAGAATACGCCAGGTGGTATCGCTAAACATTGTGACCCGATATTTTCCAAAACATCGGCTTCATCATTGCTGAGTTTGCTGATATGTTCACTTCACATCCATCGAAGAGTTTCTCGAGTTCATTGTATACCTCCTTGTATGCTATCATGCTATCATTGACTGCATCGCATTGGTTCATCACATGTTGAGCCACCAATTGGGAGTCGCCAAAGATTTTCAGTCGAGTTGCTCCACACGCCGTCGCCATCTTCATCCCATGTATGAGTGCCTCATACTCCGTCTCATTATTAGGTGCGTTGGGGAACGTCATCCGCAGTACGTACTTCATCTTATCTCCTTGGTATGACACTAATATCACGCCTGCTCCATCTCCTTCTACTCTCTTGGACCCGTCGAAGTTCATGGTCCAAGTACTCGACAAATCTGGGGGGTCCCGTATTTTGCAGCTCCATCCACTCTGCGACGAGGCAGAATTTGCGACTTTATTGCTTTTCGTTTTTCGTATGTGATGTCCCGAGGGGAAAGCTCTATTCCCCAAAGGGAGACACGGCCTATAGCTTCTGGATTGTTCAAGATGTTTGATAAAGGCGCCTCATTGACCACTATTATCGGATGTGCCGAAAAATAGTGCCGCAATTTTCTTGCAGTCGTAAACACTCCATATGCCAACTTCTGATAATGTGGGTACCGCTGTTTTGAAGGCGATAAAACTTCAATGATGAAATATACCGGCCTCTGGACTCCATGAATTTTCCCTTCTTCTTCTCTTTCCACCACAAGAACCGTGCTGACCACCTGGGGTGTGGCCGCGATATACAACATGAGAGGTTCTTTTTCCTTGGGCGCCACCATTATTGGGGGTGTCTAAATTGTGCGCTTGAGGTGCTCGCAAGCCCTATCTGCTTCTTCGTTCCACTCGAACTTTTCTCCTTTTTTGATGAGCACATAGAAGGGCAGCGCTTTTTCTCCTAGCCTAGCAACAAATCTGCTCAGAGCCGCGACACGTCCTGTAGGCTGTTGTATCTCCTTGAGCTTCATCGGCTTTCGCATTGTCACAATTGCTTGTATTTTATCGGGATTCGCCTCAATTCCCCTGGCTGATACTAAGTATCCATGGAGCTCTCCCGCAGGAACGCCGAAGGAACACTTCATCGGGTTTAGCTTGAGGTGAAACTTGTCAAGGTTGTCAAAGGTTTCCTTGAGATCATGGATAAAAGACAACCCCTGCTTTTTTGTAATTAAGACGTCGTCTATATATACTTGAACGTTCCTGCCAATCTGCGTGGCAAGACACTTTTGCATCATCCTTTGATAAGTGGCTCCCGCGTTTTTAACCCGAAAGGCATCGTTCTGTAGCAGAACACACCATAAGGTATTATAAAAGCTATTTTGACCTCATCTTCTTCTTTTAGGCGGATCTAGTTGTAAGCAGAATACGCGTACAGGAAGGAAAGACGTTCGCATCCCGCCGTGGAGTCGATAATTGGATCGATCCTCGGGAGGGGAAAGTGATCCTTTGGACAATGTTTACTGAGACACGTGAAGTCGACGCACATGCGAAGGATGTCAGTGTTTTTCTTCGGGACCAGAACTGGGTTAACGACCCATGTGGCCTCCGTGTGCAGCTCCTTGATGAAATTTGCTTCTCGAAGTCGATTAATCTTTGAAAGCATAGCTTTGCGGTTCGGTTCCGAAAAACGCCGCAAAGGTTGTCGAATTGGTCTAGCCATTCGATCCAAATTAAGAGGGTGCTCGGCAAGTTCCCTGGGTACTCCTGACATGTCAACTGGACACCATGCAAAGATTTCCCAATGCTCACGGAGGAACTCAACGAGCGCGCTTTCCTATGCGCTATCCATGTTTGTTGTGATAGCTGTCGTCTTCTTAGGATCTGTCGGGTGAATCTGTACTTCCTTTGAGTTCTTGGTGGTGTCACAGGTTTGCTCCTTCAATGGCCTCCCTCCGTCAGGCAGCACATCATAATCAGTTGTTAGCCTTGACGCGATGTACTCTTCCTGCATCCCGAAAGTTTCTGACAGCCGATGAAAATCCTTGTCGCACTTATCTGCCAGTGCAAAACTACCCTTTACTGTGATTGGGCCATTGGGTCTGATGTCTACGGGAGCTTCTATTCTTGTAGACAGTGTTGGGCCTCCAAGAGCAGAGGTTTGTAGAACAGCAGCAAGTTTCCCTTAAGTGGATACCCAAGGTTTATCGAACTCAGGGAGGAAGAGGTCAAAGATATCCCTCTCATGCAACCCCGCAACCACAAAGCAAGAAGTCTCTTGTGTCCCCAACACACCTAATAGGTGCACTAGTTCGGCGAAGAGATAGTGAAATACATGTGGTATGAATGAATATGAGCGAGTAGTAACGGCGTGTAGTTGATGGTGGTAATATGGTAGCGGTAGTAACGCAGTAGTAGTAACGCAGTAAAAGGAGTAAACAAGCAGCGATAGCAGTATTTAGGAACAAGGCCTAGGGATTAGACTTTCACTAGTGGACACTCTCAACATTGATCACATAACAGAATAGATAAATGCATACTCTACACTCTTTTGTTGGATGATGAACACATTGTGTAGGAGGAATAGATCACATAACAGAATAGATAAATGCATACTCTACACTCTTTTGTTGGATGACGAACCCTCAATGCCGGAGTTAACAAGCTCCACAATTCAATGTTCATATTTAAATAACCTTAGAGTGCAAGAAAGATCAACACGACTAAACCAAGTACTAACACAGCATGCACACTGTCACCTTCACGCTATGTAGGAGGAATAGATCACATCAATACTATCATAGCAATAGTTAACTTCACAATCTACAAGAGATCATGATCATAGCATACGCCAAGTACTAACACGGATGCACACACTGTCACCATTACACCGTGTAGGAGGAATAAAACTACTTTAATAACATTGCTAGAGTAGCACATAGATAAATTGTGATACAAAACACATTGCAATCATAAAGAGATATAAATAAGCACTTCACTACGCCATTCATAACGAGTGAGTAAGTATTCCGTGAAATATAGCCTAAGAGACCCACACGGTGCACACACTCGTCACCTTTACACACGTGGGACAAGGAGTCTCCGGAGATCACATAAGTAAAACTCACTTGACTAGCACAATGACATCTAGATTACAAGCATCATCATATGAATCTCAATCATGTAAGGCGGCTCATGAGATTATTGTATTGAAGTACATAGGAGAGAGATGAACCACATAGCTACCGGTACAGCCCCGAGCCTCGATGGAGAACTACTCCCTCCTCATGGGAGCAGCGAGCGGTGATGAAGATGGCGGTGGAGATGGCAGCGGTGTCGATGGAGAAGCCTTCCGGGGCACTTCCCCGCTCCGGCAGGGTGCCGGAACGGAGACTCCTGTCCCCGGATCTTGGCTTCGCGATGGCGGCGGCTCTGGAAGGTTTTTGTGGGTTTCGTCCTTCGTAATAGGGTTTTCGCGACGGAGGCTTTAAATAGGCGGAAGGGCAGCCTCGGAGGGGGCCTGGGGCCACCACACCATAGGGCGGCACGGCCCCCCCTCTGGCCGCGCCAGGGTGTGGTGTGGGCCCCCTAGGGCTTCCCTCTGGCGGCACTCGGGTGTTCTGGATGGTTCCGGGAAAAATAGGAACCTGGGTCTTGATTTCGTCCGATTCCGAGAATATTTCGTTACTAGGATTTCTGAAACCAAAAATAGCAGAAAACAGGAACTGGCACTTCGGCATCTTGTCAATAGGTTAGTTCCAGAAAACGCATAAATATGACATAAAGTGTGTATAAAACATGTAGATATCATCAATAATGTGGCATGGAACATAAAAAATTATCGATACGCCGGAGACGTATCAGCATCCCCAAGCTTAGTTCTGCTCGTCCCGAGCAGGTAAAACGATAACAAAGATAATTTCTGAAGTGACATGCCATCATAAACTTGATCATATTGTAAACATATGTAATGAATGCAGCGATCAAAACAATGGTAATGACATGAGTAAACAACTGAATCATAAAGCAAAGACTTTTCATGAATAGTACTTCAAGACAAGCATCAATAAGTCTTGCATAAGAGTTAACTCATAAAGCAATAATTCAAAGTAAAAGGCATTGAAGCAACACAAAGGAAGATTAAGTTTCAGCGGTTGCTTTCAACTTGTAACATGTATATCTCATGGATAATTGTCAACATAGAGTAATATAACAAGTGCAATATGCAAGTATGTAGGAATCAATGCACAGTTCACACAAGTGTTTGCTTCTTGAGGTGGAAAGAAATAGGTGAACTGACTCAACATAAAAGTAAAAAAGAATGGTCCTTCAAAGAGGAAAGCATCGATTGCTATATTTGTGCTAGAGCTTTTATTTTGAAAACATGAAACAATTTTGTCAACGGTAGTAATAAAGCATATGAGTTATGTAAATTATATCTTACAAGTTGCAAGCCTCATGCATAGTATACTAATAGTGCCCGCACCTTGTCCTAATTAGCTTGGACTACCGGATCTTTGCAATGCGCATGTTTTAACCAAGTGTCACAATGGGGTACCTCCATGCCGCTCTGTACAAAGGTCTAAGGAGAAAGCTCGCATTTTGGATTTCTCGCTTTTGATTATTCTCAACTTAGACATCCATACCGGGACAACATGGACAACAGATAATGGACTCCTCTTTAATGCATAAGCATGTGGCAACAATTATTATTCTCATATGAGATTGAGGATATATGTCCAAAACTGAAACTTCCACCATGAATCATGGCTTTAGTTAGCGGCCCAATGTTCTTCTCTAACAATATACATGCTCCAACCATTAAGGTGGTAGATCTCTCTTACTTCAGACAAGACGGACATGCATAGCAACTCACATGATATTCAACAAAGAATAGTTGATGGCGTCCCCAGAAGCATGGTTATCGCACAACAAGCAACTTAATAAGAGATAAAGTGCATAAGTACATATTCAATACCACAATAGTTTTTAAGCTATTTGTCCCATGAGCTATATATTGTAAAGGCGAATGATGGAATTTTAAAGGTAGCACTCAAGCAATTTACTTTGGAATGGCGGAGAAATACCATGTAGTAGGTAGGTATGGTGGACACAAATGGCATAGTGGTTGGCTCAAGGATTTTGGATGCATGAGAAGTATTCCTTCTCGATACAAGGTTTAGGCTAGCAAGGTTATTTGAAACAAACACAAGGATGAACGGTGCAGCAAAACTCACATAAAAGACATATTGTAAACATTATAAGACTCCACACCGTCTTCCTTGTTGTTCAAAACTCAATACTAGATGTTATCTAGACTCTAGAGAAACCAAATATGCAAACCAAATTAGCAAGCTCTAAGTGTCTCTTCATTAATGGGTGCAAAGCATATGATGCAAGAGCTTAAACATGAGCACAAAAATTGCCAAGTATCAAATTATCCAAGACATTTTAGAATTACTACATGTAGTATTTTCCAATTCCAACCATATAACAATTTACCGAAGAAGAAACTTCGCCATGAATAATATGAGTAGAGCCTAAGGACATACTTGTCCATATGCTACAGCGGAGCGTGTCTCTCTCCCACAAAGTGAATGCTAGGATCCATTTTATTCAAACAAAACAAAAAAACAAAAAACAAACCGACGCTCCAAGCAAAGTGCATAAGATGTGAAGGAATAAAAATATAGTTTCAGGGGAGGAACCTGATAATGTTGTCGATGAAGAAGGGGATGCCTTGGGCATCCCCAAGCTTAGACGCTTGAGTCTTCTTAAAATATGCAGGGGTGAACCACCGGGGCATCCCCAAGCTTAGAGCTTTCACTCTCCTTGATCATATTGCATCATACTCCTCTCTTGATCCTTGAAAACTTCCTCCACACCAAACTCGAAACAACTCATTAGAGGGTTAGTGCATAATAAAAATTCACATGTTCAGAGGTGACACAATCATTCTTAACACTTCTGGACATTGCATAAAGCTACTGGACATTAATGGATCAAAGAAATTCATCCAACATAGCAAAAGAGGCAATGCGAAATAAAAGACAGAATCTGTCAAAACAGAACAGTCCGTAAAGATGGATTTTATTAGGCCACCAGACTTGCTCAAACGAAAATGCTCAAATTGAATGAAAGTTGCGTACATATCTGGGGATCATGCTCGTAAATTGGCTTAATTTTCTGAGCTACCTACAGGGAGATAGACCCAGATTCGTGACAGCAAAGAAATCTGGAAATGCGCAGTAATCCAAATATAGTACTTACTTTTCTATCAAAGACTTTACTTGGCACAACAAAACATAAAACTAAGATAAGGAGAGGTTGCTACAGTAGTAAACAACTTCCAAGACTCAAATATAAAACAAAGTACTGTAGCAAAATAACACATGGGTTATCTCCCAAGAAGTTCTTTCTTTATAGCCATTAAGATGGGCTCAGCAGTTTTAATGATGCACTCGCAAGAAATAGTATTTGAAGCAAAAGAGAGCATCAAAAGGCAAATTCAAAACACATTTAAGTCTAACATGCTTCCTATGCATAGGAATCTTGTAAGTAAACAAGTTCATGAAGAGCAAAGTAACAAGCATAGGAAGATAAAACAAGTGTAGCTTCAAAAATTTCAGCACATAGAGAGGTGTTTTAGTAACATGAAAATTTCTACAACCATATTTTCCTCTCTCATAATAACTTTCAGTAGCATCATGAGCAAACTCAACAATATAACTATCACATAAAGCATTCTTATCATGAGTCTCATGCATAAAATTATTACTCTCCACATAGGCATAATCAATTTTATTAGTTGTAGTGGGAGCAAATTCAACAAAGTAGCTATTATTATTATTCTCATCATCAAATATAGGAGGCATATTGTAATCATAATCAAATTTATCCTCCATAACAGGCGGTACTAAAAGACCAATATTATTATAATCATCATAAATAGCAGTTTTAATGATGCACTCGCAAGAAATAGTATTTGAAGCAAAAGAGAGCATCAAAAGGCAAATTCAAAACACATTTAAGTCTAACATGCTTCCTATGCATAGGAATCTTGTAAGTAAACAAGTTCATGAAGAGCAAAGTAACAAGCATAGAAAGATAAAACAAGTGCAGCTTCAAGATTTTCAGCAAAAAGAGAGGTGTTTTAGTAACATGAAAATTTCTACAACCATATTTTCCTCTCTCATAATAACTTTCAGTAGCAACATGAGCAAACTCAACAATATAACTATCACATAAAGCATTCTTATCATGAGTCTCATGCATAAAATTATTACTCTCCACATAAGCATAATCAATTTTATTAGTTGTAGTGGGAGCAAATTCAACAAAGTAGCTATCATTATTATTCTCATCAAGTGTAGGAGGCATAGTATAATCATCATAAAAATTAATCTCCATAGTAGGTGGCACCAAAAGACCACTATCATTATAATCATCATATATGGGAGGCAAAGTATCATCAAAGAAAATTTTCTCCTCAATGCTTGGGGGACTAAAAATATCATGAAAACCAGCTTCCCCAAGCTTAGAACTTTCTACATTATTATCAACAATGGTGTTCAAAGCGTTCATACTAATATTACTACCGAGCATGCAAATAAGATTCCATAGGTTTTTTAATTTTCGCATCAAACAATCCATGTTTTAAATCAGGAAACAGAATAGGAAGCTCATTGTTGTCCATTATGCCAAACTAGTGTAAACAAGAAACAAAAAGATGCAATTGCAGGATCTAAAGGAAATAGCTTCGAGCACAAACACAATGGCGCCAGAAAAGTACTGTTACCTGGAACCAGAGTATGAGTGCCTTTTTACCTTTCCTCCCCGGCAACGGCGCCGGAAAAGTGCTTGATGTCTACGGGAGCTTCTATTCTTGTAGACAGTGTTGGGCCTCCAAGAGCGAGAGGTTTGTAGAACAGCGGCAAGTTTCCCTTAAGTGGATACCAAAGGTTTATCGAACTCGGGGAGGAAGAGGTCAAAGAAATCCCTCTCATGCAACCCCGCAACCACAAAGCAAGAAGTCTCTTGTGTCCCCAACACACCTAATAGGTGCACTAGTTCGGCGAAGAGATAGTGAAATACAGGTGGTATGAATGAATATGAGCAGTAGTAACGGCGTGTAGTTGATGGTGGTAATATGGTAGCAGTAGTAACGCAGCGAGTAGTAACGCGAGTAAAACGAGTAAACAAGCAGCGATAGCGATATTTAGGAACAAGGCCTAGGGATTAGACTTTCACTAGTGGACACTCTCAACATTGATCACATAACAGAATAGATAAATGCATACTCTACACTCTTTTGTTGGATGATGAACACATTGCGTAGGATTACACGAACCCTCAATGCCGGAGTTAACAAGCTCCACAATTCAATGTTCATATTTAAATAACCTTAGAGTGCAAGAAAGATCAACACGACTAAACCAAGTACTAACACAAGCATGCACACTTGTCACCTTCACGCTATGTAGGAGGAATAGATCACATCAATACTATCATAGCAATAGTTAACTTCACAATCTACAAGAGATCATGATCATAGCATACGCCAAGTACTAACACGGATGCACACACTTGTCACCATTACACCGTGTAGGAGGAATAAAACTACTTTAATAACATTGCTAGAGTAGCACATAGATAAATTGTGATACAAAACACATTGCAATCATAAAGAGATATAAATAAGCACTTCACTACGCCATTCATAACAGTGAGTAAGTATTCTGTCAAATATAGCCTAAGAGACCCACACGGTGCACACACTGTCACCTTTACACACGTGGGACAAGGAGTCTCCGGAGATCACATAAGTAAAACTCTCTTGACTAGCACAATGACATCTAGATTACAAGCATCATCATATGAATCTCAATCATGTAAGGCAGCTCATGAGATTATTGTATTGAAGTACATAGGAGAGAGATGAACCACATAGCTACCGGTACAGCCCCGAGCCTCGATGGAGAACTAATCCCTACTCATGGGAGCAGCAGCGGTGATGAAGATGGCGGTGGAGATGGCAGCGGTGTCGATGGAGAAGCCTTCCGGGGCACTTCCCCGCCCCGGCAGGGTGCCGGAACAGAGACTCCTGTCCCCCAGATCTTGTCTTCGCGATGGCGGCGGCTCTGGAAGGTTTCTGTGGGTTTCGTCCTTCGTAATAGGGTTTTCGCGACGGAGGCTTTAAATAGGCGGAAGGGCAGCCTCAGAGGGGGCCTGGGGCCACCACACCATAGGGCGGCGCGGCCCCCTCCGGGCGCGCCGGGTGTGGTGTGGGCCCCCCGGGGCTTCCCTCTGGCGGCTCTCGGGTGTTCTGGATGGTTCCGGGAAAAATAGGAACCTGGGTCTTGATTTCGTCCGATTCCGAGAATATTTCGTTACTAGGATTTCTGAAACCAAAAACAGCAGAAAACATGAACTGGCACTTCGGCATCTTGTCAATAGGTTAGTTCCAGAAAACGCATAATTATGACATAAAGTGTGTATAAAACATGTAGATATTATCAATAATGTGGCATGGAACATAAGAAATTATCGATACGTCGGAGACGTATCAGGGTCCAGGGAGCCTCCACAACAAGTACGTGTAATGCGGTACCGCCATAAATCTGGCATAAGCGAGTCATCCTAGCAGAGCATGATATTGCGACGGGAAATTCACAATTTCAAACTCCAACTTCTCGCTTCTGTAATTCTCTTGGGTTCCAATCTGAACATCGAGGTTAATCTTTCCCAGTGGATAACTTGGCTTCTCGGGAGTTATACCGTGGAAACGCGTGTCAGTTGGCATTAAATTTGCCAATGATATGTTCATCTTCAGCTATGTATCCGCATACATAAGGTTTAAACTGCTGCCTCCATCTATGAACACACGTGAAACGTCGAATCCTGCAATCACCGCTGGTAAGATCAGAGCTGATTGCCCTGGACGTGGAACTTGCTGTGGGTGATCCGCTATGGTGAAGCCGATGTCCTGCCCCGACCAATTCAAGTATTCAATCGTTGGTGGAGGCATCTTCTCTGCCATGTAAACTTGTCGCGAAATCACTTTTTGAGTCCTATTTGAGGGTCTGCCCTTATGAATCATCGAGACTGCCCCATTCGTGTCGATATAAGGACCATTGGTTGGAGCTGCCGCCAATTGCAATTGGTGTCGATTTTCGTCTGTAGTTGCGGGTGGAGGTGGGAGATGAATCTCACTCCTTGGCCCCTGGGGTTTCTTTTTGCTGCCTATGCATTGGCATGCCCTGCATACCTATGCGATGCTAGGAAAGTTCGGCAATCCTTCTGCAGATGCCCCGACTGCCTCTTCCCATTGTTATCGAGAAAGAAGTGCGTCTGGCATGGTCCATTCAGGATATCTTCGGGTGATACATACGGCCTTTGGAACGTCGGTCCATTATTTTGCCTGCTGGGACGGGGAGCGTCCCTGTAATCGCTACGCTGCTCTCACTACTCTTCTGATAATCATCTCGATTATTACCTCCACTAGTTACTCGGAAGCCAGCTGATATTTGACTAGGACCATCATAATCTGAGAACTATCGAGAAAAGCGTCGTCTATTTTGATTGTTTCGGTTATGATCGTCCTCAGGTGACCTATGCCGTTTGTTGTGAACAGCATCTTCTCCATCTGCCCAGCGATTTGCTATTTCCATGAGCGCTGCTATTGTTTTCGGATTAGTCCTTCCCAAATCCTCGACTAAGTCCTTCCTTCGGATTCCAGCAACAAACGCATCTATTGCTCTTTCGTCAGATATGTTCTCTGCCAAATTTTTGACAATGTTCCACATCTGGATGTACGTCCTCATTGGCTCATCATACTTCTGTCTGCAGGCCCTCAGCTGCTCTATTGACGTGGGTTTCTTGCATGTGGATAAGAAGTTTTTCACGAACATGTCCTCGAAAGTTTCCCAGTTGTCGATTGATCCTGGTGGTAGATTTTTTATCCATGACCTCACTCCTCCGCTTAGGTGAACCTGGATACTTAGCATAGCAGTTGCTTTGGTTCCACCCGTCAGTTTTACTGTCTCCAGGTAGTCGACTAACCAGTCCTCAGGATCTTGCAAACCATCGAACTTCTTATAGTTGTCGGGCAATTTGAACCCAGACGGGACTCGAGTTTTACGAACTCGTTGAGTGAAGCAAGGGAGCCCGTACATATCCTCCTCATCTACTTCTGGTGAATGCCGACGCTCTCTCCTTCCTTTCCGCGCTCTATCAACTCGTGCATGTGTCGCAGTATCTCTCGCACTGCCCGTTCTTGGAGGATCTTGCACTGTCACACCTGGTCGTGGACTATTTTGCCTCGGAGCACCTTCGGGAGGTGCACTTGTACTTGCGAATGCTGTCCCCATGGCTCCCACTCCTGGCATAGCCATGTTGTATAATGCTTCTCTTGGATCTCCGGGAGGTGGCCCGGATGCCAGTATAAAGGCCTGAGTCACCATGTATCCAGCTTCCGGTGTTTTGGGGATAATGTTTCCTCTTGTGTCTATTGACATAAAAGACATGTCGAGGTTTTGAGTCAGATGTTCCGTCGCCTTCAGGTATATGCTGCAACTGAGATCTTTCTCTACTGCGGGCTTTTCTATGGTTATCTCCCAAAGTTCCTGATTGTCGACTTTGCTCAGCTCTTCGCCTACTTGACGCGGAAGCTGCAGCTTTTCTCTGCTCGAGTATCACCCTTTGTTTTTCCAACTCGCGGCCAGCACGCGCGAGTCTATATTGATATGCTTGCAATTCTTCTACCGTAGTCGCGGTGGTCATTGATACGTCTCCGACGTATCGATAACTTCTTATGTTCCATGCCATATTATTGATGTTATCTACATGTTTTATGCACACTTTATGTCATATTCGTGCATTTTCTGGAACTAACCTATTAACAAGATGCCGAAGTGCCGGTTCCTGTTTTCTCGCTGTTTTTGGTTTCGAAATCCTAGTAACGAAATATTCTCGGAATCGGACGAAATCAACGCCCGGGTTCCTATTTTTCCCGGAACCATCCGGAACACCCGAGAGCCGCCGGAGGGAAGCCCTGGGGGCCCCACACCACACCCTGGCGCGGCCAGAGGGGGGGCCGCGCCGCCCTATGGTGTGGTGGCCCCAGGCCCCCTCCGAGGCTGCCCTTCCGCCTATTTAAGGCCTCAGTCGCGAAAACCCTATGACGAAGGAAGAAACCCACAGAAACCTTCCAGAGCCGCCGCCATCGCGAAGCCAAGATCTGGGGACAGGAGTCTCTGTTCTGGCACCCTGCCGGAGCGGGGAAGTGCCCCTGGAAGGCTTCTCCATCGACACCGCTGCCATCTCCACCGCCATCTTCATCACCGCTGCTGCTCCCATGAGGAGGGAGTAGTTCTCCATCGAGGCTCGGGGCTGTACCGGTAGCTATGTGGTTCATCTCTCTCCTATGTACTTCAATACAATAATCTCATGAGCTGCCTTACATGATTGAGATTCATATGATGATGCTTGTAATCTAGATGTCATTGTGCTAGTCAAGTGAGTTTTACTTATGTGATCTCCGGAGACTCCTTGTCCCACGTGTGTAAAGATGACAGTGTGTGCACCGTGTGGGTCTCTTAGGCTATATTTCACAGAATACTTACTCACTGTTATGAAAGGCGTAGTGAAGTGCTTATTTATATCTCTTTATGATTGCAATGTGTTTTGTATCACAATTTATCTATGTGCTACTCTAGCAATGTTATTAAAGTAGTTTTATTCCTCCTGCACGGTGTAATGGTGACGGTGTGTGCATCCGTGTTAGTACTTGGCGTATGCTATGATCATGATCTCTTGTAGATTGTGAAGTTAACTATTGCTATGATAGTATTGATGTGATCTATTCCTCCTACATAGCGTGAAGGTGACAGTGTGCACGTTGTGTTAGTACTTGGTTTAGTCGTGTTGATCTTGCTTGCACTCTAAGGTTATTTAAATATGAACATTGAATTGTGGAGCTTGTTAACTCCGGCATTGAGGGTTCGTGTAATCCTACGCAATGTGTTCATCATCCACAAAAGAGTGTAGAGTATGCATTTATCTATTCTGTTATGTGATCAAAGTTGAGTGTCCACTAGTGAAAGTCTATTCCCTAGGCCTTGTTCCTAAATACTGCTATCACTGCTTGTTTACTGTTTTACTGCGTTACTACTGCTACCATATTACCACCATCAACTACACGCCAGCAAGATATTTTTCTGGCACCGTTGCTACTGCTCATACTTATTTATACCACCTGTATTTCACTATCTCTTCGCCGAACTAGTGCACCTATTAGGTGAGTTGGGGACACAAGAGACTTCTTGCTTTGTGGTTGCAGGGTTGCATGAGAGGGATATCTTTGACCTCTTCCTCCCTGAGTTCGATAAACCTTGGGTGATCCACTTAAGGGAAACTTGCTGCTGTTCTACAAACCTCTGCTCTTGGAGGCCCACCACTGTCTACAAGAATAGAAGCACCCGTAGACATTAGTCATCAGATCTGTACCATTCAAGGCTCTTGATGCTCTATCCCAAGCTACTTGCGAAAGTTGCACCCTTTTGCGCGTTGTAGGCCCGACGTATTTCCTGCCTAAACCTCGCGTAGGATCAGCAGGATCGATGTATGGATTTCCCAAATCATCGAAAGCCTCTGATGTTTCGTCCTCTTGGCGACTTTCCTCACCAATCACCCAGACTTGATGGTATGTTGCCATTGTATGTGCGTCTTTGGGGTCGGTGACACCGTCGTAACGATCGGCGAAGACCTCCCGAATAGAGGTAAATTTGTCGATGAAGTTGAAGCTGTCGATGCTTTCCGAGTCGCTGTCCAGATCAGAATCCGTGAACGACCCGAAAGACATCCCGCCGAACAGATTGGCAAGATCTCCGTCGGCGGCGGGCTTGATGCTGCTTATCGACGAAATTTCACCGTTGCTCGACTTGGTTGACGATGAAGATCCTAAGAAATCAGGAACAACCGCTAACGGCCCCGAACGGATCGGTGCCGCTAAACAATGTGAACCTTCTCTCTCGATGCAAAAGTAGAAGCTCCCGAACTTCATCTCCATTGTCTCTTCCAAGTAGGCATATGCATCCAAACGGGCGGGAGGGTGAGGAACAAAATCAACGAGACTAGCTTTGATCTGTTTACCTCCGTCCATCGCATTGCTTGCCACCAAAGATGTCAACGATGTTGAACGTGCCATCGAGATCAGCTTCTTGTCGCTTCTAATCCCCACAGACGGCGCCAATTGACAAGGTATTAACTTGTCAATGCCTACAAGTTGTAGACTAGGGTTTTCGTGGAAGTAGAGGGCAAGTAGATCTCGAGGGTTTCAGCCGGAAAAAGTACCCGACTGCTAGAAAACTAGGGTTGTGTTGACAATGAAATCGATCCCTTCTTCGTCCCTCGACTCCCCCTTATATAGGAGGCGGAGCCGAGGGTTTCGTATTACACAAGTTACAAACTCTGGGAGACTCTTTGAGTTCGACCCGTAAAGTTACAAATCTCTTTATTCCTAGTCTATCTCTTCTTGCCATAGTCGATGCTTTAGTAGGCCTCCGGGCTTCGTATTCTTCGGGTTATGGGCCGTCAATAAACCCCGGGTACCATCTTCGGCATGCCCATTGGGGATGCCTATGTCACCGGCCTCCCTCCGTCTCCGGCCGAAGCACGAGCTTCACACTCCTTCTCGAGCAGTGATACGTCTCAAACGTATCTATAATTTTTGATGGTCCATGCTTGTTTTACACCAATTGCTATATGTTTTGTTTACACTTCGTTGCACTTTTATGCATTTTCCGGAACTAACCTATTGACAAGATGCCATAGTGTCAGTTCCCTATTTTCTGTTGTTTTGTATTTTAGAAAAGTTGTACAGGAAAGATTCTCGGAATTGAACGAAACAAAATCCAAAGTTCCTATTTTTCCCGGAGCGAAGACGGAGTCCAGAGCAGAGACGGAGGAGGGCCACAGGGTGGCCAGACCTACCCTAGGCGCGGCCTGGCCCTGGCCCGCGCCTAGGGGTGGTCTGGTACCAACGGGCCTCCACCGACCTCGCCCTTCCGCCTATAAATACCTCCTGACGCAAAAATCCTAGATGAATCGGCCTCCATCCATGAAAAGTTCCGTACCTCCGCCACTATCATAGACAAGATCCGGGGGACATAAGTCTGTGTTCCGGCACCCTTCCGGGACGGGGAATTTCCCCCGGAGCCATCTCCATCGACTCCACTGCCATCTCCATCGCCATTGCTAACTTCCACGATGAGGAGTGAGTAGTTCTCCCCCGGGGCTGAGGGCTCTACCGGTAGCTATGTGGTTTATCTCTCTCTCCCATGGTGTGATCTTTATGTGACCATGAGCTTTGTAATCTAGATGTTGTTATGCTATTCAAGTGGATTTTACTTATGTGATCTCCGGAGACTCCTTGTCCCACGTGTGTAAAGGTGACAGTGTGTGCATCGTGTGGGTCTCTTAGGCTATATTTCATAGAATACTTGTTCACTGAATTATGATTTGAGTTGGATGTCTCTATGAAATTGTCATGTATTAGTACCTCCTATGAATGCTCAAAGTGACAGCGTGGGGTGTTCATTAGTACTTGGGAATACATCTTGAAGGTTTGCTTTTGCGGCCCTACGTGGTGAATTAGTGTTCGTTATCCAACCGGAGAGTAGTTTAGAGTAACATAGTGAAGTGCTTATATTTATATTCCTTTATGGTATCATTGTTGAGAGTGACTGGAAGTAAAAGTATGATCCATAGGCCTTGTTTCCAAACATCGAATCACCGTTTATTTACTGTTTTACGGCATGTTTACTTGCTGCCATATTTATTTCAGATTGTTATTACCACTTATATTCATCCATATCACTTGCATTTTACTATCTCTTCGCCGAACTAGTGCACCTATACATCTGACAAGTGTATTGGGTGTGTTGAGGACATAAGATACTTCTTGTATCATAGTTGTAGGGTTGGTTGAGAGGGATAACTTTGACCTCTACCTCCCTGAGTTCGATAAATCTTGGGTGATCCACTTAAGGGAAACTTGCTGCTGTTCTACAAACATCTGCACTTAGAGGCCCAACACTATCTACAAGAATAGAAGCGCACTACAAGAAAAGTTGCCATGGCCGACGAAGTTGAAGTCGCGCCGTGGTTGCTGGTGTACCATGGCCGACGATTTTGGGTCCCTCCGTGGTGCATGTCAAAACTTTTTTTTTCTCGTTTTTAAGGCCACCTAGCCCGACGAAAGCGGCCAAAACGTCGCGTATGGTGGCCCGGGACGTGGTGCATCGCGAATTCTCGGGTTCGCCGGCCGAGTCAACGCAAATCCGCACCGCCGAGGGATGTAGGGCCCAGATGGCAGCCTCTCTGGCATTGTTTTTTTTTCTCGATCGCGCCATCTCGTTCAACGTTCTCCGATCGAGCCGTTTACGATGCGGGATCATGGGTCCCGCATGTCATCCTCTATGAACCAAAATTCTTTCTATTCTTGGATTTTTTTTGACCCCCGATTTCTGGCTACTTCCTTTTTCTTTTGATCCCTTGCCGCCTTGGAAACGTTGAGACCGCTGTCTGCTAAATGGGACCCGCATGTCATCCTCTATGTGCAATCAACTTTCTTTTCTTGGAGTTTTTTTGGCACCTCAAATTTGGTCACTTGCCTTTTTCTTTCGATCCCCTGCCGCCTCTCAAACGGTGATACCGCTGCTGCTAAATGGGACCCGCATGTCATCCTCTATGTACTATAAAACTTTCTTTTCTTGGAGTTTTTTTTGGCACCTCAAATTTGGTCACTTGCCTTTTTCTTTCGATCCCCTGCCGCCTCTCAAACGGTGATACCG
>NC_061509.1:227991148-228018997 GCF_022539505.1 Lolium rigidum
AGACATCAAGCTCTTTTCTGGCCGTTGCCGGGGAGGTAAGGTAAAAGGTACTCGCATCCTTTGGCTACTAAGTCTTTTAGTTGCTGGTGAGTGCTCGAAGTTATTTCCTTTATATTCTGCAATTACACCTTTTTGTTTCTTGTTTTTATTTTTCACTAGTTAGACTTAATGGAAAACAGCAAAAAAATTAGAGAGCTTTATAGTATTTATCTTGAGTTAGGACATGAGGTGTTTGAAGAGAAAATTAAAAAATCTATGGAACTTAACTTGCATGCTAGTAGCAATGTTATTAGTGTGAATTCTTTGAACACCATTATTGCTAATGCTATGGAAAAGTCTAAGCTTGGGAAGCTAGTTTTTAAGAAAATGATATTTTTAGTTCCCCACCTTTTGAGGAGGAAATTTGCTATGATGATATTATGCCTCCAATATATGATGATTATGTTATTTTCTGTCCACCTACTATTGAGGAGAAAGTTAATTATGATTACAATATGCCTTCTATATTTGATAAATATGGTGATGATAATAATGGTAGCTATTTTGTTGAATTTGCTACCACTACAATTAATAAGAATGACTATGCTTATGTTGGGAGTAGTAATTATTTTATGCATGAGACTCATGATAAGAATGCTTTATGTGATGGTTATATTGTTGAGTTTATTCGTGATACTACTGAAGGTTATTGTGAGAGGGTAAAATATGGTTGTACAAGTTTTCATGTCACTAAAACATCTCCCTATATGCCGAAAGTTTTGAAGTTACTCTTGTTTTATCTTCCTATGCTTGTTACTTTGTTCTTTGTGGATTTATTTGTGTAAAATATTCCTATGCATAGGAAGTGGGTTATACTTAAGTGTGTTTCATATTTTCTCCTTGATGCTCTCTTTTGTTTCAATTCATACTTCTTATGTGAGCATCTTCTCAAATTACTGCGCCTAGCTGAAAGGCGTTAAAGAAAAGCGCTTATGGAAGACAACACATTGTTTTATTTCTGTAATTTTTATTTTATTGAGTCTTTTAAGTAATTAACTCTTTAATAACCTCTCCTTATCATTTTTATTTCTATTTTGTGCCAATAATAGCCTCTAATAGGAAGAAAGTAAGATTTGGGGAAGTTGTTGTCCTGAAAACAAATTTTGTGCTGTCACCATAAAAATTCGTATAAATAGCCAGAGTGGACTTTTGAGCTGCCATTTTTTATGCATATGCCCCAGGTTATTATCTAACTTTCTTTATCTGACTACTTTTCGGGACGAGCAACAGAGAATTTTCATAAAAATCGATCATTTCCTGTTGTTCTGTTTTGACAGATTTCTGCACTATTTGCATTTGCCTCTTAAATCTCTTTCTTCTAAGTTCTTTTGATCAAAGAGCTTTTTGAAGAGTTGCTAAAGGAGCTAATTCTTTAATAGATGTTGATATATGTTAGTACTGAACCTAAGTGGATTTGTTTATTTGTATTGTACTAATGCTGCTAATAGAGAATTGTGTGAAGTTTTGTATGAAGGAAGTTTTCAAGTGTAGGGAGAGAAGAATGATGTGATGAGATGAAGAATGGACAAAATCTCAAGCTTGGGAATGCCCCTGCACCCCAATAAATAGTCAAGAGCTACAAGCGTCAAAGCTTGGGACGCCCAAGGCATCTCCTCTTCATCAACAAAGCAACAGATCATCTCTCTATGCGCTATATTCTCATTGCTTCATACGCTATGAGTTGTTCTTGGAGCGTCTTTATTTTTTCTTTTGGTTTAGTTTTTTTGCTGTAGAATATGTTGGATCCCGGCACATTTGTTTTGGAGAGAGACACGCTCCGTTTTAATTGCATAGAACGCTCTAGTTTTCGCTCTTATTGTTCTGCGAGTGTTCTAGTTTGCTAGTACTGCGTTTAGCTCTTGTTCTTTCATTCGAATTTTGTTCAGAGCTCGTTAGTATTCTTTATTTATGTATGATTAGATCTCTGGTCCATATTTATTTTCATCTCTGAGAGCTATTTCAAATAAGTTGATTGGTGTTGGATACGAGTAAAATGTTTCATGACAATAATGATGCAAAAGGAAGCTTGTCTAGACTGTGGCATAGACTTTGGCATGTCATGTTGGATGTTATTCTTGTCATATTCTTAGTATTTATTTATGTAGCATGACTTGTATCAAATGGCTGAGAGTGCATAATGTCTGATTGAAAGAATCATGTGTTGTTTTCATCATAAAAGCATAATATTATGGTATTCTCCTTTGATGCTTTATTGGGTTGACTTGGCGCATGCTTATACCATGTTATTACTATAACCAGTCAACTAAAGCCTCTATGATCATTTAGTTTTTGACTTGTGATATCACTTTACGCTTTGATTAATAATATTTTATCGCTATGCATGATTATGGTCATTATTGCTCTCTTAGTTGGTCACTCCCAATCTTTTGCTAGCCTTAGCCTGTGCTGAGTACGATCTCTACTCGTGCATCCAAACACTAATAACCAAAGTTCGACAATTGTATCCACCATATCTACCTACTAGCATTATTGCTATTTCAAGTATTTTCATCATGTTTTTATTTATCTTCTAAATGAAATTTTGGCATGAGAAAATTAGTCAGTAAAGCTCTCACGAACTTGATGGCACATTTACTTTCTTGCACTTAATAAACTTGATCATTGTGCCTATCTTATGAAGTTTATATGTTTGTAAATTGCAAGTTGGGAGTTAGTATAACCATGCTTTCATGGGGAACACTTTCGATATTGCACTTATATTTAGTTGATGTCATATTCTTTTGTTTATGGATGCCTAGCGGTGCGAAATAAAATGGAAACTTATAAGTCCATGTAATTTGTATATGAGTTGGAGAAACGTCTGGGCCGCTAATATAAGCCATGCATCATTCATGGTGGAAATTTACAGCTAAACCATTGTGAGCATTCTATGAAACATTTCAATAAAAAGCTATACCCATAGTGAATAAAAAATTGTTGTGATGCTCATTGTCTGTTTGTCTTGTTATTTTGGTATGGGATTGCTCCTACAAGAGTACCTCCATATCATCGGGAAAGAGGTACCCCGTTGGCGGTTCTCAATGATACATGTATACTTACAATGACAAGACCTTATTTGGAACCTAAGTTGAGTAGCATGAGGTTTAGGTACTCGCATTCAAGGGGCATGAGATTTTCAAATTGTGACTTGCAAGCATATAGCTAATTTTGACTCACATTAACTTTAACCATTCAAGATGCTTATGATAGGGGCAATGAGAGCTGACAGCTAATAAGTACCATACTTTTTGAAGGTTTATAAAACTTGTTTATCTTGCTTACTCTGCAAAGAGTCTCTCTTTTACTTTTATGTTGAGTCTTAATCTTCTACTTTATGCACCAATTAAGAGAGCATAGTTGTCATTCTTAGTGCAATGTGCATAGTCCCTGATAACCCACAAGTATAGGGGATCGCAACAGTCTTCGAGGGAAGTAAAACCAAAATTTATTGATTCGACACAAGGGGAGATGAAGGAATACTTATAAGCCTTAACAACTGAGTTGTCAATTCAGCTGCACCTGGAAAATCACTAGTAACAGGGGTGATATGAAAGCAGCAGTAATATGAGAGCAATAGTAACATTAACACAGCAGCAGTAGCAGTAACACAGAAGCAATGGCACCAGAAGATAGTTGATACTACTTCTAATGACATATAGGACCGAGTGAGTATTTGATGATGAAAGATGGACCGGGGTTCCCAGCTATCTACACTAGTGGTAACTCTCCAATAACAAGTGTTGGGTGAACAAATTACGAGTTGGGAAATTGATAGGATTGAAATAGCATTAAGACAGAACATCAAGATTATTAATCATGTAGGAATGTTTTCCATATATAGTCATACGTGCTCGCAATGAGAAACTTGCATAACATCTTTTGTCCTACCAGCCGGTGGCCGCCGGGCCTCAAGGGAATCTACTAGTAATTAAGGTACTCCTTTTAATAGAGCACCGGAGCAAAGCATTAACACTTGGTGAAAACATGTAATCCTCATATCTATGCCTTCCCCTCCAGTTATCCCGATTCTGTTGTCACTCTGGGGCCTCGGGTTCCGGACATAGACATGTGCAAACAACCTGTAGATACAATCTAAGCAATAATTATAGAGCTCAAATCTAAGATCATGCCACTCGTGCACTAGTTACAAGCATTAAACACAACAAAGTTGCAGCAACAATAACTTCACAAACTTATATAGATAGACTGATCATAATGTAACAATTCATCGGATCCCAACAAACACAACACCGATTACATCAGATGGATCTCAATCATGTAAGGTAGCTCATGAGCTCATTGTATTGAAGTACATGAGAGATAGAGTACCAACTAACTACTGCTAGAACCCGTAGTCCATGGGGGAACTACTCACGGAGCATGATGGAGGCGGTGGCGTCGATGGAGAAGACTTCCGGGGGCACTTCCCCGTCCCGGCGGCGTGCCGGAACAGAGATTCTGTCCCCCGAAATGGAGTTTCGCGATGGCGGCGGCGCCCCTGGAGTCTTTCTGGAATATGATTGATTGATCTAGGGTTTTCGCGTCGCGAGGAATATATAGGCGAAAGGGCGGCGTCGGAGGGTGCCTGGGGGGCCCACACCACACCTGGGCGCGCCCCCCTCTTAGGCCGCGCCGCCTGGTGGTCTGGAGGCTGTGGGCCTCCTCTCCGTCTCTCCTTCGGTGTTCTGGTCTGTCTCGGTGAAATAGGAGGTTTGGCTTTTGTTTCGTCGAATTCCGAGAATATTGCCCGAACAGCTTTCCTGGAACCAAAAACAGCAGAAAACAGGAACCGGCACCTTGGCATCTTGTTAATAGGTTAGTGTCGGAAAATGCATAAAATCATTATAAAGTGTGAGCAAAACATGTAGGTATTGTCATAAAACTAGCATGGAACATCAGAAATTATAGATACGTTGGAGACGTATCAAGCATCCCCAAGCTTAGTTCCTGCTCGCCCTCGAGTAGGTAAACGATAAAAAGAATAATTTCTGAATTGACATGGTTACATCCACGACACTACCAACATAATCTTGATCATACTATTGTAAAGCATATGAGATGAATGAAGTGACTCAAGGCAATGATCTATAGTTTGCTAACAAATAGATAACATATAGCAAAAACTTTTTCATGAATAGTACTTTCAAGACAAGCATCAAAAAGTCTTGCATAAGAGTTAACTCATAAAGCAATAAATTCTTAATAAGAGGTTTTGAAGCAACACAAAGGAAGATTTAAGTTTCAGCAATTGCTTTCAACTTTCAACATGCATATCTCATGGATAATTGTCAACACAAAGTAATATAATAAGTGCAATAAGCAAGCATGCAATAATCAATGCACAGTTGACACAAGTGTTTGCTTCTAAGATGGAAAGAAGTAGGTGAACTGACTCAACATAAAGTAAAAGAAAGGCCCTTCGCAGAGGGAAGCAGGGATTAAATCATGTGCTAGAGCTTTTTAAGTTTTGAAATCATATAGAGAGCATACAAATAAAGTTTTGAGAGGTGTTTGTTGTTGTCAACGAATGGTAGTGGGCACTCTAACCCCCTTGTCAAACAGACTTTCAAAGAGCGGCTCCCATGAAGTACGTTATCTCTACCAGCAAGGTAGATCATCCCTCTTCTCTTTTGATTACACATGTATTTTAGTTTCATTTATAGATGACACTCCTCCCAACCTTTTGCTTTCACAAGCCATGGCTAACCGAATCCTCGGGTGCCTTCCAACATTTCACATACCATGAAGGAGTGTCTATTTGCAAAATTAAGTTGCTTACTGATGAATAAGGGAAAAATATGTGAAGAGAATTATTAGTTAAGGTTAATTAATTGGGGCTGGGAACCCCGTTGCCAGCTCTTTTTGCAAAATTATTGGATAAGCGGATGAGCCAGTAGTCCATTGGTGAAAGCTGCCCAACAAGATTGAAAGATAAAACACCACATACTTCCTCATGAGCTATAAAACATTGACACAAATAAGAGATAATAAATTTTGAATTGTTTAAAGGTAGCACATGAAGTATTTACTTGGAATGGAAGAAAAATACCACATAGTAGGTAGTTATGGTGGACACAAATGGGATAGGTTTGGCTCAAGGTTTTGGATGCACGAGAAGCATTCCCTCTCAGTACAAGGCTTTGGCTAGCAAGGTTATTTGAAGCAAACACAAGTATGAACCAGTACAGCAAAACTTACATAAGAACATATTGCAAGCATTATAAGACTCTACACTGTCTTCCTTGTTGCTCAAACACTTTTACCAGAAAATATCTAGACCTTAGAGAGACCAATCATGCAAACCAAATTTCCACAAGCTCTACGGTAGTTCTCCACTAATAGGTTTAAACTACATGATGCAAGAGCTTAAACATGATCTACTTGAGAGCTCAAAACAATTGCCAAGTATCAAATTATTCAAGGCAATATGAAGCATTTTCTGTTTCCAACCAAATAACAATAAGTGTTGCGGCTTTCAACTTTCGCCATGAATATTAAAGTAAATTAAGAACACAAGTGTTCAAATGAAAAAGCGGAGCGGGTCCCTCTCCCACACAAGGATTGCTAGGATCCGAATTTATTCAAACACAAACAAAAATAAAAAACACACAGACGCTCCAAGTAAAGCACATAAGATGTGACAGAATAAAAATATAGTTTCACTAGAGGTGACCTGATAAGTTGTTGATGAAGAAGGGGATGCCTTGGGCACCCCCAAGCTTAGACGCTTGAGTCTTCTTGAAATATGCTTGGGTGAACCACGGGGGCATCCCCAAGCTTAGGCTCTTCACTCTTCTTGATCACATTATATTACCCTTCTCTCTTGACCCTTGAAAACTTCTGCCACACCAAACTTCTCATAAACTTCATTAGAGGGGTTAGCACTCAAAAAAACTTTAATCCACTTTAGTCCTGTAGTGACACATTGCAAGAACTCAATAAAACATTAGCTACAGCTCTCCACGTCTAGAAAGCCTTACTTAAAGTCCACAAGAGACAATGCAAAAAACAGAGACAGAATCTGTCAAAACAGAACATCCAGTAAACACGAATTTTTTAGAGGTACTTCCGTTACTCAAATCAGAAAACTCAAAACTAATGAAAGTTGCGTACATATCTGAGGAACACGCATGAAATTTTGCAGAATTTTTAGAGTCTCCTACAGAGAGATCTAATCAAATTCGTGACAGCTAAAATTTTGTTTCTGCGCAGAAATCCAAATCTAGTATCAACTTTATATTAGAGACTTTACTTGGCACAACAATGCAATAAACATGATAATGAGAGGTTGCTACAGTAGTAACAACTTCTAAGACACAACAAAACAGTAGCAAAATAAATACATGGGTTATCTCCCAAGAAGTGCTTTCTTTATAGCCATTAAGATGGGCTCAGTAGATTTTAATGATGCTCACATGAAAATAGAAAATGAAGCAAAAGGAGCATCAAGAAGCAAATTCAAAACACATTTAAGCCTAACCCACTTTCTATGCATAGGAATCTTGTACACAAATAAATTCATGAAGAACAAAGTGACAAGCATAAGAAGATAAAATAAGAGTAACTTCAAAAGTTTCAGCATATAGAGCGGTGTTTTAGTACCATGAAAATTTCTACAACCATATTTTCCTCTCTCATAATAATTTTCAGTAGCTTCATGAACAAACTCAACAATATAACTATCACATGCAGCATGCTTTTCATGATCTACAAACACATGATTTTTTATCAAGCTCAAAAGTAATAGGATCAAAACTTTCAAACCCACTTTTATCAATAATATAACAAGATGATTGATCAATCTCAAAAGATGTGGGACTCCTAGATAAAGTCACGATCTCTCCAATCCCATTTTCATTAGTAGTACAATTAATATTGTGGGGACCCCGGACTAGCTGTCCGAAATACCCTGTTATGTATACAGTTCACGTTCCCATGATCAGTGTGCCGTGAACACATAACCGAACTGATATCAAATTACATCATCCTTTACAAAACGGAATAAGAAAATTACAATAAAGTCACATGACCCATCTTTACAAGATAGCCTCGAAGGGCCTAATCTAATCATCAGAGTAGCAGAATCACTTCAGCAGCGTAGAGCCCAAGTCATATGTCTTAACCCTACAGGCAACTGACTGGGAAGACGTTCCTAGCTCGCATAGACGTCGTCAACTCCTTCTTCATCTGTCGAAGTCCTCCAGGTCTGGCCAAGTAAATAGCCAGGGACAAAGCCGTGAGTACATTTGAATTATACTCGCAAACCATCAAGAAGGTGATAACAATTCTAACTAAAGAAGACAAGAGAGGAAGAATAGTTTCTCTGGTGGATATAGCATGTGAAAGAGAATCATTTTCTCTTGTGGATATAGCATGTGAAAGAGAATCATTTTCTCTTGTGGATATAGCATCCCACATCACAGTTGAAGGGGACAAAGAAAGTCCTATGACATCTCTATATCTTTGTTAAAGCCGAGTTCCTCTACATGAAACACTAGGAAGGGTCACCCTCTTTTGTTTCATTTTCCTCGACCATCTCCACATGGTTGGCACACCATCTTTCCCGTACCCTTCCGGTACTTCCAACACACATTTCCTTTGGAAATAATTTTCAAAACCAAAACTCGACACAGCTCTGTAACGGCCATCCCAACCGTCCATGACCGCGGACGCGGCTATTCGAATAGTTTTGACTCTGCAGAGTTTGCACACTTTCACCACAACTATCCGGATACCTATCGTTTGGGCATCATCCCCGCATAACGACATATGCCACGATGGATACCCGGACATAACCTTTCGCCCATTCGACTTAACACGAGGTCCTACCCTATGGAGTATGTACCTCCCGGCACCGTGGCAGCTCACCTCCTCTAGAGCGTGGCTCCACCGCCAAACCAGGAGACCCATAGTGTCTTCCGGACGGGTCAGCCCCGAAGGCCTCCCGTTATACTATTGTCCCAACCATGACAACCCGGACTCGGGGGTAACCGTACCCTTGTATAGTTGTGTGGTGCCTCATGCTAAGAAGAACAAACGTCAAGTTAAGCCCCGTGCCTACGTTGGAGTAGCTATGGTTGTGCTGTTTAGTTGTTCCGGGCGAATACAAAGAACCATGTGTCGTTTTTTTCAAAAACCCAAGTCACACACACCTTCCTCTTTCCAACCATCTTTGTCAAGATCCTTTCCTTTCATAAACCATACGCTTGGGTAAGATTGCCTCACCCAAGGTTTTTCATAAACATTTACAACAAGGTAAACCTTGAGGGGTTCCCAACCTAAAGTTTCATGAGTTGAACTAATAATGCACTATAGCCGAGATGAGAGTCATCCCGCCATAGATGAGATATAAAGGGGTAGTGGAGTGGATAATACTTGCTTAAGCTAAGCATGTATTATGACAACACAAGAGGAAATATACTTTCAGATTTGTGGTGCTATCTAACCCAATCAATAGATAGGGATGAGAATTGACCAACACCAACACCATTAAGGGAATCGAGCATACTCATCACAATTTGAGAATACACCAAAAACATGGTATTGATACATCTACACTAGAAGGGGGTGTAGTATGAATCTTGTCCCGAGGTGGAACATATCCAAGCTAAATATAGAGATCAAGTTGGATAGCGATGGCCATGATACCATACACCCAACCAATTACCAAGACCTTGACAAGATAAAACTACTAGAGGTACCATGCTTGCATCCAAGCATAGATGACAACAATATGGAGATCATCATACATAGAACCAAGATGCTATTGATAGCACAAGATGACATCCAAAGAGACATCATATCGAGAGATCAAAAGATGGCTTGCCTTGGCTTATTTGTCCCTGGACTTCTTCAACTTCATCAATATAAGAATCCCGTCAATATAAATAAAATCCTTGTCCGAACCACTTCTTCTTCTTCTCCGGAATCGTTCGCATCTATCGTCGGAAAATATAAAAGAAACACAATCAACACATTGTACCAACAAAACAATTATTCAACACTCAACAAACAATAGCGAACCACTTTACTAAGTGCTATCATACCAAGAACTTATAGTTTCTTCAAATCATTTTAAGAGACAACCAAATTCTCTTGCTTAACATAGGCATGAGAGCATCACAAATTAGCAATTGCCTCTCTGGTTATTGCTATGGCATAAACTAGTTATTCCCTGTTATATAACACCACAAAGAAGAAAAGTGCATTGGTTTTTCATCAAAAACATTTATATTTTATTTTTAATTTTTTTTTTGGAAAAGCTGAACTCATTTTCCTACTTTAATTTGCTCACAGAGCATTACACAAGTATGTCAAGCAAAATTTATACCAATGGATAGCTATTCAAACATAGCTTTATAAAAAATTGGATTCACTAAATTTGAAGTTATAAAAGATTTTTAATAATTAAAATACTGGCCAGAGGGACCAAAACAGAGTTTAATTCGTTATAAAATCTCAGATGCTCAATAAAATCTTAGCTCTGGATATAAAGTTAGCAACACAAATATGAGTGTAGCAAAAGTGGTTTCATTCCAAACTAATATTTTAAGCTCCTGAAATAATTCCTCAAACACAGATTCTGAATAAACTTGTATTAAATACCATAATCTCATATTTTGACATAATATACTCAAACGAATGCCAAAAGATGGGAATTAATATGTAGTTTGCTAAAAAATTGGATTTGTATCAAAACTGGTTTTGAAACTCTTTAATTTGAATCAACGAGTACTACTTGCATGCTTGTACCATTTTAAAAACTGAGAAAAACCTAAAATATATCTGGTTATAAAACTTGTCTGAGGTAATCAGGATTTTATGTGTGAACCTAAAACAATTGGAATCACTTGATTTGGATCATTTATGATTTTTTGGTGAATTAAAAGTGACTGAGATGTGTTGCAGGATTTAATTCCAGAAAACAAAGAGATAGGGCATGGGCTGAGTTAGACTGGGCCGCGTGGAGACGTGTCGGGCCGGCCCAGTGGGGTTTTCCAGGTGGAGGAGATAAAGAAGAAGAAAAAAAAGGAGGGGAGAGGGCCCGTGGTGGGGCCCATCTGCATGGGCGATCAGGCCACGTCGGCCCATGCATCTGTTCGAGGGACGTTGTTCTCCCACGACCACGCACGAGCTCGGGAGAAAACAGGAACGGCATGGGGCGGCTGGGAACTCACCGACGAGGCGAGGCGGCGGTCGACGGCGGGCCTGGGCGGGTGGCGGCGCGTCGAGGATGTCCAGGGGCAGCTCGGCGACGCCCCTTTCCTCCCGCAGCAGCCTTTCCCGGCGGGTCCTCCTCCACAGATCACGTCCACGGTCGGACAGCGACGGCAGCGTTTTCCGGCGAACCTGGACGACGCGGAGGCACGCGTTAGGACGGGAAGATCATGGCAGTCAGAAGGGAATAGAGAGGGAGGGGAAAAAAAGGGGACGAGGTGACTGCAGCCTTCACCGACCTCCTCGCGGTGACCATGACCGTGGCGCGCCGGCCGATGAGCAGCAGCAGTGCAGAGAGCCTCAGCGCCCTTGGTGTGGGTTCTGGGGGTGGGAGAGAGGTGTGGAGTGGAGGGGAGTGGGCGGGATGGGCTTTTATAGCCGGAGGGAGGCGCGTGGGTGGTGACCGTGGCCAACGGGAGGGCGCGCGCGCGGTGCCGCTGGCCAATGGGTGCGCGCGTGGTGACGTCTGGGCGGTGCGGGGAGGTGACACAATAGGGCTGACATCAGCTGGCAGCGCGGGAGAAGGGAGGGTCGAGCCGGAGGTGAGTTATGTGCGTGTGCATGTCTTCTCCATGTTGAGACAGGGCTCGGATGGGTGGGGACGTGGGCTGCTCGTTTTGGCTAGGTTGGAGAGAGCGGGAGAGGGCCCAGGGGGAGGTTCTGGTGGGGTTGGATCGAGCCCAGGTGTGGCATGAGCTTGGGCTGAGGTGGTACAAGTTTTGAATCAAAACTAGGCATCGGTCAACTCGTGTGAGTGAGAGAGAAAGAGTACCTTTCGAGAGAAGAAGGGAAAGGTGAGGAGGTTGCTAGTTTTGTGCATGATGATGGTGTGTGGAGCAAGGTTTTCCATATGCCAAAGAGAAGTTTTAAATCGGAGAGGACTTTATTTAAAGTTTAAAGCTGAATTCTCCAAGTCTAGAGGAGAAGGAGTAGATGGTGGGTGTAGGTGGGGGGGGGGGTCAAGTTGTCCATGTGCATGCCAATTGTTGCAACAAGGTTTGCAAGGTTTGGAAAAAAAAACAAGAATACAGTGAGATGAGAGAATGTGGTGGAGATGGTGATGGAAGTAGCCATATGATATCAAGGTTGAATAGGATGACATAAATCATAAATTCATGAGGTAAAGGTGATGAGGGTAAACAATATAAGAGTGAGGTGTGGTTGATGTATATAAGTTGTTATTCAAATTTCCAACTCAAAATGATGGGTCTTCAATCACTATGAGAGTTGATCAAAATTTGAATGGGGTTTACATTGATCTTGTCTTTTGAAAAAAACAGAGATGAACATTTGAATAAAATAGGTCTTAAAGGCATTTAGAATATTCTCAAAATTTATTTTGGCCACACAAGTGCAAGAATGGTATATGTACCAAAATCATGTTTTTAATTTAAACTCAAAACAAAATGTGCTCAAGCACTAACTTTTTAGGGTGAAAATGGGATGATGGGAAATAGCATCCACTTTAGCTGAGGAAACAATTTTGAAAGCTTTGATGAAGCTAGAGATAATTTTGTGGCCAAATCTAGAAAAGAATAGTAATAGGGCTTTTGGGAAAAAAAATTCCAAAAGAGAAAGTAAAACACTTGGAGGAGTGATCTTAAGGGTAGATGGTGGCTACCTAATGTACCCATCATTCCACTCTTGGTTTTGTGAAGATTAGACATGGATTAAAATAAAAACAAGAGGTACAAGAGGAGGAAGTGATCTAGCGCTGAATTAGTGGATAGGGTAGAAGACCAAGTGAATATAAGAATTTCAAGGGTAGAATGGGACATGCAAGACGTGGAAGTTGTAGAGGATGTTGCAAAGATGAGATCCATGTGTTGAGGTCACCAATAACAGTTGCTGGTGCTTAAGAAACAACTGCCAAAGTTTGAACATTTTAAGCCTCGCCAAATCAGATTGTTGACTTGGCTTCAAAGCCATCAAGGACAAGTGGGTAAGAGAGATGGATGTATTAAGGGGTAGATGATCCCAAGTTTTGAATTCAAGGGTGATTTTACCACTAGAGGTGTTGTTCTTTGAGGTAACTCAAGACAGAACTCAACAAACAGAACAGGACAATTCATCTACCAACAGATCAAAGCAATTCATTAAAACAAGCATATCAAGAAAATTCATCTTAATTAGTCTATAGAAAAAGTTTTTGTTCCCCCTAATTTTTGCACTTTGGATATTAAACAAGTTTGCAAAAGTTGGGGTGTTACAGATCTTCCACCCTTAAAATAATCTCGTCCCGAGATTACTAAGCGTAGGACTAGAGGGGTTGTAAAGTTTAACTAAAGTTAGACTCCATTCTTCTGTAGACGTGCCGTTGTAGAGAAGGTCGTTGCTTCATCTTCTGGGGGACATGATGGATTTCTACCGATGGCGAGCTTCATGAAGAGGTTGCCTACTCCATGACGGTGTTGGATTTGTAGTTTCTTCGCGATCCTAGAGGGGGTTCAAGGCTGTGGGAGGGTTAGTGCACCCAACTGTGCTTGAGCAGGGCTGAAAACTTTTTAGAGTTAGCTTTAAATTTTAGTGGAAGACGAAGTCTTCCACCCTTAAAATTGTTCAGCGGGGTTTTTGAAAATTAGAGCTTCAGCCACGGGTCTTGTCGGCGCTTTCAAAGGAAGCATTGATCTCTCGTCTTGAGTCGAACATCTTCAGGGGTGTTGTGTAGTCCACGGCTTCAAGAGGGGTTAGTGCATCTCACGTTTCCAACGGTTTGTTAGAAAGGTTTAAAATTTTAGGGTTAGCTCCAACTTTTAGTGGAAGACGGAGTCTTCCACCCTTAAGATTTTTCATCGATCTTTCGGAAAAACTCAGAGCGTCTGTCTTGCGGTCCTGTCGGGGGCTTCTGAAGAAGTCGTCGATCTTCCGTTATCAGTTGAAGAGTCTTCAGGAGGCGAGGTGTAGTCCACGACTTCAAGAGGCACTCAAGGTGTTTACTAAACCTTATAACGCGCGGTAAGTTAGTAAGCCGATGAAGCGCCTAGTTGTTGTCCATATGAAGCAGTAACAAAGGTCGTCGAAGGCAAATCTTCAACATGAGGGTCGGTGCTGACTTATACTAGTTAAGAAGTGAGCGGGTAAATTACACCTAATCTTGAGTCTTGAGGTATCTTCATGAGCTTCATTTGATGAGGACCAGATGAACCATGTGATGTAGCTTGGCTTGGACGCTATTGCCCTCTCAGCTTGTTAGACGGTGTGTTAGAGGGTAGTCTCAAAAAGTTATACTTGAAGCTAGCGCGATTATATTCCAAGGTTAGACCAAGTTAGTATGGCTTCTCGCAGAGATGCAGTCAATCTTGAAGGTACTGGCTTCTGCTTCCTTGGCGTAGTAGAGATGCTTCAGCTGATCTTGAAGGTAGTTAGTGTAGTTGGGGTTTTGGGTTAGTTTCTTTCTGATGGTTGAAAAACAACTTGTCAACATGGTCAACTTATCCAACTAACTAGCAGTTAGCATTTTATCGGTGAGGTAGATGAGGTGAAAACATCTTCGGGAGGCTTCCTACGCTGGGTCATCACACTAAGATTGTTTTTCAGACCTAAAGACCAAGACAATCATACACACAACAAACATGTAAAAAAAACTCAAGGCAGCACACTAGGAGACTACAAGCAATCATCAACCCAAACAAGGCACTCTAAGCATCTAGGGATGCCTAATACGTGGGGGTAGCTCAATCAAAGCGATCGAGTTTGTCCTATCCATCCTATAGGTTTGGAGGCTTGTCACGTATGCTAATGTCTTCATCTTGGATCCTGGTAGCAGTTGGTGGCGATGCAGGCCTAGTATTGAGTCATCGATGTTGAAGCGAAGGCGAAAACTGCGTAGATCTTATGGTCTCATCATCCCGAGGACGTGAGATCTTCAGAGAGGTAGCTGTTTAGGAACTCCCAAAGTTGACAACTTCTGGTGCCTGGCCTAAAAATTACTAGTCAAGAACTGAGGACTTGATCCTTGACGACTGCAAAAGTGCATGTCCACGGAGGAACAAGGTCAGCTCCTTGACAGATTTTGGTGATAACCAAAGACATGTTATTTTTATCCCTTCGACATACAATCTTCAATAACTGCTGTTGGAGATTCATGAGTCTTCCTGAGGGATTGATGTATCTTTGAGTTCGAGTCTCTGGTCTGAGTTGGGGACATCGTCCAATATGTAGGTTTGAAGTGGATGAGACAATAGAGTAAGAATTTTCAAACACTTCTATAAAGCGGAGAGATAAGAATTTAGAAGTTTTGAAGAAACAAGAGGAGTAGAAGCTATGCTTCCGACTAACGAAAGAATTTGTTTGGTAAATAGTTTTGCCCAAGTATTTGTTTCCTAACTAACGTCCATGCTAACTAAGGTCTCCTACGATCAGGATGGCTCGATACCAGCTCCGTGGGGACCCCGGACTAGCTGTCCGAAATACCCTGTTATGTATACGAGTTCACGTTCCCATGATCGGTGTGCCGTGAACACATAACCGAACTGATATCAAATTACATCATCCTTTACAAAACGGAATAAGAAAATTACAATAAAGTCACATGACCCATCTTTACAAGATAGCCTCGAAGGGCCTAATCTAATCATCAGAGTAGCAGAATCACTTCAGCAGCGTAGAGCCCAAGTCATATGTCTTAACCCTACAGGCAACTGACTGGGAAGACGTTCCTAGCTCGCATAGACGTCGTCAACTCCTTCTTCATCTGTCGAAGTCCTCCAGGTCTGGCCAAGTAAATAGCCAGGGACAAAGCCGTGAGTACATTTGAATTGTACTCGCAAACCATCAAGAAGGTGATAACAATTCTAACTAAAGAAGACAAGAGAGGAAGAATAGTTTCTCTGGTGGATATAGCATGTGAAAGAGAATCATTTTCTCTTGTGGATATAGCATGTGAAAGAGAATCATTTTCTCTTGTGGATATAGCATCCCACATCACAGTTGAAGGGGACAAAGAAAGTCCTATGACATCTCTATATCTTTGTTAAAGCCGAGTTCCTCTACATGAAACACTAGGAAGGGTCACCCTATTTTGTTTCATTTTCCTCGACCATCTCCACATGGTCGGCACACCATCTTTCCCGTACCCTTCCGGTACATCCAACACACATTTCCTTTGGAAATAATTTTCAAAACCAAAACTCGACACAGCTCTGTAACGGCCATCCCAACCGTCCATGACCGCGGACGCGGCTATTCGAATAGTTTTGACTCGCAGAGTTTGCACACTTTCACCACAACTATCCGGATACCTATCGTTTGGGCATCATCCCCGCATAACGACATATGCCACGATGGATACCCGGACATAACCTTTCGCCCATTCGACTTAACACGAGGTCCTACCCTATGGAGTATGTACCTCCCCGGCACCGTGGCAGCTCACCTCCTCTAGAGCGTGGCTCCACCGCCAAGCCAGGAGACCCATAGTGTCTTCCGGACGGGTCAGCCCCGAAGGCCTCCCGTTATACTATTGTCCCAACCATGACAACCCGGACTCGGGGTAACCGTACCCTTGTATAGTTGTGCGGTGCCTCATGCTAAGAAGAACAAACGTCAAGTTAAGCCCCGTGCCCACGTTGGAGTAGCTATGGTTGCGCTGTTTAGTTGTTCTGGGCGAATACAAAGAACCATGTGTCGTTTTTTTCAAACACCCAAGTCACACACACCTTCCTCTTTCCAACCATCTTTGTCAAGATCCTTTCCTTTCATAAACCATACGCTTGGGTAAGATTGCCTCACCCAAGGTTTTTCATAAACATTTACAACAAGGTAAACCTTGAGGGGTTCCCAACCTAAAGTTTCATGAGTTGAACTAATAATGCACTATAGCCGAGATGAGAGTCATCCCGCCATAGATGAGATATAAAGGGGTAGTGGAGTGGATAATACTTGCTTAAGCTAAGCATGTATTATGACAACACAAGAGGAAATATACTTTCAGATTTGTGGTGCTATCTAACCCAATCAATAGATAGGGATGAGAATTGACCAACACCAACACCATTAAGGGAATCAGGCATACTCATCACAATTTGAGAATACACCAAAAACATGGTATTGATACATCTACACTAGAAGGGGGTGTAGTATGAATCTTGTCCCGAGGTGGAACATATCCAAGCTAAATATAGAGATCAAGTTGGATAGCAATGGCCATGATACCATACACCCAACCAATTACCAAGACCTTGACAAGATAAAACTACTAGAGGTACCATGCTTGCATCCAAGCATAGATGACAACAATATGGAGATCATCATACATAGAACCAAGATGCTATTGATAGCACAAGATGACATCCAAAGAGACATCATATCAGAGATCAAAAGATGGCTTTCCTTGGCTTATTTGTCCCTGGACTTCTTCAACTTCATCAATATAAGAATCCCCTCAATATAAATAAAATCCTTGTCCGAACCACTTCTTCTTCTTCTCCGGAATCGTTCGCATCTATCGTCGGAAAATATAAAAGAAACACAATCAACACATTGTACCAACAAAACAATTATTCAACACTCAACAAACAATAGCGAACCACTTTACTAAGTGCTATCATACCAAGAACTTATAGTTTCTTCAAATCATTTTAAGAGACAACCAAATTCTCTTGCTTAACATAGGCATGAGAGAATCACAAATTAGCAATTGCCTCTCTGGTTATTGCTATGGCATAAACTAGTTATTCCCTGTTATATAACACCACAAAGAAGACAAGTGCATTGGTTTTTCATCAAAAACATTTATATTTTATTTTTAATTTTTTTTTTTGGAAAAGCTGAACTCATTTTCCTACTTTAATTTGCTCACAGAGCATTACACAAGTATGTCAAGCAAAATTTATACCAATGGATAGCTATTCAAACATAGCTTTATAAAAAATTGGATTCACTAAATTTGAAGTTATAAAAGATTTTTAATAATTAAAATACTAGCCAGAGGGACCAAAACAGAGTTTAATTCGTTATAAAATCTCAGATGCTCAATAAAATCTGAGCTCTGGATATAAAGTCAGCAACACAAATATGAGTGTAGCAAAAGTGGTTTCATTCCAAACTAATATTTTAAGCTCCTGAAATAATTCCTCAAACACAGATTCTGAATAAACTTGTATTAAATACCATAATCTCATATTTTGACATAATATACTCAAACCAATGCCAAAAGATGGGAATTAATATGTAGTTTGCTAAAAAATTGGATTTGTATCAAAACTGGTTTTGAAACTCTTTAATTTGAATCAACAGTGCTACTGCATGCTTGTACCATTTTAAAAACTGAGAAAAACCTAAAATATATCTGGTTATAAAACTTGTCTGAGGTAATCAGGATTTTACGTGTGAACCTAAAACAATTGGAATCACTTGATTTGGATCATTTATGAATTTTTGGTGAATTAAAAGTGACTGAGATGTGTTGCAGGATTTAATTCCAGAAAACAGAGAGATAGGGCATGGGCTGAGTTAGACTGGGCCGCGTGGAGACGTGTCGGGCCGGCCCAGTGGGGTTTTCCAGGTGGAGGAGATAAAGAAGAAGAAAAAAAAGGAGGGGAGAGGGCCCGTGGCGGGGCCCATCTGCATGGGCGATCAGGCCACGTCGGCCCATGCATCTGTTCGAGGGACGTCGTTCTCCCACGACCACGCACGAGCTCGGGAGAAAACAGGAACGGCATGGGGCGGCTGGGAACTCACCGACGAGGCGAGGCGGCGGTCGACGGCGGGCTTGGGCGGGTGGCGGCGCGTCGAGGATGTCCAGGGGCAGCTCGGCGACGCCCCTTTCCTCCCGCAGCAGCCTTTCCCGGCGGGTCCTCCTCCACAGATCACGTCCACGGTCGGACAGCGACGGCAGCGTTTTCCGGCGAACCTGGACGACGCGGAGGCATGCGTTAGGACGAGAAGATCATGGCAGTCAGAAGGGAATAGAGAGGGAGGGAAAAAAAGGGGACGAGGTGACTACAGCCTTCACCGGCCTCCTCGCGGTGACCATGACCGTGGCGCGCCGGCCGATGAGCAGCAGCAGTGCAGAGAGCCTCAGCGCCCTTGGTGTGGGTTCTGGGGTGGGAGAGAGGTGTGGAGTGGAGGGGAGTGGGCGGGATGGGCTTTTATAGCCGGAGGGAGGCGCGTGGGTGGTGACCGTGGCCAACGGGAGGGCGCGCGCGCGGTGCCGCTGGCCAATGGGTGCGCGCGTGGTGACGTCTGGGCGGTGCGGGGAGGTGACGCAATAGGGCTGACATCAGCTAGCAGCGCGGGAGAAGGGAGGGTCGAGCCGGAGGTGAGTTATGTGTGTGTGCACGTCTTCTCCATGTTGAGACAGGGCTCGGATGGTTGGGGACGTGGGCTGCTCGTTTTGGCTAGGTTGGAGAGAGCGGGAGAGGGCCCAGGGGGAGGTTCTGGTGGGGTTGGATCGAGCCCAGGTGTGGCATGAGCTTGGACTGAGGTGGTACAAGTTTTGAATCAAAACTAGGCATCGGTCAACTCGTGTGAGTGAGAGAGAAAGAGTACCTTTCGAGAGAAGAAGGGAAAGGAGAGGAGGTTGCTAGTTTTGTGCATGATGATGGTGTGTGGAGCAAGGTTTTCCATATGCCAAAGAGAAGTTTTAAATCGGAGAGGACTTTATTTAAAGTTTAAAGCTGAATTCTCCAAGTCTAGAGGAGAAGGAGTAGATGGTGGGTGTAGGTGGGGGGGTCAAGTTGTCCATGTGCATGCCAGTTGTTGCAACAAGGTTTGCAAGGTTTGGAAAAAAAAACAAGAATACAGTGAGATGAGAGAATGTGGTGGAGATGGTGATGGAAGTAGCCATATGATATCAAGGTTGAATAGGATGACATAAATCATAAATTCATGAGGTAAAGGTGATGAGGGTAAACAATATAAGAGTGAGGTGTGGTTGATGTATATAGGTTGTTATTCAAATTTCCAACTCAAAAGGATGGGTCTTCAATCACTATGAGAGTTGATCAAAATTTGAATGGGGTTTACATTGATCTTGTCTTTTGAAAAAAACAGAGATGAACATTTGAATAAAATAGGTCTTAAAGGCATTTAGAATATTCTCAAAATTTATTTTGGCCACACAAGTGCAAGAATGGTATATGTACCAAAATCATGTTTTTAATTTAAACTCAAAACAAAATGTGCTCAAGCACTAACTTTTTAGGGTGAAAATGGGATGATGGGAAATAGCATCCACTTTAGCTGAGGAAACAATTTTGAAAGCTTTGATGAAGCTAGAGATAATTTTGTGGCCAAATCTAGAAAAGAATAGTAATAGGGCTTTTGGGAAAAAAATTCCAAAAGAGAAAGTAAAACACTTGGAGGAGTGATCTTAAGGGTAGATGGTGGCTACCTAATGTACCCATCATTCCACTCTTGGTTTTGTGAAGATTAGACATGGATTAAAATAAAAACAAGAGGTACAAGAGGAGGAAGTGATCTAGCGCTGAATTAGTGGATAGGGTATAAGACCAAGTGAATATAAGAATTTCAAGGGTAGAATGGGACATGCAAGACGTGGAAGTTGTAGAGGATGTTGCAAAGATGAGATCCATGTGTTGAGGTCACCAATAACAGTTGCTGGTGCTTAAGAAACAACTGCCAAAGTTTGAACATTTTAAGCCTGCCAAATCAGATTGTTGACTTGGCTTCAAAGCCATCAAGGACAAGTGGGTAAGAGAGATGGATGTATTAAGGGGTAGATGATCCCAAGTTTTGAATTCAAGGGTGATTTTACCACTAGAGGTGTTGTTCTTTGAGGTAACTCAAGACAGAACTCAACAAACGAACGAGGACAATTCATCTACCAACGAGATCAAAGCAATTCATTAAAACAAGCATATCAAGAAAATTCATCTTAATTAGTCTATAGAAAAAGTTTTTGTTCCCCCTAATTTTTGCACTTTGGATATTAAACAAGTTTGCAAAAGTTGGGGTGTTACAAATATTATCAAGTAACATAGGACCATCATCTAGAGATTTATCATAAACATTTGCCAAGCAAAACTCTTTAGTACCATGCATTTCGACATCAGGCACAAACAAAGCATTATCATAAGATTTATCAAAATAGCATGGATTATCATAGATAACACTAGCATAATCATTTTCACAAGTTTTACTCATAGGGAATATTTCAAGAGAATCCACAGGAACATAACATTTATCCTCCTTTGGTAAGCATGGAGGACAATCAAATAGTGTAAGAGATAAAGAGTTACTCTCTTAGAAGGTTGGCATGGGTAGCTAATCCATTCTTCCTCCTTTTGTTCATCACTTTCCTCCTCTTTTACATCCAATGAGCTTTCAGGTTCATCGATTTCTTCTTTCACAGGTTCCTGCAAATTGTGAGTGCATTCTTGTGCATGAATGAGTCTCTCTTTATAATCAATGATATAAGGATTATTGCTGTAACTTTCTATGCAAAAATTAAGGATAGAAGAGACATACTCTTTAAGGTTCTTACAAGAAACACAGGTTTCATAATTTTTAGACATGAAGGATTCTATTTCAGAAGCTCCCATAAACAAAACAAATTTTTCTACTTCTTCGAACCCAAGATGAATATAGTTATTCCAATTATAGTTCATAATTAAAACTTCCTCACTAAAGCCACATTGAAATTTAAGATGTTTAGTATCCTATTTAGAGCAACAGTTTATATCATGGAGTTTAAGCAAGATTTTAGCAATTGTATTCAATTTTTCTATCACGGCATTCATGACTTTACCCGTTCTTGATTCTCTATAATTCATATATATTTCAATAAGCTCCAAATAAGTTGTGGGTTCTCCCATAACAACAGTTTTTAATTTTTCGGTTTTTTAAATTTTTATGGATTTTCGGGTATATAAGAAAAATGAAACAAGAAAAAAACAAACTAGAAAAAAGTAAAATAAGCAAAATAATACTAGACAGAAATAAACTAAGCACAAATAAACTAGACAAAAGTAAACGAAGAAAAATAAAATAAAAAACAGAGAGAGAGGTAGAGTGTACTCCCCAGGTGAACTTATGAGTAGAGCTATGCCTCTCCGGCAACGGCGCCAGAAAATAGTCTTGATAACCCCGAAGTATAGGGGATCGCAACAGTCTTCGAGGGAAGTAAAACCCAAATTTATTGATTCGACACAAGGGGAGACGAAGAATACTTATAAGCCTTAACAACTGAGTTGTCAATTCAGCTGCACCTGGAAAAGCACTAGTAACAGGGGTGATATGAAAGCAGCAGTAATATGAGAGCAATAGTAACAGTAACACATCAGCAGTAGCAGTAACACAGAAGCAATGGCACCAGAAGATAGTTGATACTACTTCTAATGACATATAGGACCGAGTGAGTATTTGATGATGAAAGATGGACCGGGGTTCCCAGCTATCTACACTAGTGGTAACTCTCCAATAACAAGTGTTGGGTGAACAAATTACAGTTGGGAAATTGATAGGATTGAAATAGCATTAAGACAGAACATCAAGATTATTAATCATGTAGGCATGTTTTCCATATATAGTCATACGTGCTCGCAATGAGAAACTTGCATAACATCTTTTGTCCTACCAGCCGGTGGCAGCCGAGCCTCAATGGAATCTACTGGTAATTAAGGTACTCCTTTTAATAGAGCACCGGAGCAAAGCATTAACACTTGGTGAAAACATGTGATCCTCATATCTAAGCCTTCCCCTCCAGTTATCCCAGTTGCTTTCACTCTGGGGCCTCGGGTTCCGGACATAGACATGTGCAAACAACTTGTAGATACAATCTAAGCAATAATTATAGAGCTCAAATCTAAGATCATGCCACTCGTGCACTAGTGACAAGCATTAAACACAACAAAGTTGCAGCAACAAAAACTTCACAAATTTATATAGATAGACTGATCATAATGTAACAATTCATCGGATCCCAACAAACACAACACCGATTACATCAGATGGATCTCAATCATGTAAGGCAGCTCATGAGATCATTGTATTGAAGTACATGGGAGAGAGAGTACCAACTAACTACTGCTAGAACCCGTAGTCCATTGGGGAACTACTCACGGAGCATGATGGAGGCGGTGGCGTCGATGGAAAAGACTTCCGGGGGCACTTCCCCATCCCGGCGGCGTGCCGGAACAGAGATTCTGTCCCCCGAAACGGAGTTTCGCGATGGCGGCGGCGCCCCTGGAGTCTTTCTGGAATATGATTGATTGATCTAGGGTTTTCGCATCGCGAGGAATATATAGGAGAAAGGGCGGCGTCGGAGGGTGCCTGGGGGGCCCACACCACACCTGGGCGCGCTCCCCTCTTAGGTCGCGCCGCCTGGTGGTCTGGAGGCTGTGGGCCTCCTCTCCGTCTCTCCTTCGGTGTTCTGGTCTGTCTCGGTGAAATAGGAGGTTTGGCTTTTGTTTCGTCGAATTCCGAGAATATTGCCCGTATAGCTTTCCTGGAACCAAAAACAGCAGAAAACAGAAACTTGCACCTTGGCATCTCGTTAATAGGTTAGTGTCGAAAATGCATAAAATTATTATAAAGTGTGAGCAAAACATGTAGGTATTGTCATAAAACTAGCATGGAACATCATAAATTATAGATACGTTGGAGACGTATCAGTCCCAAAATTATTATTGATTGATTCATGATTGTACTATTACTTGCTCTCAAATTACTTGAATCTAGTCACCCTCTGAACTTTGAAGGTGTCCTACCATTTACGTTTTGCTATTCCATAAAGGACATGTTGAGTACCACTTTGTTATGTTTACTCTATGGTCATAAACAAACAGTTGGTTTCAATGCACTATTATTCCTGATCCTTTGTTTGAGTTACTCTTCATGTTATAATATAGTTGCTAAGTTCTATTAAATTATATCTATCTTGCCTATGTTTAGAGTACTTAGATCCCAGCTCACAATGATTTACATGCTTGATCAATATTGTGTTGGTTGCATGTCACCTCAAAAATTATTTTGTTATCAATTACCTAGTCGAGGACGAGCAGGAGTTAAGCATGGGGATGCTTGATACGTCTCAAATGTATCTATAATTTTTTATGCTTCATGCTTATTTTACACCAATTGCTATATGTTTTGTTTACACTTTGTTGCACTTTTATGCATTTTCCGGAACTAACCTATTGACAAGATGCCACAGTACCAGTTCCCTATTTTCCGTTGTTTTGTATTTCAGAAAAGTTGTACAGGAAATATTCTCGGAATTGGACGAAACAAAATCCAAAGTTCCTATTTTTCCCGGAGCGAAGACGGAGTCCAGAGCAGAGATGGAGGAGGGCCACAGGGTGGCTAGACCTACCCTAGGCACGGCCTGGACCTAGCCCTAGCCTAGGGGTGGTCTGGGGCCACCAGGCATCCACCGACCTTTCCCTTCCGCCTATAAATACCTCCTAACGCAAAAACCCTAGATGAATCGGCCTCCATCCAAGAAAAGTTCCTTAGCTCCACCGTCGTTGCAGACAAGATACGGGGGACAAAAGTCTCTATTACGGCACCCTGTCGGGACAGGGAATTGCCCCCGGAGCCATCTCCATCGACTCCACCGCCATCTCCATCGCCATTGCTGACTCCCACGATGAGGAGTGAGTAGTTCTCCCCCGGGGCTGATATTTATGTGACCATGAGCTTTGTAATCTAGATGTCGTTATGCTATTCAAGTGGATTTTACTTATGTGATCTCCGGAGACTCCTTGTCCCACGTGTGTAAAGGTAACAGTGTGTGCACCGTGTGGGTCTCTTAGGCTATATTTCACATAATACTTGTTCACTGAATTATGATTTGAGTTGGATGTCTCTATGAAATTTTGGTGTGTTACCACCTCCTATGAATGCTCAGATTGACGGAGTGGGGTCTTCATTAGTACTTGGGAATACATCTTAAGGTTTGCTTTTGCAGCCCTACGCGGTGAATTAGTGTTCGCTATCCAACCGGAGAGTAGTCCAGAGTAGCATAGTGAAGTGCTTATATTTATATTCCTTTACGATATCATTGTTGAGAAGGACCACTAGTGAAAGTATGATCCCTAGGCCTTATTTCCAAACATCGAATCACCGTTTATTTACTGTTTTACTGCATTTTTACTTGCTTCCATATTTATTTCAGATTGTTCTAGCACTCATATTCATCCATATCACTTGCATTTTACTATCTCTTCGTCGAACTAGTGCACCTATACATCTGACAAGTGTATTGGGTTTGTTGGGGTTACAAGAGACTTCTTGTATCGTGATTGCAGGGTTTCTTGAGAGGGATATCTTTGACCTCTACCTCCCTGAGTTCGAAAAACCTTGGGTGATCCACTTAAGGGAAACTTGCTGCTGTTCTACAAACCTCTGCATTTGGAGGCCCAACACTGTCTACAAGCATAGAAGCGTGCGTAGACATAAAGCAACAACGGTGGCCGTCCTCGAGCTCGTCCTCGAGCAGCAGCAGCAACAACAATACCCACGCCTCCATCCTCGATAGTAGGCACGACTCCGGAATGGTATCTCCACCTCCCCGTGGTGGGGGGTGGGATGAGAGGATTATGTTTCTGCCTATGCCTAGTAACAAGTTAGAACGATTATGATCAAGGCATCTACACCATGCTTCCTTGCGAATCCATAGGTGGCATTGACCTAGCACCGTCAGATACAAAGGAGGAGCATTCCTCACAGCACAACAGTGTTGGGGGAAGCATCACCGATCTCATGGGATCTGACTTGGAGGAGGAGTACACTCAGAGTAGAGGAGAATGCTCAAGAGGTTTAGGAGGAGGACTTGGAGGAGCAAATGGTGGTGGTGGAGTCCATCGTATCGGCTCGACATAAGGAAGAAGTTGAGCATCGTGTGGTGTCCTTTGAGACTCTCCACGAGAACTGGCTCATGGCTACGTGCTAAGAAAGGTAAGAACGTCGTCCCTGCAGTGGGTGTTACGCAGTTTCCCACCAAGTAGCTTGTGAAGTTGTGGATGACCACGCTAGCAAGCCGCAGGGCCCCTAGGGATGCAGAAGCATCAGGCTATAGCGGATAGTTTGTTGATGATGCTGAGGCATCAGGCTCCGCAGAGGGCGTAGCTTTTGATGACCGAGAGTCATCATACACCGGCAACGGTGTTGGCATCATTGACGTCTCCTTCGGTAACGAGGAAGAGGTTTAGTATAGTGATCAATGGTTTTATTAGGCCCTATATATGTATGTAATGTGAAGTTAACACTGGTCTTTTTTAACAGGAAGTGCAACCATTTTAGATTGGCTCCCTTCCGGTCTAAGCTCTAATATATTATATCTCTTCTTCAAGATGAAATGTGTGCCTCGTTGTGCAACTAATTTGCTCCCTTTTATGTTCAAATAGTTGCTTAGAGAAAGACAAAGACTGAAGGTGCTGATGTAACACATATGGATTTCAACATGTAACTTATTTGTGATGTTAGTGGAGGTGCCGGTATAAATCACTCGTGTTTGATGTTATGCATACGGCCTCCCACATATTAACCATGTGCGATGCATCTGCAACACACACGGTTTACTGAGAGTAAAGCGTGTGTGCAGATTGAACTATATGGGCCCAATAAACCCAACCCTACCTTACTTTTGAGATATATAAGGATCGACCAGCAAGGTCCATGCTCGAACTCACTCCACAACAGCCACTACTCCAAATTTAGGAAGACGCATTATAGACCTTGCTCCCCCGGAGTCATCTGGTCAGTGAGGCGGAAACTAGCTAGCTTCTGGAGCCCTGCCTTGTTGTTAGCTTCTTCGTCATTTGCTCCGGTTGAACCGCTCGGTCAAACATCGACAACGTATATCAAGCCGGCTCGCCCTCGCTAGCTCGACCGTCTACACGCGACTCCTACCTAGAGGAACACCTTTTTCTCATGCATTTTTATTTAAGTAGACTACTAATCTGATGCGTAACACATTTAACAAGACCAGATCCATTAGAATATTGTGTTAGGATCGGTGAGTTGGTTTTTTTTCTCATTAACAAAGTTAGCAAGGTTACATTCAATAGAATATTGCTAGGGTTGGGTGCTTGGTTTTTTGACGTGTAATCTACGTTGATCTATATGTTATGTGTATGCTAGGATTAGATTGTTAGATCTAAATGTACATCATGTGTATATGTCATCTATTGTGTATAGTTTGACATATATGTTAGCGTATATAGATGAACGGGTCTGTTGTTGTATATAGCTTGATCCATATGTTATTGTGTATAACTTGATCTATATTTTGCTATACATTTTTAGTTTTTCTATCTGTTTCACATAGTTAACTTTAACTCTCATCTTATAATATATAGAGATTGTATTTTAGTAACACTGCATAACAATTTGATTGGCTGATTAGAGCCAGTAGAGTCTCATGTTGGGACCCTAAATTATTTTTACTTAAACAGTTTAAATCTAACTATCACGTGTTTAGTATATTTATATAATAACTCCAAACTATTTTGTGTGTGCAGTTTTTACTGATAGGGATGAGATATAGGGGTTGCCTGTGACGAGAGGCTCAATTATGCTCTCCAATATGGCTCCCTTGTCAAGGACTGCAACCACGGTTGTGCCTCGAATCATCGCTACGTGATGTTTTGTGGACGATGGTGTGATGTCTCCCAAGGCGATGTCCGC
>NC_061509.1:228019097-228052832 GCF_022539505.1 Lolium rigidum
AAGAAAAAAAATGTGATGTTTTGTGCACTGCGTGAACACTTCATGTTTTAGTTACCATTGGCTTATGCAGTGTACCAGAATATCACATGGCTGAGAGAAGACCACTAAAGTTTCAACAAAGTACTAGTATTTTTTGTGTGTAAAACTCTCGTTCTTATACATAGCAATTGAATCTATGTGGAAAGACACATGTATACATCTTGTGTATGAAATGTACAATCAAATAGAAATGATTTTTTCAAATATATTTGCATGCATTGCTGAGTTATGGGGTACGTAGTAGGTACAACTGAGTAATGCTTGCTGCATACATAAAGCGCATACAATGCTTGCAGAAAATATACGGCTGGTTGAAACAACCGTGTACCATCTTTGATAAATACATATGACTGCCTAAAAATCATCGTTTGCAATCTTACAATTGGCTTACGAGCAGGTGTAAGAAAACGTTTGTAATGACCCTTTCGTATCGCGAACGGTTATGGAAAAGAGAACTGTGCCCGGAAAGATTTACCGTGTGCGACCAGCCATTTTAGCCGTGTGTGAAGTTATTTTCTGTACTAGTGACTCCGAGAGTGGAAAATTGTATAGAGCAAATCATTCTAATGATGTGTTTGGATGCATGGATTTGGCTCGGAATCACTGAATCTGGAATTTGTGAGCAGTTTTCACCGTTTGGATAGGCCTTAGAATCAGAGCCTGGAAACTGAGCCCAAATTCCACGGGCCGAATCTTGTATGTGTAAACATCACGCGAAAGTGCGAAACATTCCGAGGTCCGACCCTCGGAATCGCTCGGAAACTGCGTGCCTGTTCCTCGGGAGCGAACAGAGAGGAAGCAGCGACGCGCCCAACCGGAGCTCGTCGCCGTCGCCGCCTCCATCCCGACGAGCCCGACCGGAGCCCGTCGCCGTCGCCGCCTCCATACCGACGAGCCCGACCGGATCCCGTCGCCGTCGCCGCCTCCATCCCGACGAGCCTGACCGAAGCCCGTCGCCATCGCCGCCTCCATCCTGATGAGCCCGGGCGGAGCCCGGGCGGAGCCCGTCACCGTCGCCGCCTCCATCCCGACGAGCCCGGCCGGAGCCCGTCGCTGTCGGAGGCGCACGACGTTGGCTCCTGGCCGCGAGCGGAGGCGCTCGACGTCGGCTCCTGGCCGCGAGCGAAGGCGCTTGGCGTCGGGGAGGGAAGATCGAGGCGTGTACGACGTCGGAGACGACGACCGCTAGCAGGCGGAGGCGCTCGGCATCGGCTCCTGGCCGCGAGCGGGGGCGTGTATGGCGTAGGGGAGGGCAGATCGAGGCGCGTACGGCGCCGGGGAAGGCGGATCCAGGCGAGCGGAGGCACGTACCGCGTCGGAGACGACGGCCGCTCGCCGGCAAGTGCTGGCCAGAGCTGGCAACGATGGGGATGAGGCCCTCATTGTTTCTTTATTTGATTTTTAATATGGGCACGATGATAGCTGTGGTCAATTTCTTTTGTATTGTGTGTGCTAAATAATATATTTTTTTTATATTTTTATATTTTTTTACATGTACACAAATTTATATTATTCAAATTCAACAAAACACCAAATTCCAAACAGGATTTGGAATTGGCTTCACTCTTCGATTTCAACATAAAATTCCGAGCACATTCAAACAGCTGAATTCTATTTCAGAGCAAATTCATTTCCATCTTGGATTTGGAATCTAAAAGTCCAATTCAATTCCATAGATGATTCTATATGCATCCAAACACAGTTAGAAAATTCACCGGAGCGAACAATTATCGCAGTATAACCCCCTCCCAAAACTCAGAATGGGATCTCGGGTAATTAGCCAATTAATAAATTAATTGATTCTGGGCCGGCCCATATCTAAACCCGGAATACCCACCTATGGATATATCGTACATCGTGTAGAGCAGCCACGATATTTCCACTCGCTCACGTTCCTGCTCCGCTAGTGATCATGGTGGCCGTCGCCATGATCCTCTCCCGTCGAAAGTGATCGTGGTTAAATGGTGTTCTAGCGATCTCTCTCCTCGCTCCTAACTTGCGCGCGTTCGTTCCAAACATGCCAGACTGTCCGACCAGAATGGCTCAAAGCTGTTCAGCGGCACACCTCGTTCGTCCCCAACTCATTGTATTGTCCTGCCAGAATGCCACAAGACTGTCCGGCGGCACACCATATGCATTCCCAATGCGCCGGACAATCCGGCAAAAATACCGCAAGACTGTCCAGCCGCACATCACGTCGCCAACCTTCCAGCATGCTGTTGGGCCGTTGTCGCCTGCTCATTTGGCCAGCACTGCTCACAGTGCCTCGTGGCGGGCAAGGACCGCTTTGTCGTGCCTCCCACCCATTGGCCACGACCGCCACCGTCCAGCAAAGTTGCCGCCGATGGGCCGACAGTGGCATACATACATACTACTCCTACGAATATGTATGCCATGTTAGATCAAATATTGTACACATTATGTATGGACCAGGTACAACGTATGGTGTAGTACACCAACGGCTATATTCCAACGGTCACAGATTGTCTCCTTTCCATTCTTTGCCTTTCCATATGTAATCATCTTCCTTGTATATGCCACAGATGGAGCTTTTCCATCTCCTATATAACATGCAACCGATGCCCCCAAAGGGGTATGATCGTTTCCTCCAAAGTTAACATGGTATCAGACCAACCTCTTCCCTCATCCCTCTAGATTCCACCGGAAAAAAAAAACCCAATCGATCTCCTCCCGATCGGTGTCCCCTCGAGCGAGGACTTCTTCCTCGACACGGACGAAGAAAAGAATAGCGACGCGCTCGCTGCCTCCCTCCCTCCCGATGGCGTCCTCCTCGTCCACGACCTCTTTGGCGGCAGCCCTTGGAGCACCACCATCCGACAAGCTCTCGCGGGAGAATCATCTCCTGTGGAAGGCGCGAGTGCTGCCCGCCTTGCGAGGAGCGCAGGTCATGGGGCTGCTTGACGGCTCCGACCCGGCGCCTCCAAAAACTCTGGAGGTTGAAGATGAGGCCCAGAAGAAGATCACCATCCCCAATCCAGCCTATGGCGTTTGGATTTCGCAGGATCAGCAGGTCGTAAGTTACCTGCTCAAAACTTTGTCCCCTGATATACTCGCCGATGTTCTTGGTTTCGAGCATGCCGCAGAGATATGGAAGACCATCGGAGACATGTTCTCCGCACAATCCCAGGCTCGTATCGGGATGCTTCGTGCCGGCCTCACCAACACCAAGAAAAGAGACCTCACTGCTGGTGTGTACATCGCCAAGATGAAGGGATTCTCCTCGGAGCTTGCTGCTGCGGGGAGAGTCATCTCCGACGTCGAACTCAAGGAGTACATCCTCGCCGGTTTGGGATCGGACTACAACGCCGTCGTCGCCGCCGTCAACGCCAACCCCTCCACCACCTCCGCTGATGTGTGCAATCAGCTCATGGCCTACGACTACCACCAAACCATGCTCTCCGAGTCCGAGCAGCCCTCCGGCACCTTCACCTCATAGGCAAACGATGCGGCTCGCGGCCGTGGCACGCGCCCCGGGCATGGAGGTGGTTACCGCCACGTCTCCTATGGTGACGGCCACAACAACTATGGTGGTGGCCGCAACCAGCAGCGTCCTCCACGTCGCCACGACACTCAGGATGGTGGTCGCCGTCCGCCACCCAAGGGGGGGCGCGGCCGTGGTCGTGGCTACCGCAAGCCCTCGCCATATCAAGACGTCCAATGCCAAATTTGCAAGAAAGACGGGCACCCCGCATCCGAGTGCTGGTGGCGCTATGGTGATAATGATGATGATGATGACACCCACACCGACAACAAAGGTGCGCACATGGCTTCATATGGTGTTGACACAAATTGGTACATGGATACAGGTGCCACAAATCACTTGACTAGTGAATTGAGCAAGCTCTCTACTCATGAACCATACAAGGGACATGATCAAGTCTACAATGCTAGTGGTCAAGGTATGGCAATTAAACATATTGGTCATTCGATTTTGCACACCCCGCATAGTTCCATTCATCTTCGCAATATTCTACATGTGCCTAGTGCCTCCAAAAATTTACTCTCTGCTCACAAAATTGCTCTTGACAATAATGCCTTTGTTGAAATTCACCCATTCTTCTTTTTGATTAAGGATCGGGCAACGAAGCAAATCGTCTTTAAAGGACCATGTCATGATGGCTTATATCCTCTCATGCCTATCTCCGCGGGGTCTCCCAAGCAAGCCTTCGTCACCACCAAGCCGTCATCCTCTACATGGCATCGCCGACTAGGACATCCATCTTCGTTTGTTGTTCAACAAATTCTTCGTCGTAATAATCTTCCTCATTCACATGAAATAAATCCTTATGTTTGTGATCCATGCCAACAAGCCAAAAGTCATCAATTTCCTTATCCCACCTCCACTAGTATTTCTACCGTTCCATTGGAACAAATTTTCTCCGATGTATGGGGACCGGCACCTACCTCTGTTGGAAAACATTCGTACTATGTAAGCTTTATTGATGATTTTAGCAAATTCACATGGATTTATTTGCTTAAGAAACGTTCTGATGTTTATCAAGCCTTTCTCAATTTCCAACAATTAGTTGAACGCAAATTTAATCGAAAATTCATCACTATGCAAACTGATTGGGGTGGTGAATATGAAAAACTCAACTCTTTCTTTCAAAAAGTTGGTATTACTCACCATGTTTTGTGTCCTCATGCACACCAACAAAATGGCTCCGCGGAACGCAAGCATCGCCACATTGTTGAAGTAGGTCTATCCTTACTTGCAAATGCATCAATGCCTCTCAAATTTTGGGATGAAGCATTCCTCACGGCGACATTTCTTATCAATTTATTACCCACCAAAGTTCTCAACTTTGCTACACCCATGGAAAAACTTCTCAATATCACACCCAATTATACATCTCTTCGCATCTTTGGCTGCGCTTGCTGGCCTAATCTTCGCCCCTACAACAAGCGCAAACTTTCTTTTCGCTCCAAGCAATGCGTTTTTCTCGGCTATAGTCCTCTTCACAAAGGCGTCAAGTGTCTCGACATTTCCACTGGGAGAGTCTACATTTCTCGTGACGTCGTTTTTGATGAAACTATATTCCCTTTTGCTTCACTCAATCCAAATTCCGGCGCTAGACTTCACGAAGAAATCTTACTTATTCCGCAAAATAATCCATCCCCATCGTCTCCTAGTGCGGGTGTGCCTAATCATGATCATATGTACATTGTGCCATCTACTGACCCTATGCAGGACATGCCAACCAGAGGAGCCGCTCCAGCACAAAATTCCAGACCTACAGGTGAAGATTTCACCGAAAACGGAGCTACAACGGACTCAAACGGTGCAAATTCAGAAACTGCAACGGAAAACATCTGCACGGATCACGGGGCTGATTTTTCTGCGGCAGAATCTGCCTCGGATCACGCAACCGCCTCGGATCATGCGCCATCAGATCCCCTGGACGCGCGGCAGTCTCGCTCGGCGCGCCCAACGGTCACCACGCGTGATCCGCGCCTGGGCGACCCCGCGTTTGCCACGTCGCCGCCCCCAGCTGGAGTGGTGGCCCCGCCTGCCTCGAATCCCGCCCGCGTCGATCACGCCCAACAAATCACGGAGGAGGACGCGGCCCCCGCTCGGTCTCCGCGCCAACGGCTCGACCTGGAGGCCCACGCGGAGGATTCTCCGGGATTCTCTGCGGCCTCCATCGACTCCCCAACGGCCGCATCAAGGACTCCAGGATCTTCTGCGGCAACTGCGGCAAATTCTTCGGGATCTTCTGCGGCAACCTCTTCTACGCCAACAACCACACAGACGGCCACTGGATCGCCTGCGGCTGCTGCAGACTCTGTGTCAGCCGGGTCCACGGGATCCTTGATACGTCTCCGACGTATCAATAATTTCTTATGTTCCATGCCATATTATTGATGATTCCTACATGTTATATGCACACTTTATGTCATATTCGTGCATTTTCTGGAACTAACCTATTAACAAGATGCCGAAGTGCCAGTTGCTTGTTTTCTGCTGTTTTTGGTTTCGTAAATCCTAGTAACGAAATATTCTCGGAACTGGACGAAATCAAGTCCCAGGGTCCTATTTTGCCACGAACCTTCCAGAAGACCAAAGAGCATACGAAGTGGGGCCACGAGGGGCCACCACCACAAGGCGGCGCGGCCAAGGAGGGGCCCGCGCCGCCCTGTGGCGTGGGGCCCTCGTCAGCCCCCGACTCGCCCTTTCGCCTACTTAAAGCCTCCGTCGCGAAACCCCGATGCGAAAAACCACGATACGGAAAACCTTCCGGAGACGCCGCCGCCGCCAATCCCATCTCGGGGGATTACTGGAGATCTCCTCCGGCACCCTGCCGGAGAGGGGATTCATCTCCCGGAGGACTCTACACCGCCATGGTCGCCTCCGGAGTGATGAGTGAGTATTTCACCCCTGGACTATGGGTCCATAGCAGTAGCTAGATGGTTGTCTTCTCCTCATTGTGCTTCATTGTTGGATCTTGTGAGCTGCCTAACATGATCAAGATCATCTATCCGTAATGCTATATGTTGTGTTTGTCGGGATCCGATGGATAGAGAATACCATGTTATGTTAATTATCAAGTTATTACCTATGTGTTGTTTATGATCTTGCATGCTCTCCGTTATTAGTAGAGGCTCTGGCCAAGTTGAAGCTAGTAACTCCAAGAGGGAGTATTTATGCTCGATAGTGGGTTCATGCCTGCATTGACACCTGGGGGGTGACGAAACCCCTAAGGTTGTGTTGTGTTGTTGCCACTAGGGATAAAACATTGATGCTATGTTCGAGGATGTAGTTATTGATTACATTACGCACCATACTTAATGCAATTGTCTGTTGCTTTGCAACTTAATACTGGAAGGGGTTCGGACGATAACCTGAAGGTGGACTTTTTAGGCATAGATGCGGTTGGATGGCGGTCTATGTACTTTGTCGTAATGCCCAATTAAATCTCACTATATTTATCATGACATGTATGTGCATTGTTATGCCCTCTCTATTTGTCAATTGCCCGACTGTAATTTGTTCACCCAACATGCTTTTATCTTATGGGAGAGACACCTCTAGTGAACTGTGGACCCCGGTCCATTCTTTTAATATTGAAATACAAATCTGCTGCAATACTTGTTTTACTTGTTTTCTCTGCAAACAATCATCTTCCACACAATACGGTTAATCCTTTGTTACAGCAAGCTGGTGAGATTGACAACCTCACTGTTTCGTTGGGGCAAAGTACTTTGGTTGTGTTGTGCAGGTTCCACGTTGGCGCCGGAATCCCTGGTGTTGCGCCGCACTACATCCCGCCGCCATCAACCTTCAATGTGCTTCTTGGCTCCTACTGGTTCGATAAACCTTGCTTTCTTACTGAGGGAAACTTGCTGCTGTATGCATCACACCTTCCACTTGGGGTTTCCAACGGGCGTGTGCTTTACGCGTCATCAAGCTAAATTTCTGGCGCCGTTGCCGGGGAGATCAAGACACGCTGCAAGGGGAGTCTCCACTTCTCAATCTCTTTACTTTGATTTTGTCTTGCTTTATTTTATTTACTACTTTATTTGCTGCACTCATATCAAAACACAAAAAAATTAGTTGCTAGCTTTACTTTATTTACTGTCTTGTTTGTTATATTAAAAACACAAAAAAAATTAGTTACTTGCATTTAATTTACTTATTTCAACATGTTTCCTCTTAATTTTACTGTAAAAGATATACCTGTGGGACAAGGGTCTATAATTGGAAGAGATAATATAGAAGAATTTTTCACCCATGTTAGTATGCATGAAGATCTTAAAGATATACCACTTGCAAAAGCTGTCCCTACTTATGAAGATGCCTCTATTTATTTGGTACGCATGATGGAAGCTAGATTTATTAGTCTCAACCCATGATACAACACATGTTTCTTACACTTTCTGATATGGAGCGGGGAGAGAAGAGAGATTTTGTTCTAAAAGTCTTAGTGCGAGAATTTGAAGATATAGCTATAGAAGCTAGAAAAGTTTTTATTAAGCATAAGAGGCTTGGCTTTTATACCGACTTTAAAAGAACACTTGAAAAAATGGATATATATAGACTAAAATACACTAATAATGCTAATGATGATGGGGAGATTAAAGTACCAATACCATGTAAGCTCCTAGCAATACATGAAGCTCTAGAAAATAATTATGCTTGGCTTGTTCCTGAAAATTTGTTTGATGAGAATAGCAAGCCTAAGACTAATGAAAAGGGAGCCTCTGAAACTTACATAGATAATATACAATGCATGTTTGAGAAAACTCCCAACACCCCTGGTTATAATGCCGATGCACCACCCTTTGATAATACTTGATACACACTTTCTGCGCCTAGCTGAAAGGCGTTAAAGAAAAGCGCTTATGGGAGACAACCCATGTTTTTACTACAGTATTTTTGTTTTATATTTGTGTCTTGGAAGTTGTTTACTACTGTAGCAACCTCTCCTTATCTTAGTTTTGAGTTTTGTTGTGCCAAGTAAAGTCTTTGATAGTAAAGTAAGTACTAGATTTGGATTACTGCGCAGTTCCAGATTTCTTTACTGTCACGAATATGGGTCTATCTCCCTGTAGGTAGCTCAGAAAATTAAGCCAATTTACGTGCATGATCGTCAGATATGTACGCAACTTTCATTCAATTTGGGCATTTTCATTTGAGCAAGTCTGGTGGCCTAATAAAATCCATCTTTACGGACTGTTTTGTTTTGACAGATTCTGCCTTTTATTTCGCATTGCCTCTTTTGCTATGTTGGATGAATTTCTTTGATCCATTAATGTTCAGTAGCTTTATGCAATGTCCAGAAGTGTTAAGAATGATTGTGTCACCTCTGAACATGTGAATTTTTATTATGCACTAACCCTCTAATGAGTTGTTTCGAGTTTGGTGTGGAGGAAGTTTTCAAGGATCAAGAGAGGAGTATGATGCAATATGATCAAGGAGAGTGAAAGCTCTAAGCTTGGGGATGCCCCGGTGGTTCACCCCTGCATATTCCAAGAAGACTCAGGCGTCTAAGCTTGGGGATGCCCAAGGCATCCCCTTCTTCATCGACAACATTATCAGGTTCCTCCCCTGAAACTATATTTTTATTCCGTCACATCTTATGCACTTTGCTTGGAGCGTCAATTTGTTTTTGTTTTTGTTTTGTTTGAATAAAATGGATCCTAGCATTCACTTTGTGGGAGAGAGACACGCTCCGCTGTAGCATATGGACAAGTATGTCCTTAAGCTCTACTCATAGTATTCATGGCGAAGTTTCTTCTTCGTTAAATTGTTATATGGTTGGAATTGGAAAATGATACATGTAGTAACTCTAAAAATGTCTTGAATAATTTGATACTTGGCAATTGTTGTGCTCATGTTTAAGCTCTTGCATCATATACTTTGCACCCATTAATGAAGAAACACTTAGAGCTTGCTAATTTGGTTTGCATATTTGGTTTCTCTAGAGTCTATATAATATCTAGTATTAAGTTTTGAACAACAAGGAAGACGGTGTGGAGTCTTATAATGTTTACAATATGTCTTTTATGTGAGTTTTGCTGCACCGTTCATCCTTGTGTTTGTTTCAAATAACCTTGCTAGCCTAAACCTTGTATCGAGAGGGAATACTTCTCATGCATCCAAATACTCTAGCCAACCACTATGTCATTTGTGTCCACCATACCTACCTACTACATGGTATTTCTCCGCCATTCCAAAGTAAATTGCTTGAGTGCTACCTTTAAATTCCATCATTCACCTTTGCAATATATAGCTCATGGGACAAATAGCTTAAAAACTATTGTGGTATTGAATATGTACTTATGCACTTTATCTCTTATTAAGTTGCTTGTTGTGCGATAACCATGCTTCAGGGGACGCCATCAACTATTCTCTCGTTGAATATCATGTGAGTTGCTATGCATGTCCGTCTTGTCCGAAGTAAGAGAGATCTACCACCGTAATGGTTGGAGCATGCATATTGTTAGAGAAGAACATTGGGCCGCTAACTAAAGCCATGAATCATGGTGGAAGTTTCAGTTTTGGACATATATCCTCAATCTCATATGAGAATAATAATTGTTGTCACATGCTTATGCATTAAAGAGGAGTCCATTATCTGTTGTCCATGTTGTCCCGGTATGGATGTCTAAGTTGAGAATAATCAAAAGCAAGAAATCCAAAATGCGAGCTTTCTCCTTAGACCTTTGTACAGGCAGCATGGAGGTACCCCATTGTGACACTTGGTTAAAACATGTGCATTGCAAAGATCCGGTAGTCCAAGCTAATTAGGACAAGGTGCGGGCACTATTAGTATACTATGCATGAGACTTGCAACTTGTAAGATATAATTTACATAACTCATATGCTTTATTACTACCGTTGACAAAATTGTTTCATGTTTTCAAAATAAAATTTCTAGCACAAATATAGCAATCGATGCTTTCCTCTTTGAAGGACCATTCTCTTTACTTTTATGTTGAGTCAGTTCACCTATCTCTCTCCACCTCAAGAAGCAAACACTTGTGTGAACTGTGCATTGATTCCTACATACTTGCATATTGTACTTGTTATATTACTCTATGTTGACAATTATCCATGAGATATACATGTTACAAGTTGAAAGCAACCGCTGAAACTTAATCTTCCTTTGTGTTGCTTCAATACCTTTACTTTGATTTATTGCTTTATGAGTTAACTCTTATGCAAGACTTATTAATACTTGTCTTGAAGTACTATTCATGAAAAGTCTTTGCTTTATGATTCACTTGTTTACTCATGTCATTACCATTGTTTTGATCGCTGCATTCATTACATATGTTTACAAATAGTATGATCAAGGTTAGGATGGCATGTCACTTCAGAAATTATCTTTGTTATCGTTTTACCTGCTCGGGACGAGCAGAACTAAGCTTGGCGATGCTGATACGTCTCCGACGTATCGATAATTTCTTATGTTCCATGCCATATTATTGATGATTCCTACATGTTATATGCACACTTTATGTCATATTCGTGCATTTTCTGGAACTAACCTATTAACAAGATGCCGAAGTGCCGATTCTTGTTTTCGCTGTTTTTGGTTTCGAAATCCTAGTAACGAAATATTCTCGGAATTGGACGAAATCAAGTCCCAGGGTCCTATTTTGCCACGAACCTTCCAGAAGACCGAAGAGCATACGAAGTGGGGCCACGAGGGGCCACCACCACAAGGCGGCACGGCCAAGGAGGGGCCCGCGCCGCCTGTGGCGTGGGGCCCTCGTCAGCCCCCCGACTCTGCCCTTCCGCCTACTTAAAGCCTTCGTCGCGAAACCCCTGATGCGAAAAACCACGATACGGAAAACCTTCCAGAGTCGCCGCCGCCGCCAATCCCATCTCGGGGGATTCTGGAGATCTCCTCCGGCACCCTGCCGGAGAGGGGATTCATCTCCCGGAGGACTCTACACCGCCATGGTCGCCTCCGGAGTGATGAGTGAGTAGTTCACCCCTGGACTATGGGTCCATAGCGGTAGCTAGATGGTTGTCTTCTCCTCATTGTGCTTCATTGTTGGATCTTGTGAGCTACCTAACATGATCAAGATCATCTATCCGTAATGCTATATGTTGTGTTTGTCGGGATCCGATGGATAGAGAATACCATGTTATGTTAATTATCAAGTTATTACCTATGTGTTGTTTATGATCTTGCATGCTCTCCGTTATTAGTAGAGGCTCTGGCCAAGTTGAAGCTAGTAACTCCAAGAGGGAGTATTTATGCTCGATAGTGGGTTCATGCCGCATTGACACCGGGGAGTGACAGAAACCCCTAAGGTTTTGTTGTGCTGTTGCCACTAGGGATAAAACATTGATGCTATGTTCGAGGATGTAGTTATTGATTACATTACGCACCATACTTAATGCAATTTTCTGTTGCTTTGCAACTTAATACTGGAAGGGGTTCGGACGATAACCTCGAAGGTGGACTTTTTAGGCATAGATGCAGTTGGATGGCGGTCTATGTACTTTGTCGTAATGCCCAATTAAATCTCACTATATTTATCATGACATGTATGTGCATTGTTATGCCCTCTCTATTTGTCAATTGCCCGACTGTAATTTGTTCACCCAACATGATTTTATCTTATGGGAGAGACACCTCTAGTGAACTGTGGACCCCGGTCCATTCTTTTAATACTGAAATACAAATCGGCTGCAATACTTGTTTTACTGTTTTCTCTGCAAACAATCATCTTCCACACAATACGGTTAATCCTTTGTTACAGCAAGCCGGTGAGATTGACAACCCCCCTGTTTCGTTGGGGCAAAGTACTTTCGTTGTGTTGTGCAGGTTCCACGTTGGCGCCGGAATCCCTGGTGTTGCGCCGCACTACATCCCGCCGCCATCAACCTTCAACGTGCTTCTTGGCTCCTACTGGTTCGATAAACCTTGGTTTCTTACTGAGGGAAACTTGCTGCTGTACGCATCACACCTTCCACTTGGGGTTCCCAACGGGCGTGTGCTTTACGCGTCATCAATCCTCTGCGCCACCGGGATCTGGGCATGCAAATGGGCAGATCTCCTCAGGATCCTCTGTGCAGCCGGATCCTGCACCACCTTCTGCACCCGGACCTCGTACACGACTACAAAAAGGTATATCTAATCCTAAAATTTACGCCGATGGTACTATTCGCTATGGCCTGCTAACCTCTACAGGAGAACCAAGAAATATCTCAGAAGCATTGGGTGATACCAAATGGCACAATGCAATGCAAGAAGAGTATGACGCATTAATCCAAAACAAGACATGGCATCTTGTACCCCCTAGCTCCAACAAAAATTTGATCGATTGCAAGTGGGTCTACCGCATCAAGAAAAATGCAGATGGCACCATTGAACGGTATAAATCACGTCTTGTTGCAAAAGGCTTCAAACAACGGTACGGTATTGACTATGAAGACACCTTCAGTCCCGTTATCAAAGCCACTACTATTCGCCTTGTCTTGGCGCTCTCGGTATCTCGTGGGTCGAGTCTTCGCCAATTGGATGTCAAGAACGCGTTCCTTCATGGCGTTATGGAAGAGGAAGTTTATATGAAGCAACCACCTGGGTTTGAAAATCCCACTTTTCCGCACCACATTTGCAAACTTGACAAGGCGCTCTATGGTCTAAAACAAGCACCGCGTGCATGGTTCTCGAAGCTCAGCTCTAACCTGCATGATCTTGGCTTCATTCCCTCAAAGGCCGACACCTCTCTCTTCATCTACAAGAAGCCAGGTATAACCATATTTGTCTTAATTTATGATATAATTGTTGCTAGCTCTGCAGATCAGGCTGTTTCGGCCCTACTACGTGATTTGAGTGGGGATTTTGCTCTCAAAGACCTTGGTGATCTCCATTTCTTCTTGGGCATTGAAGTCAAGAAAACATCCGAAGGCTTACATTTATCTCAGCAAAAATATGCAACTGATTTACTCTCCCGTGTTGGCATGACCAAATGCACTACATGTCCCACACCCCTCTCAAGCACTGATAAATTGTCTCTCACCGATGGTACATCTCTTGGAGCCGAGGATAGCAACGCAGTACCGGAGTATTGTTGGGGCCCTTCAATATTTGACCCTCACACGTCCAGACTTGTGCTTCACGGTAAACAAGATTTGCCAATTTCTTCATGCCCCCACTACCACTCACTGGACAGCAGCAAAACGGATACTGCGCTATGTTCAAGGTACGCTCAACGTTGGTATTACATTTCAAAAATCTAATGCTACTCTCCTTAGTGCCTTTTCAGATGCAGATTGGGCCGACTGTCTTGATGACAGACGCTCCACAGGTGGCTTTGAAATATTTTTCGGCCCCAACCTCATTTCTTGGAGTGCTCGCAAACAAGCCACCGTCTCTCGCTCCAGCACCGAAGCTGAATATAAGGCCATGGCCAATGCCACCGCTGAATTAATTTGGGTCGAAGCTCTCCTCCGTGAGCTTGGAATATCTCTCCATGTCACTCCATGCCTATGGTGTGACAACCTTGGAGCCACCTACCTATATGCAAATCCAGTCTTCCATGCTCGCACTAAACATATTGAAATTGATTTTCATTTCGTTCGCGAAAGGGTTGCACGAAAGTTACTTGAGATAAAATTTATATCCAGCAAAGATCAGTTGGCAGATGGCTTTACAAAAGCCCTTCCCGTGAAGACCTTTGAGGAGTTCAAGCGTAATCTCAACCTCTCCATTTCTTCCGCGGTTTATATTAAGGGGGGGTGTTAGATCAAATATTGTACACATTATGTATGGACCAGGTACAACGTATGGTGTAGTACACCAACGGCTATATTCCAACGGTCACATACATGATTGTCTCCTTTCCTTCCTTTGCCTTTCCATATGTAATCACCTTCCTTGTATATGCCACAGATGGGGCTTTTCCATCTCCTATATAACATGCAACCGATGCCCCCAAAGGGGTATGATCGTTTCCTCCAAAGTTAACATGCCACATATCACTATAAATAAGTAGGGACATACGGGTTTTTTCACAAGGCTATGTATACCCATTTAGTTTTCTAAAAGACCAACATACCTTTAATTATAAGTGATATCGAGCGATCTTACTGTCTTTGTATTTGAGTTAGAGTTTGAAGGGAGGAGGTTGTACTGGAGGAAACAACTTTTAACAAATAGACATGAGATGAGACATGGCAGAAAGGGCGAAGAGATGGAAGGCCCTGAGAGACTCATAGCGGCTAGAGTAGATGGTATCACAACAAGAAGACCGTGGCACCTCTACAACAATCTCTGTGTCAAATTGTGGGGAAGAATGGTGGCGACCACGGAAGACCTCATTACCGCTTGAAGATGACATGCCAAGTCCCTTTATAAGGATCCCTTCAATTAGAGAATGGGCGACACTTTTTTCTCTCACATCTCTTTTGGGGAGAAAAGAAGTGGTGGGGGACGAGGTGTGGATAAGTTTACACCTCACAATTAATCTAGTCAACACAAAACTTCACAATGAAGGGAACATGAAAATCTAAGGGGGGTTTTGATACAAATTAAAAATCAAATGCTAGTCTAAGTCTAAACCATACTAGGTAGGAAAAATATGGAACTTCATTAAATTCTTATAAAAAGTTATATCTATTAAGTTATATTATATGTTTTACGGTAAGAAAATTGTATGTCCCCGAATTTTATAAATTTCATCACCTCTTTCAAAATTACCATCCATATATTAGTAAGATCTGGAGAAGACAAGATAAATGGGGCGAGTTTTATAGGAAACTTGCTTGGGGAGACAATAGGAAATATATCTAGATATGGTTGCATGGTGGTTAACGAAAAATGGGTAGATGAAAGACGTCTAAGGCATACATGATGCAGTTGAAAAGTACATGTGTACATGTACTTAACAAGTGGGCTTGTAAAAAAATATTATTTCTTCGTAGCAATTTACGTGTAAAAGAAGGCTGGTGGCACATTCAAATTCAACTTACAGTCTGTCGCAGCTCACAAGCGCACTACTCTACCAATAGATCTTGGTAAACCGACAGGCTAGTTGTTGCACGCACAACACCAGTTGAATAGAAAGAACACAGCAAGCAAGCAGGCCCTTAACTTGCACGTACATACTCAGGAAACCAAAACGCACGCCACTAAGTGAAAGACGCAAACTAAACATTGATGTAGTACACATTAAGCGATATTCTTTGACTCGGAAGGTTTTGATCGACAAGCTAGATGACATTGACGGCGATCTTCATGTTGGCCTGGCAGTGGCCGCGCACGGTGCAGATGAAGTAGTGCGTGCCCTTGACGAGCTTCACCTTGTCGTGCCCGCTGCGCAGGGCCTTCTTGCCCTTGGGCGGCACGCAGCTCCGGTACGCCGCCGCGTCCACCGACACCACGTCGTGCACCGCCCCGTTATACTTGAACTCTGCACAATGAACAGCAGGTGCGTCAGACACTTCGCTGCATCGATCTTGTCAGGACTCACCGGATTTAACTCACCGAGCACGTCGCCAGCGCGGAACGTCTTGCCTTTGGTCCACCCGGCGACGTTGAACTTCCAACCCCCGTAGTCGCCGACCGTGTATTTCGCTGCTTCGGCGAGCGGCGGGCCGCCGCTCATCACAAGAAAGCCGATCAACAGCACCGCCGCGCCGAGAACGACGGCGCCGTTGCTCGCACTGCCTCTTCCCAGAGCCATCGCGCTCGCACCGGTAGCTTAGCTGCAACGACGACGGTGACAGTGGGACTTGAGCTTGCAGAGAAGATTGATGGAGCGTGGCCTTTTATAGCGCGTTCAGCTGCGGGCGGATAGGAATGTAGAAATGAAGGATTAGCAGTCGTACTTAGGAGCGAGCGCCAGTGGAGTTGGTGACCGTGAATCCGGGCGGGCGGCGCTCCGGCATTGAGCACCGAGCTAAGTAATCAGGCGTTCAGAGCTAGTCGGTGGCGGGGAGCAGGGAGACGCAACAGAACAAAAGGGATGAGCTCTCCCAGGAGTAAAATACTAAAACACAGTCTCGTGCTTGTACCCAGGATTGCTCGTCGGTACATATAAATCTGCAACTCAAAGAAAAAGGTAAGCAGTGCCGACATATACTTGACGCCACCGACGACTTTACTGGAGGATTCTTGTGCGCAGATTAAGCTTTTTTATTTACCTCGCGGAGATGTAAAGTTTACTCATTCTCAGTCTGGGGTACAATCATCAACATATGCAGGAATTAAATGGATGCGAAAAGTGTGCTAGCTTTAGATCGTTCCATTCTGATTTTGAAGCAAATTAAGTATCACTGAATCCATTACCGTGTTAGGCTAAACATATATATGTCTGTTTTATACTTTTGTTGAGAAGCTAGACTGATCTCTTCATGGAAATCAAGGAAAAGTTTCTATAGCTAGTGCAGCTGTGCAGGGAGCAGAGATGGCACCAGACTGAAGTTCTATTGCAGTGCCATTGGGTCGGTCCTGTGTCGGAGTTTATCTTTGCAGTAGACTTGTCGTGGACGCGAAGTATTATTATTGCTTACACCGTGTCAGTAATTAAAGCTTTTGTGTTGGCGAAGTATTTTTTTTTAGGAAAAATATTGTGATTTACTTTAAAAAGATAATATCTCCAGATCTGCTGAATTTTGCAGATGCCATCTCCAGTGTTTAATATGACAGGCCGATATGGGCTTTAATTAGAAGGCCCATTGTTAACGGATATCCGTGCACGACTTTTTGAAAAGTTATGGGCCAACTGTTAACGGATGTACAGTACGTGTTTGTCTTGGTCGTTGATAAGCGGGACGGCCCAAAAGCCATCCCATCTGATTACGGGTCTCTCCCTAGACCGATCTTCGTGGACTGGCAGAGAGCTGTGACGGCGGCAGCGAGAGATGAATTCATTACTGGCGAGATAGTGATGGACTCGCCGGACGGCGTTATGGAGGCGGTGGAGAGGGAAAGATCCGAAATACGGGTGGAAGAGAGGAAGAAAAGGGAGACTTTGGTGGAGGAGACACTAGTGGAGAAGAGGTCGTGTACTGTTGACGATGTCGTGTACTGTTGACTGACGATGTCTATATATATTCATGACGATTTTTTGTGGTTTCTTTAATGATATATATGCATTGCTGAAACTCTGCCGCGGCAGAGAAACCTAGGCCCGGTTCGTCCCACGAACCGGGACCAAAGGCCTTCCACCGCGAGCTCCCTGGCCGCACCACGTGTCGAGGCCTTTAGGCCCGGTTTATCTTTGCACCGGGACTAAAGGGTACCCCCTTTAGTCCCGCCTAGTTGGACCCGGTTCGGGAACCGGGTCTGAAGGCCCAAATGGACCGGGCCTACTGCCCCTTTTTCTACTAGTGAGAGGAAGATAAAGAAGAAGGAAGATGAGACGGCAAAGGAGGAGAAGGCGGCTAGAGCGGAGGCCAGGAAAGCATACTTGGCCAGAGAAGCGGAGATATGGCAAGATTGCGATAGGGAGCCGAGTGACACGGAACTTGAAGAACCCTGGACGACTTTTCGTGATTGGTGGAACCGTGTTTGGGGCGAGGATGGCTACTTCGGTACATTCGAGGATAATAGTAAGCAGCCTATCCGATCCTTTTATTTTTCTCATGATTCATCCATCAATAGCCATCTGAATTTCTTTAGCTAACTAGTACTATTACCTTGTTATCAATGTAGCCAGTATCGAACCAATGCGTCCGACCTACTGTGACTACGACATCGGCCACGCGCTCAAGACCCTTCTCTTCTTTTCAATCGAAGTCTCCGTGGATACAAGCTTAGAGTTGCCACTGGATGTGTATGTTGTTCTCTAGGATCACTAGTCTAGATCTTTTCGAGTAGTACTTTTGGGATTACAGAGATGTGTACCTTCTCCTTTACTGGAGGACGATCCTCGTGACGTCCTCATGGTGATGGTGGTGATGGCGGCGTGGGTGAGTTAGTGGCGGCGGTGATGGAGCATCCCGTCGGCACTGTGCTGAACCCAGATCGGTGGGTGTGTTGGTGGGGCGAGTGGCACTCCGGTCAACCTCGTGATCTGTGCCACCGCCCCCACCACTATATATATAGCACAGGCGACAGGGGCCCACCAACCAGATGCGGTTGGGCGCCCCCGATCAGGGCGCGGACGAGGTCAAGGGTCCGAGTTCGAGCCGTTGGGCTTGGACGCGAGGAGATCATCCTAACATTCTCCCCCTTGATCTCAACTTTTCTTTTAACTTTATACTTTCATTTTATTCATTTCATTTTGGATCAGTACATAGGGCATGTTTCATCGTCACAGCTCTATTGCCGATAGAATCGGACAGACCACAATGCACTTCTCTCGTTTTGAAACAAATTCTTTTACTTTTGGGCCTCTTATGATCCAGGATAGGTAAGACTTTCCCTTAAACCCATGCCAGCTACGTGCTCCTTGAACACGCTGGGTGGTAAGCCTTTTGTTAGCGGATCCGCAAGCATATCTTTTGTCCTTATATGCTCGAGACTTATTGTTTGATCCTGGACCTTGTGTTTCACAACATAATACTTAACCTCAATTGGTTTCGTAGCTGTACTCGACTTGTTGTTGTGAGCATAAAATACTGCGAGGCTCATTGTCGCGAGTACATCTTTAGTGGTTTGTCAATACAATCTACCACTTTCAAGTCGGGTATGAATTTCTTTAACCATAATGCCTGCCCCGTGGCTTCATAACATGCTATAAATTCTACATACATCGTGGATGATGCAACTATGGTCTGTTTGGAGCTTCTCCACGAAATAGCTCCCCCTGCAAGGGTGAATACATATCCAGATGTGGATTTTCTATCATCTTTATCCCCCGCAAAATCTGCATCTGAATACCCTCTTATTTCTAGGGAATCAGATCTTCTGTATGTTAGCATGTAACTCTTTGTGCCTTTCACATAACGCAGTGCCTTCTTTACCATTTTCTAGTGTTCAAAACCTGGATTTTCTTGATATCTACCGAGTACTCCGGTGATAAATGCTAAGTCAGGGCGAGTGCACACTTGTGCATACTGTAGGCTTCCAATAGCCGAAGCATATGGAACCGCTTTCATTTGATCGAGCTCGTATTGATTTTGGGGACTTTGATGTTTCCCAAAACGGTCGCCCTTGACTATAGGGGCAGGTGTGGCACTGCACTTATGCATATTACACTTACTTAGAATCTTTTCTAAATAAGCCTTTTGCGATAGTCCTAATACTCCATTGTTCCTATCTCGGTGAATTTCTATGCCCAAAAACTTACGCTTCACCAAGATCTTTCATATCAAAGTTTGAGGACAAGAACTTCTTTGTCTCTTGCAGTAGACTAACATCACTGCTGGCAAGCTGAATATCATCCACATACAAGATTAGGAAAATATATTTCCCACTTTTAAACTTTGCATAAACGCGATTGTCCTCAATATTTTCTTTAAATCCAAATCTCTTGATTGTTTCATTAAACTTTAGATACCACTGTCTGGAGGCTTGCTTTAATCCATAAATGGATTTCTTTAGGCGGCATCCCATTTCTTCCTTGCCTTCCATGATAAAACCCTTGGGTTGTTTCATGTAGACATTTTCTTCCGTCTTTACATCTATTTGATGCAACTTTAAATCAAAATGTGCAACTAGTGCCATGATGATTCTGAAGGAATCCTTACATGAGACCGGAGAAAATGTCTCATTGTAATCTATCCCTTCTCTTTGTGTAAATCCTTTTGCCTCTAGAGGTGGCTGTTGTTGCTCCCTTTCATGCTCAACAAATGGTTCATTCGGCTCCTGACGGACAGGTTCCGAATTTTCACTCATCGTTGTCATGGGTGGAGTCACAACAGGCGCTTGCACCACAATCGCAGGGATCGTCGGTACAGGTGCACATGGTAGCGCAAAAAATGGCTCCTGAGTCGTCGGATTAGGTGCATGCACCCTCTTCTCCTCAAGATCAATTTTCGGAGCTACCATGCTCCCCCTCATCATTTCGTCTTCTAAGAAGACAACATGTCTCGTTTCCACAAACTTTGTGTATTTCTTTGGACAGTAGAAACGATAACCTTTTGACTATTCAGGATAGCCAATAAAATGGCAGCTGACTATTTTGGTATCTAACTTTGCGATATTTGGATTGAATACTTTGGCCTCAGCAGGGCTCCCCCACACTTTCAGGTGGTTTAGAGAAGGCACTCTCCCTGTCCATAGCTCATACGGCGTTTTGGGCACCGATTTGCTTGGTACTCTGTTTAGAATGTGAATAGCGGTTTTTAATGCCCCAATCCACAATCCCAATGGTAGGGTGGAATAGCTCATCATACTGCGCACCATATCCATAAGGGTACGGTTGCGCCTTTCAGCTACCCCATTCTGCTGAGGTTCGCCCGGCATCGAGTACTGGGCGACTATTCCAGTCTCCTGTAGAAACCTTGCAAAAGGTCCAGGGACTTGGCCATATGGAGTATGTCGACCGTAGTACTCCCCTCCACGATCAGACCTGACTATCTTTATTCTTTTATCATGCTGATTTTCAACTTCAGCTTTGAATATTTTGAATTTATCCAACGCTTCTGTTCTTTCTTTTATTGGATAAATATAACCATATTGGGAGTAATCATCCGTGAATGTTATGAACGAATCATAGCCATCCACACTTTTCACAGGAAATGATCCACATATCTCGGTGTGAATTATTTCTAGTGTTGATGTGCATCGATTTGCACCCTTTTTAATTTGCTTTACAACTTTTTTTTTAATGCAATCGATGCGCTGTTATGTCTGAGAATTCTAATGGAGGAAGAATACCATTTTTAACAAGTCTTTCTATTCTCCCCCTCGAAATATGGCCTAAGCTACAATGCCATATTTCGACGATTCATCAGTTCTTTTCTTTTCTTTTGTTCTTTGTCCGACGCGGACAATATTCTTTCACTCACATTACACACAGACAACACCCACATAAGCATTATTAAAACATATGACACACTTGCCATGTCCTTCATGTCCATGTGTACTTTTCTGTCACCAGTTGCTTCAGCAGCTGGGTTGCACATATCTTTGAAGAACCAGTGAACTAGTTCTTTATTCTTTCAAGATACTCCCTTACGGAAGCACACTCTTCAATTGAGCTCACAATAGCGTTCTCAATTGTATTCTTTATAAATGACACTTAGCCACCTTTTATACTGCCATGCAGCATCATCATCCTTGTCATTTCTGACTGGATCTTTTGGTCTGACCGGCTGTGGGAACCCAGTCCACCTCAGCACAAATCGACCTTCTTTTCTCCATTTAGTGTAGTTGTCACCTTTGAGGGTTGGAACATCCTTGATGCAACTTATCATGTAGTACCCTCCTTTAAACCACAATGAAATGAGATCATAACAACAATTGCATGCAATAATCCAACGTTGGTCAAAATTAGAACATACAATTGTTTGTGCAATTATAACTATGTCACCGTTGGGCAGAAATAGAGATAAATGCACTTCTTATTGCAACAGATCATGATCATGTCATTAATAACGTTGGTTAAAAAATAACAGAACCATAATTGTCACGATAATCTCTTTAATCATCTCTTTAACATTTTAACTGTCACTTTTGCACATATTATTGCAACAAAACATGATCATGCCATCAATAACGTTGGTCATAAAATGACATATCATAATTGTTTCAACAATCACTTTTAAGCAACTTTTTAAATTTTAATCATCACTTTTGCATTTTTCAAATTGAAAATGCACCTTAACCATTTGCAGCGGAAACTTTGAAGTCAAACTTTAAACTTTAAACTTTTCAGAAGCATCTATGTTACCTTTTAATTTCCAAAAACAAATATCTCGTTGGTTCAATTTGCTCAGGAAAAAAACTTGACAAAAATGCTTCTTTTACTATATGCAGCGGAAACTGTGGATTAAACTTTTAACTTTTAAACTTTCAGAGGCATTTCCTTTACTTTTAAATTTCTGAACAAATATTTCGTTGGTCCTATTTATTCAGAAAAAACTAGACAAAATTTTGGCCAAAAAAGACCCAAAACTGCCTAAAAACGCCTCTATAATTAAGAAAACTGTAAAAAAAACTGCTATACTGTACAGCGCGGCCCGCGGCCCATCACGCGGTGCCCACGCTGTGCGGCCAGCGTCGCCCACGCGCTGAGCGCCCAGCAACGGCGCGCCCACGCGGGGCCTGTCAACGCGGCCTGCGAACGGCCCGCCCGCGGCCTGGCCAGCGCAGCCCACGCGGCGCGCCCACGGTGCCGACGCGGCCCGGCCACGGAGTCCACGCGGCGGCCTGCCAGCGGCCCGCCCGCTGCCTGGACGCGGCGCCGACGCGGCCTGCCAGGAGACGCGGCTAGGGTTTCAATCCCAGCCGCCCATCTCGATCCGACGGCCGTCCTCTCGTTTCGGGAGAACAAAACTCCCACCGGACCAGCCCCCTCTGAAAAACCCTAACCAATTGCCCCCTCTCCACTTTCTTTCACTGCCCGTGGCGGCTGCTCTGTGAGGCCGAGATGGCCGTGGCGGCGCGCCGCCGGCGGCCTGCCGAGCAGCACCACGGCGGCCTCCGACTCTCCTTCCTTCCTCACCAGATCCCGTCATGGTTCTCTCGCCCGTGGCAGCTGGGGTTGGCCGTTCGCCCGCGCCAGCAGCAGCTGGCCGGGGACAAGTCCCCTGCCCTTTCTTCTCTCTACTTCCACCACCATAACCTCAAACGGCCAACGGCGGAGAGAAGGCACGGCGGCGCCCCCCTGTACCTCTTGGCGGCGGCGCGTGCACCCGAGGGTGGGCGCGTTGCCGTCAAGCGGCGCAGAGGCGGCGCTTTTCTTTGCCGGCAGCAGCCGGTGTCTTTCGGCGGTGGCGGCGCGCAGCCCCACTGCCCCTTTTGGTAAGATGTTCTTTGCCCCATCTCGCACAGCCGCCGCAGCAGCACGTGGAGGTGAGGTGGTTCTTCTTCCAGGTGCCTCGGCTTGCCGATGCGCACCTGGATCGAGAGGAACGGCGCGGCTCTGCGGCGGCGCATACTTTGCCGGCGAGCCCGAGGGCGTCGGCCGGTTACTTTTTCTTTTTCTTTGATTACAGGGGCTGATCTAAGGTTTGCTGTTTCGATCTACCCGAAAAACATCTAGAACTAGGAAGCTCTGATACCAATGTTGTTCTCTATGATCACTAGTCTAGATCTTTTCGAGTAGTACTTTTGGGATTGCAGAGATGTGTACCTTCTCCTTTACTGGAGGACGATCCTCGTGACGTCCTCATGATGATGGTGGCGATGGCGGCGTGGGTGAGTTAGTGGCGGCGGTGATGGAGCATCCCGTCGGCACTGTGCTGAACCCAGATCGGTGGGTGTGTTGGTGGGGCGAGTGGCACTCCGGTCAACCTCGTGATCTGTGCCACCGCCCCCACCACTATATATATAGCACAGGCGACAGGGGCCCACCAACCAGATGCGGTTGGGCGCCCCCGATCAGGGCGCGGACGAGGTCAAGGGTCCGAGTTCGAGCCGTTGGGCTTGGACGCGAGGAGATCATCCTAACAGTGTATGGTTTCGTCGCCTTACGTGACGCATTGGATCACAAGCGCAATATGATTTTCTGCCGTGACACGGATAACTGCCAGACCATCACCAACCAGGTTCCTCATTGACATTTACTCCTTGACATCTACCACTGAGCTTTCAGTACTTCTTACTACTAATTTGGGTCATCTCATCTGTAGAATTGGCATTTCTAAGAATTGCATAGCCCATTTTACATATATCATCCATAGAATTGACACTTCTATACCTAATAATAAAGGAAGGATTGTTTCCTTGGTCCAACACTTTTTTAGGACGGATCTACCCTTGCATAAATATACATACTACCCACTTTGCCACCCATGAGGAAAAAACGATTCGAGTCTATTGGGTTGGTTTGCTCCGATAGATTATTTTCTTCTGTTTTCGAACGGCAGACATGCGTTTCGTTCGCACTATGATGGGCCATGTACCTGCGCTGGGCCACTTCCGCATCCGGCCGATCGTAAGTTCGTGACCAGTTAAGCTAGCTAAAAAGGTTGTATAGATTAGTCCTACCTCGCGTTTTTATACGGACCTTGACCAATTTATATACGTAAGTTACTTGGATATCATCAAGCAGGTGAAGCACGGCGAGGGAGAGCGATCATAGATGCTCAGAAACAACGAGAAAAACTACGAGAAAGGAAGGCTCGGTCTTGATGGAAAGAACAAACACCATGAGAACATATTTGCCGCGCAAGGCCTGAAGTGCCGGAGGGAATAATAATACTAGCCAGAATGGAGCGACGCGCAAGGCATGGATTGCCGGAGGGAATACAAATACTAGCCAGAATAGAGCGACAAAATTTGTGGTGGCTACTGATAAGAGGAAGCCTAATGAAACGACAAATAGATCGGAAGCTCGTAGATTCGCAAAAAAAAAAAAAAAAAAAAAGAGTCGGAAGCTTATCTCCGTCCTCGGTAAGGAAAAGAGTCCAGATCGACCCTATGTTAAGCGCTCGTATAAATACAACGCCCGATCGACCGAGCAACAAGGAGTCGATCACGTGGCGCCGGCACGGATCGCATGAACAAGGAAAAAGAGGGAGGCGCTAGAATTCTTGGGCTGCGCTGCCATGTCGATCGCCGCCGGAGCGCCGGCACCAAGGTTGGTCTAGATGGAGCGCAACGACGCCACCGTCGGGGACGAGACTGCAGGGAAAAGGAGGGGTATGTCACGGTGCCCATGGACTCTTTCCGATCCGACGCCACAGACTACAAGAGTTCAGACGATAGGGATGCTCAACTTTCGGGATGCCTTGCCTGCCGAAGTGCCGATGAAACTGAAAACGAGACGATATCTACAATGATGAACACGAGCTCATCCTGGTTTCGGCACCCCGATCATGGATTCCCAACCAGCCGGTGTAGAAATTCTGCTTTGCCGTTTCCTGCACTCCTGCTAGCGCCATGGAAAAATTTGGGATGAAGAATGGAGACCAGCAGAGTGTAGATGGGAGGCTGTTTCTGTGGCAGCCATGGACGCGATGGTGGAGCTCTCGCCCAGGCTGCACTAGAGGCGACCGTGCACCCCTCTCCGTTGCCTCAGGATACAGGATTTGCATATGATTGCATCCATTGGGTGGCACGGACTCGGTCACTCCAGACAGACGTAGGAAGGGCTCCGAAGGTTCTGTAGATGAGGTTCATACGAGGGGATACGATTGTATGTCGCTCAGATATATGAAGTATGATGAGGTTCGGCCTCACACAAGTGCACCATTGCAAGCGTCCTAAATGGTTTCGCTGTGCGGCTAGCTGGTCTAAGGAAATGCAGCTGGTAGACTTCGTAATTCTGAAATCTAGACATCTCTATGCTCTCTTTCTATGCAAATTATTTTCTGAATGTACGGTAGATGTTGTCACGTTAACTTGGCTAAGAATTTATTTGATGTTATGATAGAGAAGTAGGATATGCGAAGAGTAATATATGTACCTATTTTTGCTATAATAGTAAGGTGATTTAACCCGTTGCAACGCACGGACACTGTTGCTAGTCTAAATAACGGACAGAACCCTGAATGCTCGTTCGGTAACATAAATATTCTGCCGGTAGACCTTTTCCATGGTCTTGGAGAATATGCCTAGTAACGGATCAACAGAATAAGAATTAACTCTCAGTACTAATAAGTAAGACGTATGTTTGGTGGTTTGTATGGATATGTTTGTTTTGTATCTTTGTAATATTTGTGGAATGTGTGCAGAGGAAGGGTTAGTACATAATCATGTTTTTTACCCATAAAAATGGCACTAGACTGGAATACAACCAATGGTTTCAGAATTTCTTTAAGTTGTTAGCTTCCTATTTAGGGCTTTCATGGCGCCTTGTGACGGGAAATAGGCCAGCAATTGTTGTCTTGTTCATAACCCCTCATCAATAGTGGGCACATTGTTAATTTACAAGTTTGAATTTGAGTATCATGTTCGGGCATAAACTTAGTGCATGTTTTCCGGTATATGGGAGTCCTATCGGAAAGTGTTACCTAATTATCGATTGCTTCCTTGAAATCTGTAGAACTGTAATATGTGCTCCATAAAGATAGTCCACTTTCTTTGTCTCTCCCAATCTGTTTGGGACAAGCGTTGTGTCCTCGTACTTCGATATTTTAGTACTAAAGAAAATCTTGTGAGTTAAGAAGACATGCTTAGTGTGCTTGACTCTATGTGGAGCTGAACAAATATCCTATCTTCGTCTGTCACTTTAGCACTGCACTAATATTTTCACCCATCCTATAATCTCTATGTTATGCACTTTGCATTTAGGGCACAGGTTTGCCAACAAAAAAAAATTATAATGGTTTTTGTACCGCATAACTCAAATTTGTGGGCTCTTGTCTCTAGAAAAATTCTGCTTGTCGTAATCTTCTTCAGCATTGTCACTTTCGGGTTTCTAATTGATGTCATTACAATTAAGTTCCACTTCTGTCTTTTTACCAACATAGGACAATCTACTTGCTTGCGTTCATCTTCAGTCTCATTATTGATCAATGAGACCTTGTTGTTTACTTACTTAATCATCGCAGGCAGGATCTGTATCTAGAACTTTTTTTTTCGAGACTACACCAAAGGCGTACCATATATTTATAGAAGGCAGAATTTTTAGTACAAGACGACTACAACTCGCTGCGAACAACGAGCGCGGAACGAATTCCACACCGGCTAGTCCGAAGACAGCCAACACCGAAGCTACAACTACAATACAAAGAACCTATCCAAAGATGATCATCAAATCCACATCTTGCTCCACACCAGATCCCTTCAAGGATCAACAACGGAAAGAGAACTCTCCTTGTCAACGCACCATCAAAGGAGAAGATGGCGGGACTTGGTCGGCTCCAAGAAAGGCGTCATCTTAGACTCTCCGATGACGTCGTACATAGTGCCCTGGAAGATCAACCTTGGACAATGACGGACACCGGAGGAACGCAAAGAGAAACAGCAGGCCGTGTCTCCAATCGCAATGCTCCCAGCAGAGGAACGGCATCAAAATGCCGCCAATGCGTCGGTTCCACTCCAAACTTAGGCACCAAACCAATGCGGGAGGAGGGAAGTGCCGGCACACCTCAACGACGCCTCCAAGGAGGGAAACGAAGCCCATGGGCGCCGTCACCGCCGGCACCGGCAAAGCGGGCTAGACTTCCGTTTGTAATGCCACACACCGCCCACGCTACCCGCCGGATTGGGGCCGCTGATCCTGTTATCCACACCGCCGCCGCCACAGCACTTGTCATCGCAGCCATAGCCTGGTGCTCCACCAGCTCCCGGCACGGCAGAAACACTCCCAGCTCCACCTCCAGCCCAAACGGGAACAACAGCAGGACACCACCAACCCTCCAGGCTCCAGCAGGATCAGGTCGCCGTCGCGCCGTGCAAGTCCTTCTCGTGCTGTTGTGGTGACGTCGGATCCTTCTTACATTGAGGCTAAGCTGAAAGTGAAGGGCGCTACGGAATCCGAGGACAAGGATTTAAGTCTTCTTGCTACTGTGTTCAGAAGTGGCTTCATGATCAGAAGGTTCACTAGCAAGCTTAGCGCGCTGGAGATGAATTTCCATGAGATAGTTCGCTCTGTGGAGGCTACAATCACTATAAAGGTCATCGAAGGGTCCTAGCCAGATGGCTTTCGAGGTGTATTTGGTGCCAGCATTGACAGTTTACTAGGCCTAGAAGTCAAGTTGCTGGAAAGTGGGAACGGTAAATTGCCTGTTGATGCTGATGGCATGATCAAGTTTAGACGCAGTGTTGTTCTATTGAACTTGAGGGAAAGCTCCGAGTTTCTGTCATGGTATACCGTGGTAATGAAGAACGTGCTGCTGACAGTGGTGAAGCAGATTTTACACCAAAGAGCTATCACACAAGCACGGGGTATATTGATCTGAAAGTCGCCTCATGTAGGATGGAGGTCATTCTGTTTCTGGGCGTGACTTGCCTGGGAAAGCTGGTGCTACTAGGTGCAGATCCGATCTTTTGGTTTGCTAGAAAGGCCGGTTTTACTGGTAGCGCATCCGCATTTTTTGGACAGTTTAGTTGCTTGAAGCAGTGATATCATGCAGTAGTGGTACTGTATCTGGAGTTTCTCAAGAGTTAGCGGCAGGCTTTGTAGTGTTCCTTTTTGCTTGGCCCTGTGTGCCATGTAATCGGCCTTCTAGTCCTTCATAATGATAATGCAAGCTGGAACTTGCTCAAAAAATATATGAACTGGAGTAGATTATGTTTTAGTATTGTTAACAAATGTTTTGAATGAACAATGGAACATAATAGTAGCTAGTGCACCATTTATGCTGCGTAGAAAACCCATATGGATATTTACATTCATTAAGACTGCTAGTATGTTTTCTGGGTATACTATGGGAATTATTTGCATGCATTCAACCACAGATAACTTTCTAAAAAGAAGGATACTGATAGTGCCTCTCTCATGTGCTCGGTAGTTGATCACTCTCTTCTTTTTTCTGTTTTCATACACTGGTTGGTAGTAATTTCGTTTTTCTGCCTCATGTGCTCTTAATATATTTTTTTGTATGTTTTTGATACACCAAAAATATCACTGTGATACATTTCACTAATTGATTGTTTTACTTTGCAAACAAGATTGATTCCTGAATGCAGAGAGCATGCTCGCGATGGGGTTGGCCATCAACGGGACGACCTCAAGCCTGCAAATTTACCTGATTAAGGAGTACAACATTGAGAGCATCGACGTGCATACGTATGGTTTATACAATTATTCGAATTAATAGATGGTGCTTTCATCATTTACTGTCTTGTTTTTTGTTATATTGTGATCCAAATTCATATACCAAAAGGAAGTTAACTTCTGACGAGCGGAGCGAGACCCGTCGCCGGTAGGCTTGGGGCCGGTACGGATCGTTGGCACCGTCTATATATACATCTTGTAAGCCGCCGGCTAGGGTTTATCAGATTATAAGATATCACACGGCGTTTGTAAACACTTCCTGATATAGTGAAGTTTTGCTGGCTGGCGCCCGTGATTTTTTTTCCCTTCTGTGTTGGAAGGAGTTTTCCATGTTAAAATCTTGAGTCCCCTGCGTGTGTTCTTGTTCCATTCTTCGTTATTCGCTTGTCGCTTTTATAACATTTTTCTTGATGATTACATTGGCAAATACAGTGCCATTTTGCAGTCCATCCAATAACAAGCCCATCCGATGTAATTTTGTCGTCCTTCGTTTTGCGGACGCTCTTCGCGTTGTTGTCGTCCCTGCGGCCACTGTCCGGCAGCATCATCCGCACTCAGCGTGCTATACGGTGCCATATTCTTCCTTAGAGCACCTCCAGACGTTTGAGGCCTCCAGATTCAGGCGAAAGTAACGCCGGATTGGATTAAAATAGGGCGTAAGGGGCACCAGTTTCCTAGTCGGACCCCCAACATTCGTCCAACATCGGCGATAATTTCAAATAATCGTCTTCCAGCTACACAAAAGCATCGCCCAATAGTTCGGTGATCGGATCAGCTACATACCGGTGATCTAAACAGAAACTAGACGATCACAGGGACATCGGCAGTCCCTTCCTGCGCCTTGTCTCCCGTCGAGTCGGGCGCCGATACATTGTTGGCCGCCGGAGTCGCAACGGCGGGAGTGGACATCGGAGGAGAGGATGAAGCACTCCACGGAGGGGGTCGGAGGATGTCTTGGCGATGCGCGTTGTACCAAGCCCTCGTCTCCTCGTCCATATGTCAGGTCGGCGTTCCTCTTCTTCGCCGCGGAGGTTGCCTTCAGCAAGGCGATCTGGACGCCCTGGTTGGCGAGCTTCTCCTTCCACCTGGCGACTTACTTGTCGTCCCTCCCGACGGCGTGCGCCATTGCATCGGCCCAACACTTGTCGAAGGACACCTGCAACCTTTTGACGGGACGGCCCGCCTTCTTCAGTTCTTTCAGCTTCTTCTGGCCGAGCTCGGGGCGGCCTGCCGACGCGGCAGAGGCAGGAGCGTTGGGATTGTACTGCTCGTCCTTCTCCTTCGCAAGGTTCTGGCGCACGTCCGCCCACTTCTCGCAATTCTCGATGCGGGAGAAGACGTTGAGGTACTTGAACATCAGGTCGGTGTCGTCGCGGTACATGTCAAAAGCACGACACATCTGCAAGACATGCCGGCGAAACAAGATTAACCTCGGCAATACATGATCGAGGGAGGGCACGGCGAGTTAGCTCACCTTTTCCTTGAAGTCGGCACCGCACTCCGGGCAAGCGTCGATCTCCTCCTCTATGTCGTGCCACTTACTGCACGCCGTATGGATGATCCCCCAATGGGTGCCCATCGCCTTGTCGCCGCGCACCATCACCGTTTTCTTGAAGTAGTGATCGACGATCTTGCGTTCATCGAACGCCAACTTGACCCGCTGCCAATACGTCTCATAGTTTAGATTGGCACCGGTAAGGCCGTTCATAGAGACGGTCTTCCAAGCTTCAGCGAGGCACTCCTCTTCTTTGCCCGTCCATTTGATCCGCGGCTCGGTGAAAGTGCATGGAGCCCCCATTTGTGGTTTTGGTAATTAATGACAATCCTTGTGGACTAATGTTTGCATTGAGTTATATTTGTAGGAGTTGTTCATAGGCAATGCTTGAACCATATTTTGGCTTCAACGTTGAAATAAGAAGAAATTGATGAAGAATATTAAGTGTAAAGTATATCTTGAAGATGAAGATGAAGTGATCCCTCAAGTTTAACTTCAAGACATCAACATGATGAAGAATGAAGAAATGAAGTGCAAGTTCAAGATGAGCCAACTCGAAGAGATCGCTTGCATGAAGCTTGCCATCTATATGGTGATCATGGATATGTGAAGATGCACCGAAGAAGAAACTCTCCCATAGTGGAGTATGGGGGAGCAATTCACATGACTTCATCAAGTAAGCACAATCAAGAAAGGTGTTCCATCTTGTTGCGATCAAGATCGTCATCATCGAGCTCAAGTGGAATGCTCAAGATTAAGGTTTGCTCTTGATAGGGTTTCTTTCTCTCCGGTCTCATGGTGTAGTTGGAGACCGGTTTATAGTTTAGTTGCCGTACTATCAAGAGGGCTCTCGAGTGAGTAACTCGATCGTATCGTTCGGAGAGAGCTCAAACTTTTGCATCCTTGCATCATCTTTCTTGGTTTTTATTTGTATCTTATTTGTGTGGTGTTTTAGAGCTTGTGCTTATTTCCATAGCAATCTCTAGTTCATAGAAAACGGATTCCGCATGAATCACTTGTTGCGTTTTCGATATTGGAGTTTTTCTCGGTTTATCGTATTGAGAGGTTTTACTCTAAAATACATAGAAAAACCTACCCCACTTGTTCTTAAGCTTTTAACTCTTTGTGGGGTAGCTCTTGTCATCCTCTTTACAACAAAATTGGTTTCACCTAAATCCAAGTCTCCTATCTCAAGTTGTTGCATTTTTCATATTGGAGGTTTTACCGGTTTTCCTTTTATAGATAGGTAAAACCTTTATTCATTTTTTCTATCCTCCTTTGCTGGACTATGAGAGCTCGTTGTTTTAATTTCAACGAGCCCAAGATCATCGAAATCGGAGTCCAGATGCAAAAGTTCTTAAGGTTTCGTATCGGGTGTTTGGGTATAAACACGTAGGCCGGCACTGCCGCTGGGAGCACTCCAGCACTGCCGCTGGGACGCAATTTTGGCCATAACAATCAGATAATTTGGCCCCTATTTAAGGGGGTCTTCTTCCCCAAAGTTACTGACCGTTTGAGCTCGTTTTTGCCTCCATTGTTGACCTTCTTTGAGCTTGCTATCTCTCTCTCACTCCAATGAATCTTGCATCTATTTGAGAGAAAGATAGAGGAGATCTAGATCTACATCTTCACCAATCAAATCCTCTCTTTGTGAGGGGAATCCACTAGATCTAGATCTTGGAGAAATTTGAAGTTTCTCCTCCTATTTGTTCTTCCTCTCTTATTCTCCCAATAGCTTTTGTAACTTTGTTGGAATTTGAGAGAGAAGGACTTGAGCATCTTTGTGGTGTTCTTCCCATTTCATTTCGTGCATCGGTTTGAGTTCTCCACAGTGATTCGTGGAAGTGAAAGCAAGAATGTTGTTACTCTTGGGTTCTTGGAACGCTAAACGGATTTGAGGCCTTTGTGGTGATTTCTTGGGAGCCTCCAATTAAGTTGTGGATGCGTGCCCCAAGCTTTATGTAAGGCCCGGTTTCCGCCTCGAAGGAAATCCCTGATACGTCTCCAACGTATCGATAATTTCTTGTGTTCCATGCCACATTATTGATGTTATCTACATGTTTTATGCACACTTTATGTCATATTCGTGCATTTTCTGGAACTAACCTATTAACAAGATGCCGAAGTGCCGCTGTCTGTTTTCTCGCTGTTTTTGGTTTCAGAAATCCTAGTAAAGAAATATTCTCGGAATTGGACGAAATAAAAGCCCGGAGGCCTATTTTTACACGAAGCTTCCAGAAGACCGAAGACGAGACGAAGAGGGGCCACGGGGTGGCCAAACCCTAGGGCGGCGCGGCCCCACCCCTGGCCGCGCCGGCCTATGGTTTGGGCCCCCTGTGCCGCCTCTTGACCTACCCTTCCGCCTACTTAAAGCCTCCGTGACGAAACCCCCAGTACCGAGAGCCACGATACGGAAAACCTTCCAGAGACGCCGTCACCGCCGATCCCATCTCGGGGGATCCTCGGAGATCGCCTCCGGCACCCTGCCGGAGAGGGGAATCATCTCCCGGAGGACTCTACACCGCCATGGTCGCCTCCGGAGTGATGAGTGAGTAGTCTACCCCTGGACTATGGGTCCATAGCAGTAGCTAGATGGTTGTCTTCTCCCCATTGTGCTATCATTGTCGGATCTTGTGAGCTGCCTATCATGATCAAGATCATCTATATGTAATTCTATATGTTGCGTTTGTTGGGATCCGATGAATAGAGAATACTTGTTATGTTGATTATCAAAGTTATGCTTATGTGTTGTTTATGATCTTGCATGCTCTCCGTTATTAGTAGATGCTCTAGCCAAGTAGATGCTTTTAACTCCAAGAGGGAGTACTTATGCTCGATAGTGGGTTCATGCCTGCATTGACACCTGGGACAGTGACAGAAAGTTCTAAGGTTGTGAAAGTGCATGGAGCCCCCATGTGTGGTTTTGGTAATTAATGACAATCCATATGGACTAATGTTTGCATTGAGTTATATTTGTAGGTGTTGTCCATAGG
>NC_061509.1:228052932-228101823 GCF_022539505.1 Lolium rigidum
TGGTGTTTGATGTAATCAAAGTACCTTTCCGGTATAAGTGATTTACATGATCTCATGGTCATAAGGACTAGGTAACTATGAATCGAAAGCTTATAGCAAATAACTTAATGACGAGATCTTATGCTACGCTTAATTGGGTGTGTCCATTACATCATTAATATAATGATATAACCTTGTTATTAATAACATCCAATGTTCATGATTATGAAACTAATCATCCATTAATCAACAAGCTAGTTTAAGAGGCATACTAGGGACTTCTTGTTGTCTACATATCACACATGTACTAATGTTTCGGTTAATACAATTCTAGCATGATATATAAACATTTATCATAAACATAAAGATATAAATAATAACCACTTTATTATTGCCTCTAGGGCATATCTCCTTCAGTGGGGCCCTCTACTTCTTCGCGGGAGTAAAGACAAGGAGAACTTCTTCAGCTGCTTTGAGCCGATCCGGGTTCCTGAACCTTCTTGTCAAGGATATCGGCTTTCTAAGGAGTGTTGACAGAAGGGGTATATCGGCTTTCTAAGGAAAAGAGGTGATAGGCTTTGGTGCATCCTCTCTGACATTCTCGCCTCGAGTGAGGCTCGGGGGGCAGCAGGCCTGGTGGATGCTCTGTTCGGGAGCCGATTGGGGTACCATCGGCTGATCTTTCGTCGCAACCTTCTTCGCAAGATGATGAGTGTTTAAAGGAGACCATTAGGTTTGGTTGGAAGAATTCAAGGGCTTCCCTGAAGATTTTTCATTATCCACCAGATTTCAAAATCATCAGTTGAAGAATGGAAGGGCGAATTTTAAAGGACCGATGCGTTGCTATCGGCTCATTACGCATTAGCAAAAGGGACAAATCGGCAAGATCAGTACGAGAGGAAATCGGCTGAAATAAGCTCAAAGGAAATCGGCAAAATCAGATTGGGGAAAGTTCTTCATTGATGGATTTCTTACATAAAGAGCTGATTGCTCTCAAAAGGAAGTACTAGGGGATACATTGCCCCATCTACTGCTACTGGTCCTATACTAGATGTCCTATCTACGGGCCGTCGCTTCCCTCGTCGTCGCCGTCGTCGCCGCTATCGGCGCTGCTCCCGGCGGGCTCGTCGTCGCTCCAATGGCCGCTGACCGGGCCCTCATTTTCCTCGTCCTCTTCGTCAGCATCGTCGTCGTCACTGTCGAAGTCGCTGAGGTTCCCCGGCCAAGGGCAGAACCGCTTGGCCGGAGGCTCGTCGGAGGAGGTGTCGTCCTCCTCCTCCTCCTCCTCGGGAGAGGTGAAGTCACAGGAGAAGCGATCGTCGTCGCTCTCCTCCTCCGTTTTCCCATCGGCGAGGAAGCGGAGGTCGCTTTCCCCGTCGGTCAGGGACTTGTCGTCCTCCGACCAGATGGAGAAGTCATGGCTAGACTCCTCCCCGGCCTCAATGGCGCGGCGGGTGTTGGCTGCGTGGACCTCCGCCGGGTTCGGCTTCGGCGTCGGCTCGCGAGACGAAGAGGACTGGGTGGAAAGATCCGATGAAGCAGAGGAGGAAGAAGACATGGTGGCGCAGGAGGGCTTTTGGAGTGCTAATGCGAAGAAGATGCGGGAATAAACTGTGCGGAGAGGTTAAATAAAAGGGGATATAGTGGAAATTCAATGCCACAACAGTTTCCGAGGAAGTGGTGCCTAAAAGAAAAAAAACTGCCAGGTCACGCGGAGAAGTTGAGAAGGCAAGGCATCATGATGACGGATACTGCAACGGTTCTGCCACGACATGACCCAACGAAAGAAAGGCGTAATGATTTTGGAAATGTCATTTCCAAAACCAGGGGGGCATGTGTTATCACCAGAATTTGATCAAGTCAGAGGTGGGCCGCGATTGAAGATAGATTTGAAAAATATACATGGAGGAAGTACATGAATCGGCCTTTTATACCAAGTTGGGCTAAATTGCCCGTGTATCTGTATCATGTTAGATCATATCTTAAATTAGAAGTTAGAGTTTTACCCGTGCACGGTTAGGTGCACGCCCACATTAGAAAGTCCCCTGGACTATAAATATGTATCTAGGGTTTATGGAATAAACAACAACCAACGTTCAACACAAACAAATCTCGGCGCATCGCCAACTCCTTCGTCTCGAGGGTTTCTCCGGTAAGCACCATGCTTCCTAGATCGCATCTTGCGATCTAGGCAGCAGAAGCCTATCCACGTTGTTCATGCGTTGCTCGTACTGAAGCCTTTTTGATGGCGAGCAACGTAGTTATCTTAGATATGTTAGGGTTAGCATTGTTCTTCATATCATATGCTATCGTAGTGCGACCCTTGCATGTCTAGCCGCCCTTACACCTATCTTAGGTGTAGGGGCGGCACCCCGCTTGATCATTATTTAGTAGATCCGATCTGTTACGGTTGCTCCTTGTTCTTCAAGGATTAGTTTAATATCTGCAATAGTTAGGCCTTACAAAGGGTTGGAGGATCCAGCGGCGTGTAGGGTGTAGTTTGCTAGCCCTAGACAGGACGTTCCGAGGATCAACCTCGTGTTGGTTTTTAGGCCCTGTATAGGATCGGCTTACGATCACCGTACGCGAGCGCGAGGCCCAATCGTGAGTAGGATGATCCGATTATGCGGTGAAAACCCCAAATCGTCGTAGATTGTATTAGCTTTATCTCGATCAAGCAGGACCACCATATATTCGGACACCTTGTACGAATCATGGGTGGATCGGCTCTTTGAGCCGATTCACGAGATAACCTGAGAGCCGATCGAGGCTCGTATATAACGTTTACGTGTGTGCCCTGCGAGAAACTAAGCGAGGCATCATCCACACCTTCCCGACCGGGTATAGGTCAGGTGGCACGCCCTTGCGACGAGCATTGGGCGTGTGACCAGAAGGCTTTGCGGGCCGTCGCTCTGAGGGACTGGGGCCAGCCGCAGCCCTAGTTGTTCCCGGCTCTACGGTGTTGCCAGTCGTTGCTCGACGGTGGGTTTCTGACCGCAACACATCCCCAATATTGGAAAAAATTTCAGCAGTTTTATCACAGGCAGTTTCAGCAGTTTTAGCAGTTTTTTGTAGTTTTGCAGGCTTTGCATTAGGAGTAGAAGCATTGCCAACACCAATTATTTTACCATTGATAGTAGGAGGTGCAGCAACATGTGAATCATTAACATTACTAGTGGTGGTAATAGTCCAAACTTTAGCTACATTATTCTCTTTAGCTAGTTTTTCATTTTCTTCTCTTTCCCACCTAGCATGCAATTCGGCCATCAATCTTATATTCTCATTAATTCTAACTTGGATGGCATTTGCTGTAGTAACAATTTTATTTTCAATATCCTTATTAGGCATAACTTTCGATTTCAAAAGATCAACATCAGAGGCAAGACTATCAACCTTAGAAGCGAGAATTTCAATTTTATTGAGCTTTTCCTCAACAGATTTGTTAAAAGCAGTTTGTGTACTAATAAATTCTTTAAACATAGCTTCAAGTCCAGGGGGTGTATTCCTATTATTGTTGTAAGAACTCCCATAAGAATTACCATAACCATTACCATTATTATAAGGATATGGCCTATAGTTATTACTAGAATTGTTCCGATAAGCATTGTTGTTGAAATTATTATTTTAATGTAGTTTACATCAACATGTTCTTCTTGGGAAACCAATGAAGCTAAAGGAACATTATTAGGATCAACATTAGTCCTATCATTCACAAGCATAGACATAGTAGCATCAATCTTATCACTCAAGGAGGAGGTTCTTTCGATAGAATTTACCTTCTTACCTTGTGGAGCTCTCTCCGTGTGCCATTCAGAGTAATTAATAATCATATTATCAAGAAGCTTTGTTGCTTCACCAAGAGTGATGGACATAAAGGTACCTCCAGCAGCTGAATCCAATAGGTTCCGCGAAGAAAAATTCAGTCCTGCATAAAAGGTTTGGATGATCATCCAAGTAGTCAGTCCATGGGTTGGGCATTTTTTAACCAAAGATTTCATTCTTTCCCAAGCTTGTGCAACATGCTCATTATCCAATTGTTTAGAATTCATTATGCTACTTCTCAAAGATATAATTTTAGCAGGGGGATAATATCTACCAATAAAAGCATCCTTACATTTAGTCCATGAATCAATACTATTCTTAGGCAGAGATAGCAACCAATCTTTAGCTCTTCCTCTTAATGAGAAAGGAAACAATTTTAATTTTATAATGTCACCATCTACATCTTTATACTTTTGCATTTCACACAATTCAACAAAATTATTGAGATGGGCAGCAAGCATCATCAGAACTAACACCAGAAAATTGCTCTCGCATAACAAGATTCAGTAAAGCAGGTTTAATTTCAAAGAATTCTGATGTAGTAGCAGGTGGAGCAATAGGTGTGCATAAGAAATCATTATTATTTGTGGTTGTGAAGTCACACAACTTAGTATTTTCAGGAGTAGCCATTTTAACAGTAGTAAATAAAGCAAACTAGATAAAGTAAATGCAAGTAACTACTTTTTTTGTGTTTTTGATATAGAGTGCAAGACAGTAAATAAAGTAAAACTAGCAACTAATTTTTTTGTGTTTTGATATAATGCAGCAAACAAAGTAATAAATAAAATAAAGCAAGACAAAAACAAAGTAAAGAGATTGGATTGTGGAGACTCCCCTTGCAGCGTGTCTTGATCTCCCCGGCAACGGCGCCAGAAAATATTGCTTGATGGCGTGTAACTCACACGTTCGTTGGGAACCCCAAGAGGAAGGTATGATGCGCACAGCAGCAAGTTTTTCCTCAAAAAGAAACCAAGGTTTATCGAACCAGGAGGAGCCAAGAAGCACGTTGAAGGTTGATGGCGGCGGGATGTAGTGCGGCGCAACACCAGAGATTCCGGCGCCAACGTGGAACCTGCACAACACAACCAAAGTACTTTGCCCCAACGAAACAGATGAGGTTGTCAATCTCACCGGCTTGTTGTAACAAAGGATTAGATGTATAGTGTGGATGATGATTGTTTGCAGAAAACAGTAGAACAAGTATTGCAGTAGATTGTATTCGATGTAAAAGAATGGACTCGGGGTCCACAGTTCACTAGAGGTGTCTCTCCCATAAGATAAATAGCATGTTGGGTGAACAAATTACGATCAGGCAATTGACAAATAGAGAGGGCATGACCATGCACATACATGATATGATGAGTATTGTGAGATTTAATTGGGCATTACGACAAAGTACATAGACCGCTATCCAAGCATGCATCTATGCCTAAAAAGTCCACCTTCGAGGTTATCATCCGAACCCCTTCCAGTATTAAGTTGTAAACAACGAGACAATTGCATTAAGTATGGTGCGTAATGTAATCAATAACTACATCCTTAGACATAGCATCAATGTTTTATCCCTAGTGGCAACAAGCACATCCACAACCTTAGAACTTTCCGTCACTCGTCCCGCATTTAATGGAGGCATGAACCCACTATCGAGCATAAATACTCCCTCTTGGAGTTAAGAGCAAAAACTTGGCCGAGCCTCTACTAATAACGGAGAGATGCAAGATCATAAACAACACATAGGTAATAGATTGATAATCAACATAACATAGTATTCTCTATCCATCGGATCCCGACAAACACAACATATAGAATTACAGATAGATGATCTTGATCATGTTAGGCAACTCACAAGATCCGACAATTAAGCACATGAGGAGAAGACAACCATCTAGCTACTGCTATGGACCCATAGTCCAGGGGTGAACTACTCATTCATCACTCCGGAGGCGACCATGGCGGTGAAGAGTCCTCCGGGAGATGAATCCCCTCTCCGGCAGGGTGCCGGAGGCGATCTCCTGAATCCCCCGAGATGGGATTGGCGGCGGCGGCGTCTCAGTAAGGTTTTCCGTATCGTGGCTCTCGGTACTGGGGTTTCGCAACGGAGGCTTTAAGTAGGCGGAAGGGCAACGCGGGTGGCCACACGAGGGCCCCACACGCCAGGGCCGCGCGGCCAGGACCTGGGCCGCGCCGCCCTGCTGTGGTGGCGCCTCGTGGCCCCACTTCCTTTCCCCCTCGGTCTTCTGGAAGCTTCGTGCAAAAGTAGGACCCTGGGCGTTGATTTCGTCCAATTCCGAGAATATTTCTTTACTAGGATTTCTGAAACCAAAAACAGCAGAAAACAACAACTGGCTCTTCGGCATCTCGTTAATAGGTTAGTGCCGGAAAATGCATAAATACGACATATAATGTGTATAAAACATGTAGATATCATCAATAATGTGGCATGGAACATAAGAAATTATCGATACGCCGGAGACGTATCAATGATCATGGTTTTCTGATAATGAACATTGGATGTTATTAATAATAGGAGAATGATGTGATGGACACACATCCATAGTAAGCATAACATAAGATCAAGTTATTAAGGGCGTGTTCGGGGATCCTCTGGCTTCCTTAAACTCCGTCGATCTCGCTTCTCAACCCGATGCCAGCTTCTCGACGGGAGCAGGAAACGTTCGGCCAGCTCCTTCATTTTGACTAGGCTAGAAGCACATCGTTGATGGGCTGGTCTGCTAGTTTGGGCCTGTTTCGTTATGCGATTTGAGTCAACGGGAGCAACTCGCTCTTGGTCGTTTTCTTCCCAGTCGATTCCCCTCACGGTCTCACCAATTCCTCCCTGTCGATTCCCCTCATGGCCTCACCCTGGAGCCATCCACCACCCTCCGCCGAGCAAGAAACATTGTGGTCTGGTCCTGTTCATAGTCTCCCGAGGCAGCACACACGGAGGAGCCCCACGGGATTGAGGTTAGGACGGAGGAGCTGAGATGCAGACGTGGGAGGTGGCCTGAGCTTCTCTCGAGGCCAAAACTGGGGGTGGCGGCGAGGAGGAAGACGGGGGCAGAGTCGCATGGATCGTGGGCACGTGGCGGCGGCCGGAACTGGGTGCGTCAGGCGCTGGGCGGCGTCCGAAGCGAGTGGTCCGACGACGGTGGGGATTAGGGGCGTGTTGACCTGGGAATAGAGCCAGGGGAAGATAGGCGAAACGTTATTTCCGACTTGGCGGTGGTAGTCCTCGGTAATTTATCGCTGCTCTGTCCTTTGCCGCTCCGCGAATTTGCAGAATAGGTGCTCCGCGATTTGTACATAATTTTCACTCAGCTTCTCGAATTTAGCTCCGTGGAATTTGGATGTTCGGTGCTGCTCCGTGGCGGATTTTCTAGAAGCTAGGAGCTGGGGAGTTGCCGAACACGCCCTAAGTTCGTTTTGCTATAATGTTTCAAATACATAGTTACCTAATTTTTCGACCATGAGATCATGTTGATCACAACCACTACTTTGTTGATCTGAGCATGTTTAGTTTACAGACCTGTAGTTATGATTTATGAATTGTTTATTCAAACTAAGTTATATGGTAATTTGCTTGTATATTCAACACTGAATAATTGTAATCCAAACTCCGTTTATTGATTAATACGAAACCACTTTAAAAAAAGATTATTCTTATACCTTTACACTAGCAAAAATCTAGAATTTTTTTTTTGAGGAAGCAAAAATCTAGAATTAGTCATGAACAAGAGACATCCTAACTCATGATTCGGCGTCTTAATCGCCGCAGTAGCAAATGTTTCTGGAAGTTTCGAAGTTCCTTCGCCACTCTAGCGAGTTCCATCGATTATTATTAAACACAGAAACCGAACCAAAGCATATAGAAAGCTGGAGCCCCATTGGGCGACGCAGCCTTTGGCCGTCCCTCCGCGCTCCGGTCCCCGACACCTGTTCCATTTAAAATCCGGCGCGCCGACGTGGCCGCGTACCCTCCCCGTACGCCGCGATTAATTAAACCCCGATCAACTCCAAATCTCTCGCCTAGCCGTTGTTCGCCGTCGCCGAAAGCCAGTTCTCCTCTCCACTGCGTCCCAAGGATTTTTCTATCTTCCACTTGCGAGGGTTCTAGACCGATCCCGATCCTTCCAGACCCTTCGACGCCTAGCCTTTAAATACCCGGCGAGCGTCACCCGCCACACCATCAGCGTCCGGATGCAGGCCGCCATTGGCTCCGGGTGGTTGCCTGGAGCTCCCGGAGGATTCGAGGTAAGCTTTCTTGACCCCTGCCCTTATTCTTCTTCTGCTGTTAGATCTCGCTTCAGCTCGATTAGGTTTCGGTGCTATAAGGGCGGTGATGGTAGATCTGGGGTTCAGTTTGATACTGCGTTTGGCGTCGATTTTCGTCACTAGGGTTCGACCTTGAAAGCGACGGATTTGACCGCGGGTTGTTCTAGTCACGTACCGTACATAGCAGATTTGACAGATTCCTGTAGGTGCGTAGATGGAGGCTGCAATGCGGATTTCATTCGCCGTCGAAATCTCCAAATGGTAGGTAGTAGGTTGAGCTGTGGTATTATGCTACAGAGTCGAAAGTCGAAACTCCGATAAAAGCTAAATTATATCCCCATTGCCGGTTTACCATAAGCAGCTCAATTTCCCAGCCAAACCACCTTATATTTAGGAACAGAGGAAGTACTTATCACTCCCTACAAGCCAAATTAGTTGCCGCAGATTCACGCAAAATGTTGCCTTAATCTGTCTAGATTCAGTGAAGCTGCAGCAACTAATTTGGTTCAGAGGAAGTACTTATAACTCCCTACAATCCAAATTAAATTGCCGCAGATTCAGGAAAAATGTTTTCTGAAATCTGTCTAGATTCAGTGAACCTGCAGCAACTAATTTGGTTCAGAGGGAGTAGCATTTTCCGCGTCGTATCAGTTTCCCTGTTTTCCTTTTCGTTATTTCTGGTACCAGCGATGCTATGCTACATGTTCGATTCCCCATTTCTCACTCTACATCAGTCTGTTGATTACTGAATGTTCTGTAGTTGATGGTCCTTTGCCTTAGTGACCACCGAAAAAGCTTCAGTAAAGACAAATTCTTTTGACACTCCCTTCTGCCTGAACATGTCGCATAGCGTGTTATAGGTTATCAGGTGCGCCTTAGGATCTTCATTGGCATTACCTGAAAAAGCTTTATCCTACACTTAACGGGGAAAGTACTTAGCAGCATTTTCTGTGTCGTAGCAGTTTCCCTGTTTTCTTTTTTGTTATTTCCAGTACCAGTGATGCTATGTTACGTGTTGGTTTCCCCATTTCTCACTGTACATCAGTCAGTTGACTTCGGTTACCGAATGTTCTGACGTTTATGGTCCTTTGCTAGGCCCGGAATTGCACGTGGCGGCACCAAGCATGAGGCAGTAACTGCATTACTTGCCGGGAAGTCGCAAGTAAGACACCGAAGCATACATCGCTTGAGGGAAAGGCGCAAGTAAGACACTGGAACATGTTATACTTCTTCATCTCAGCATGTATTACTTCAGCGGTTTTGATCACAGCACGAAGCTATTGTTCTGCAACTGGCCACCTTTGGCATGTATTATTGAGTATTGGCAGGAATCTTGTTAAACTAATTCTCCTCTGGAGACATATGCAGTGCTGTAATACACCTTGGTGGAGCCTATCCCTCTTTATCCCTACATGTAGAAAGTAGCCCCTGGGTATCATATCTGTCCATGTTTGTAGATCTGAACTTGCCAGCACCAAATTGAACTATTAACCAGTATAACTATTAAGAACTACATAACAACGTTAATGTCATATGGGAAGCACTCTGGTGTTTGTCTCTGAAATGCAGTTTGGTCCATGTACCTCTGTTAAGATTTACCCCAGTGTCTCAAAAAAGTTATGAACATTGATAATTGGAAGCTTCAGCAACTCTATTAACAGCAACCACGATAGTTGCCACCAAGCGGAACCTTCCAAGCAACGGCCTTAATTTCTTTGATTGTACGACAATAATGATCTGCACTTGACTACTTGGTTTGAACTAGAATGACATCAGGATTTAGGACACCCTTGATTAGAATAGGATAGTATTCTCAAGGTTGTTTGTTTGGTGGGACGTGCAGGGCGGAATCAATGGGCATTAAATCAAAATGGCATGGTGTTAACTTGTCCTTACCAGGACATCAAGTATTTTGTGTTTGAATAACCTATATACATTAAGATGCACGCAACAAGCTTAGCAATGCAAAATATATCTTTTTTTGTGTGTGACCATGTATAACCGTAGCAAAACTTCAGTAAGCAAGGGACGGTTGACTGCCGATCTGGCAGACATATCACTTGGCAGCCAGCATGGAAGGTGTACCCACTATAACTATGTGTAACAAAGTAACAATCCCTGCTACTTTCTCCCACCTCTTATTGCTAGAATGTGCAAAATACCGTTTGAGCACAAAATCACCTTTCGTACTAATGGTGTTACAACTAGTATCATTACAACAACAATTAAGATGCATGAGCCAATACAGTAGAGACTCTGATAAGGTAACATGTCCTGTTTGTAGCCTGTACAATAGAGCATCTTGTTTTGGAAATGTACCATGTACCAATGCGGACTACCTCGATATTGTCCAGCCCGTACCAGATTTCCTTACGTCAGTTGAAGTCTGCTACATTTGAAAGCATAGGTTCTTGATTAAGCTTTTGTACACTTCTTGAAATATTGCAATGTTTGGATTCTAGAAAAGAACATTTACCCCAATTCAGGAACTCCTGTTTTGTTGTGCCCATGTTCCTTTTGTTGTGATTGACTTGGTTCAACATCAGCAGGGATATTCGCAGCTTGTAAAAAGCTGTAGGGAGTGCTAGAGCTTTTATTTGCCGCTTGACAGCTCTGAAGCTGAAATTTAAGTCGTTAGTTTCACTTGTTTCTAAAATGTGCCATCATTTGTTCAAGCTTCTGAGAAAAGGTCGTGCAATAAACCTGTCTAGACAGTTCCATTTTCTGTTGTGACATGATGTTCAAACTTCGACAGAGTTCCACGTTTTCCTGGTGGATTAAACTTCCCTGTTGCGTAGTTAGTTTAAAATTGGAATGTTAGCACAAAGTACACACTTTCTGTTACCAGTTTCTTTGAAATTGTTTAGGTCGTTGATTAGAGACTGTAGTGGCAAACCTTCCTGTGTAACTCTTCAATTTCACTTCTCATAAGGTGGTCCTGTTTGGTAGATGTGCACTGCATCATTAGACTGAAGCAAATAGGAAAACTAAATTACAGATAATGAAGAACACATGTAATGACCTTCCTTGTTTTGATGCTGCGTAGACTCATTTCAAGCCGATTCTCTAAACCCTGCAGGTCTGTGACACCTAGGCTAGAAAGCTCCTCTCCCATTAGTTGCCTATAACAATGCAAACAATATGCTCACAGTAATTCGTGAATACACTCAAAGATACTCCCTAATGAAATAGGACGTGCTACAACCTGTTCTGCCAACATGGGTTGAAGTACAACAGCTAATTTTTTGGTCTCAAGAGTCACATTCATTTCGGAACAGCGATTATTCTTTAGTGTGTTCCAGCTTTTTTGTTGTGTGCTGTCTGGTAAAGTATTCTCTTCTATTTGGGCAATTCTTACAAAGTTTTTCATGTGATTTTCAAATTATGTAAAAATTAATTCCTGTGACATTAATGGTGGTTCATTTTCAATGCAGAATCAATAGAAGATTATCATACTTGTGACTTTCTTGCAAGTTGTGCAGTTGCTGCCTCAAGCTTGCTGCCTCCCTTTGCCAGAGCTATCAGCAAAACAGAAAGATCTGTCAGTTTCCTTGAACTATAAATTTTATATCACAAACTTAACCTGCAAATAAACAGCATAATGTGTTGATGATAGTCTATAAATACCCAATAACTCCAGATGTGTTGGTCATGGTATTAGGCCAGTTTGATCTACTTGAAGTACATACAGGTATAGCCTTCTTTGATTCGAGTTATGAACCAGAGAATTGACCCTGATCACCTTGTTAGCACAGATTCAACTTTAAAATAACATTATCCATTTAGTACATACAATGGGTTTCACATCCCATAATTTGCTGAAAACAATATTGGTACTGTAATAATAGTCGTAGAAAAATTCTACCCAGATGAGTGCTTTTGCCAACAACTACGAAACAGGGCATCATGTGACCACACACTTGCCAGCCCGCACTCTGCATCTTGTCCTCTCCTGCATCCATTTAAATTAATCCTAACTACTTCAGGGGCGCCCTATTATATGTACATGTGGTCCAGCTAAAGAGCGTGCATGATTTCTCTGAAACAAAGATAATCTGATTTCTATCTTGAGTCATATCCCATTGCTATGTTATAGCGAAAATCAGGTCCTAAATAGGTCCAGGTAGAAAAGTAATTCCATCAGTAAGTTGGTCATGATGGGCGAATTGCATGCACCTGAAGGTACGTTGAGACGCTCAGTTTTTTTTTTTCTTTTTGGTGGTTATTGTGATGTGTTATTGTATTTTGGGTATCTTCTGGCTGTACTGTTCATACAAGAGATCAGCTGTGTCGGACATTGGCTCATGTTTTGGTGTAATTTCATCTTTGAAGTGTAATGTCGGAAAATAGGATAATGAAACCAGTGCATTCATGATTCTGCCTTTTCCTCGATATATACCAAATAGCAAAATAGTCACTAAACAATGCCAATATAGGGTAATGTTTGGAATGCACAAAATTTCATGCTTTTGCTGATGGATGGTTGTTTCAAATATTGTTATCACTATTCATCATCGTTTCTTGATAGTTGCCAATCTTTATACCAGATCCGATTATTTTTTCGAAGGATCCTGGGTGGCACTCTACCACTTTACAACATCTTTGCTCATACAGTGTAATTTGAGTTACAAGCATTCTAGTGTGTGACGTAAAGGAACATGTGGCAGCTATTCTGAACTTCTAAGCTGCCACAACAGGTATGAATTTCTGGTCAATTGGATTCACTAAAAATATTGTGGTAAGATACCCAGTAGATCCAGCATGTGCTGTGTGATAACTTTTGGTTGCACACTTGTGTTATAGCGGTTGCTAGAGAGTAGCGAGATACACTTCAACAATTGTAGTTCTTCAACACAAGGGGTGCTGCGTCAAACACAATGTATGTTTGAAGCCAAAATATCTTAATACTTCTGTTCAAGCATTTTGATCTATTCATGTACTGTGTAAATAATATATGGTGTGATATGCCTCCCTAGGTCCAGATTTTGACCCCTTCCCAAGCATGAAGGTGTGTCATTGGCTGTTCTAGTATGCAGAGGGACCGAAGTGTGGCTTCATGAGGACGTGTGCAATGGACTGGAGGTTTACAAGTTGATGACAGTTACATATATGGCATATGATCAAGTACCAGCTCTCAAAGGATATGCTCTCAATCTTAGTCAAAAGCCCATATGATCATGCTCTATGGGCTTCTTGTAATAACAGTTTGGTTGTAGTCTTTGTACAAGAGATCACCAGCAGAATTCCTGAGAAATCATATGATGGACCAGCAAATGAGCAACAAAGTGACCTCTGTTGCTTTGCCAGAGAGTATACAACTATTGTGTTCTCTTTTCTTGGTTTGATGTATGCTCTTAAAACCTCGTGAACTCGTATGCTGGCTAGCTGGTACTGTTGATGTATATTACTTCCTCCGTCCATAGTACATCTTTTTATGGACAGGTAGTACATAATTCTTGAACTAAAACCACGACAAAAATTATAGAACCGAGGGAGTACATCAGTTTGTGATGTCTGGTGTTCAGCATCTCTAATACGACTTGTCTTTTGAGGCTTCCAGGTATTAACCAGGTCACATAATGCAGAAACAACAATGGCTACAAGCCTAGAACCTATGTCCATGAAGCAGTAACAACCCCAGTGATGCCGTAAGTGGCAGTTTATCAATCGGTTACAGCTGCAAAATGTTGATGCTACAACCTATGACTTAACAAGTCATTGTCCTATACAAAATACACCATATGACTAAATTATGGGTGTTGATTTTTATCAATATGATTCGTAACTGATCTATACCGTACAATAGTATCTTTCTTAAAGGATATGTCGGGCGTATAGACAAATAAATAAAGCTCTAAACAACACATAAACACGATCATCGAGTGGTTAGTCAGTTTTTAATTAGTGAGACACCTTTCTGGCCTTGTCACTGCTTTAAACAGCACACAAGTTATGCATGGTGCATGCATGCATGAGATGTACCGCAATATACCAGCTAAGCTAACCAGAAGACAGCTTAGTTAGAGAAGACAGTTAGTAACCCTGAACACTGCAAGGTGATATGTTAGTCAGACGAACGCGTCACATGCATTATTTTTAAATACGCATACCTTAGTTTGTGAAGTTGCATCCAAGCCAGCTGGCTGCTCCTCTTTTGCCTTGGAATACCGGTCTATCACAGATTTCATGCTGCCAGACAAACATGCAAATGAAAAATGACCGGTCAGTGTATCCCTTTTCTGAAATTGCAGCCACGTACATAGTAACTTATGTTCCGAACATACTTCGTGCAACTTTAATTACCAAACCTGCCGGGGCGCCGGTGGAACTAAGAGTACTTTAGATTGATTATGGTAAATTTAGTGGCTAGTTCGGTGTGCATGAATATGCATGTTTTATAAGATGTCTGCATATATTTTGTCATTATTTTCTTTAGCTAGACTGTTCGGAACTTTCGATTTGTGAGCATCATTTTGATGGAAAGCCGGAGAGACCTTCCTATTTCTACAATTATGTTCAAGCTACTAAGGTCGCAAATTAACATACCGGACTTATTTGAATCTGCTTACCGAGTTTGTTGAGATAAAGTACTACATATAAGCAATTCATTAGATAAGAATATCCTATTAACTAATCCAAGAAAGAAAATTCCACTGATTAATAAAAAATAATGGTTAAATTGGTTAGTAAATAATAAATCCACATTCATTTCCTATTCTAACACTAAGTACATGATGACAAATATAATGATATCTTGTCAAAATTGCACGAGAAATTACATATTCTTTGCAATAACGTTTGCTAACAGAAAAAATCCCCCAAAAAACATCTAGTGCACATGTTCGGGCAACCAATTTTGAAAATTGACCCCTCACCCCCCCCCCCCCCTCTCCCTCCACTCACACACCTCGCACACGCACGCCTTCTCCTTGCACGCATGTAGTCACCAACCATAGGAAATCTCTCGCACCATTTCCTCATCATTGTTTGACTCATCCCCATCTCCGGTGGCTACCACCTCTAGATCCGCCGCTGCCTATCGAGTCATGGTCGCTACAATCTCCATCAGTGTTGCCACCATGCATCCTCATACTTGTCGGTCAATTGGTCCTTCATAAGGTGTATGTCAGCCACGTTGTGGGCATGTGGCCGGTTTCTCTATCGCACCGCCATCACCACTCGCCCTACTAGTAAGTCATGCGGGTACAAGTGTATCTCAAGATTTGTGACCTTCCGACCTACCCGTATAGGTTACTTTAACCCTAACCCCTCATAAGAGGCCACCGGCCTTGGATCGGCGGCTCTGCCAATTTTGGTTTTAGATATGAGTCAACTATCAACAGCTATGTGGCAACTTTCAAATGTGCCGCCTTCATCCCGCAGATCTAATGAAGCTCTACTAAGATCACACTCTGTTGGACCGAAATAAGAAGAGGTAGTTCGAGCACATCAACTAATCTTAAGCAAATTCCAGCCAACTATTCTACAAATCCGTTTATTCATTTTAAAGAAAATCTGACAGAAAGAGATAGATCCCCTTCAACTGATCTGTATACACACATATTACATAGCTAGCTAGGTAGAAGCACAAAATCCCAAACAAGAAGAAAAACTAGCGAGAAGATCTTCTAGAAGAAAGAAGGGACTCGGAGCTAGCACATGTCAAACCAGCAAGCAAACAACCTTTTAACCAAAGCAATCAGAGATCCACAGTTACTTCCGCATACCACATATAATATAAGATATATATACTCAAAGCGAATTAATTACTTGGTGCTGCAGAACTCGTATAGCCTGCCGGTGCTGGAGAAGACGACGAGTCCGACCTCGGCGTCACAGAGGATGGAGAGCTCTTTCGCCTTCTTGAGCAGCCCGCCCCGCCGCTTCGAGAACGTCACCTGTCTGTTCGTCGAGTTGTCGATCCTCCTAATCACTATCTTCCCCCTCCCCATCTTTCTCTCAGATCTATCAGTAGATCACAAAACCTAGCTCAAGGTAGGGAACACCGCCAAGAAGGAAGAAGATGCAGCTACTGGCAGAACCGTAGAAGGGGAACTAAGAAGGAGTAGAAGAAGAAGACGTTGAAGAGATGATCTAATGGGAGAAACTAAAGCTTCCAATATTTGTCTAGCTAGCTGTGCCCATGGAGAAGGAGGTGAAGGTGCTGATTAGGTTTTATGCACGAATGGGTGCAAGTGGCTGAATTTGTAGTCCTTCTCTATGCCTAGTTAGCCCTTCCCATTGGGTCCGGCCGGTTACCTTAATTTGTGCCGTGAACATAAAGGCAACCAACAAGGGGGACAACTCCCAAGGTAGTTGCCACATACTCAAATCCTAGATGTACAATCTCTCTGCTTCTAAAAGTGAGTTTTAAGGAAAATATATTTAGTTTGACCATCAGTACATAATGACTTATAAGACATAGATGACACAATTAATTATATTCATGAAACATTATTTAGAAAATCTCTAAATATGAATCTCATCTTATGCATCTTTGAACAACTATCGGGGTTCAAAAAATATCTTTCACAGGAGAGAAATCTTTTACTTTGGCCAAGCTAAGGCAGTTGAAGAGCAATATAGACTCCTTTTTGGGTGTGGATCTGGGTATTTCCTTTTAAGTACTTAGGAATCCCAATTCATTATCGAAAGCCAAAAATTGGAAAATGGAAAAACCTACAGAGAATCGTTTCGAGAAACAATTGAGGGGTTCGATTGGTAAATTATTAACCTATGGAGACCATACTTAATAATTAGTTTTATCTAGTCTACCCATAATGTTCATGCTATCTTTTATTGAATACCTAAAGGAGTAAGAAAGAGATTAGATTTTTACCAATAAAGATTTTTATGGCAAGCGATGGCAACAAAAGAAAATATAGACTAACTACTAAGTAGAACATCGTTTGTTGACCGAAAGATCAAGTAGGCTAGGCATCAAAGTACTAGAGATAGAAAAATAAATGTTTACTCATCAACTGGTTGTTTAAAAAATTTAATGAATAAGAATTTTTGCAAGAATTAATTCATAACAATTATTTATGGTCAGAAAACTTTGTTACAATTCATGGAAAAGCCAATGGATTCACCCTTATGGAAAGACTTAATGAAGGATAAAGAAGATTTTTTTACTATGGGATCCTTTAAGCTAGGGATTGACATGAGTGCGAGGTTTTGGGAGGACAGTTGGCTAGGAAATGCACCTTTAATCAAGCGATACCCCTCGTTGTACAACAAAGATTACGGAAACGGTTTCTGTGGATAGCATGGTTGCCAACATACCCCTAAACCATCACATTCCGGAGAGCACTAACAAGTAACAAATAAGCGTAATGGATGGACCTGGTTAAAAGATTGATGCATGTACAACTGTGTGACGAAATGGATACTTTTAACGAATTCAGGTAGTTTCACCAAAAAAATCAATTAATGCATCTAAATATTTTAGAGGATCACGCCAACTACCTCCAGAAATACATTTGGAAATTAAGGTTCATTTAAAGAAAAATATTTATGTCGTTGATACATCGTAAAGTTATTCTCACCAAAGACAATCTTGCGAAAAGAAATTGGCAAGGCAGCAAGACATGTGTGTTGGATGATACATTTGGAAATTTGGCTGTCCTATTGCAAAAATAATATGGCGTACAGTAGATATGGCGTTTAGCTTTCTCACCTACTACTAATGTTACAAAACTTTTGGGAAATTAGTTTAAGTGGCAGTGCCAAAATTCTTTTAATTCAGACTCAAGTAGGATTTTATGCTATTATTTGGGCCATTTGGAATGTGCACAATGATTGTGTATTTAACAAACCAAAAAATTAATCTTTCTTGCAAGTTATACCCTTGGTTATTCATTGGATCCTTACGTGGTCCTATCTCTAACAAGTGGAGCAGTGTGCTGGATGCCTTGGAGTCTGGATGCAACCGATTCAAGATGGTAGCACAGGATTTCTACAGCTATCTTGGTTGGCGGTTTGACCTTAGGATTACTTACTGATGTGTTACCGGCAGTTCATTTTCTGCCTTTTTCGGTGGTTGATCTTTGTATCGAAACTTTGTGATCCTTGAGCTGGAATAACTATGTCAATGATTTAACAATGAAATAAAAAGGCCATGTGCATCCCTTCGATGCAGAAGGCGGAGTATGTCCCCATTTCAAAAAATATATTTATATAGATCGTCATGCACTTCTAGACCATGCCAATGTCCAAAATCATCAAGTGAATTGTAGTGGTATGGCCCAAGGGCCAGTGGAGGCAATCACAAATCCATCTAGGTTTTCAGCCCGTCGTTGGCGATGCCGGCAGTGCTTCCCACCTCCTGTGTCCCTTAGGCCTTGGAGATGCGGTGGATCACGACCCCTTGGGCCCTTTCCATGTATTCCAGTGTCATATTTGGGATGGTGAGGTGGTGACACGTCCCCGAAATCAATAATAAGGTCCTCCCGACTCTGATGGTCCACCTAGCACCGGCGGAGGGCGGGTGGACTTTTGTGTCAGGTGGATCTCGTGGGATCCGGTCCATTTTCATGTTCATTGATGTGGTTACAGGTTTGGCTCTTTCGATCTACAATTTCTCATCATTGGTAATGGTGATTGTCTCTAATGCATTGATCCTTTAGGGCCTTAGAATGACGATTTGTCATATATCTAAGCTCTAATACAACAAGCTTTACCTGGCTTTGGTGATGTAGGGCGATGGTGTATGACAGCACCCCTTCGGTTCACTAGCTCTAGTGCATGTAGTGATCGCTAGGTGGTCCAAGGATCTACTTGTAATTTTTATTATTGTGGTGTTCTTTGCAATGATGTTGATGATTATTAATAGATCAGTGGCCGTCTAGCGAAAAAATGTCCAACATCACCAGAATTTTCACATCAAAAAGATACATGCACATCGGATGCATGAGTTGTTGACCAAGATATACCTAGCTCACACACACATGCACTATAATTTATGGCATTGTGCATCAATCGATGCATGCGCAAGAGTTATTCTCCTTGGGAAGAAAGAATAACATAGATGCATGAGTTACACACATCGAAAATTCGTCCATTTTCGAAAAGTGGGATTTAGAAAGAAAAAAATCCCCATCTGTCTTGTTTTTAACTGTTGTTATTTCAGACTATTTCACCATCTTGCCGGGACGCGAATTTTTGGCTCCCAGGTGCCAGCGCACCTGATTTGAGCAAAAAATTCAAAACAAGTACTAAAATTGAATTAAAAAATACGGCCTAAATCATGTGTGTGTAGTATGTATGTAGGTATGTGCATGTCAAGTTTCAACTTAAAATATGAAAGTATGTAGCCTACACAAAAATAACAAAACATACTGTTCATAATATAGTGAGTAGACGTATACTATTCACAGTATAACAAAGTTTCATTTTCACTTTTTTGTGTGGATCACATATGGCCGTATTTTTTGCTGAAAATTTGCACACGTAAGTGTCAAGATGAGATTTACGTGAGGAAATTATTTAAACTTTTTTTTGAAACATTTAAATCACGTTTTTCGAATGTTTTGAATATCATGGTATATGGCACCCGGGTGCTCCACCATAATTCTCCATCTTGCCGCCTCTATGTAAAATGCAACATTGACCATATTTCCTATTTTATTATTGAAATATGTAAACGTACTACCTTTTGGCCATATAGTGGAGTATATTTACACGAGAAACAGTATTATTATGATAGTAAGTTTAAAGATGCACATTTATACTTATCGTGTTAAAGTATTCAGAGCCATTTTCTTAAAAAGAGGGGCTCTCTCCGATTTCCATTATCACCAGAAGTCTACAGTGCTATCTTTTTTGCGTGAGTACAAGGATATTTAGAAAATATCTGTAGCTAAAGTGTCGAAAGATCATTGAGTCCATCCATGTCCTAACCGATTTTTTTAGAAACATAGGGAGCACCTTTGTACATATATTGTTTAACATGTTATGTATAATATCCAAGTGAAAGAAATGTATAATACGTTCTTGTTTGTTGCTTAACATGGGAACTTGTCCTTTCGCGACTTGTTTCTTTTAAAAGTGCCCTTTGGCCGCTTGGAAGGCTTTATTCTAACTAACATGGGAGATGTCGACATTCCCACCAGCTTACCCCGTATTCTAATCTTGAGAGAGCTTCCTTTCCCTTCAAAGGTCGTGCCGCATGTTAAGTTATCACCAGATTTAGATGTCCAACGAATGTTATATTAGCAGTACGCTAATTCTGAACACATCAATGACGCCATTTGGTGTTTGTTCTCATTTGCAACTACTAAACTGTGTCAAGATCCCTTTGGCGAGAGATTCCTTTTCTCAATATGGTTGGAGTATGAGCTAGTGCAACCATCTTATACTCCCAAATCAGGGTATGTCATTGTTCAAATCCCTGGAAAATCATAGTAGAAAACCACACGAATTATCCACGAGGGTGTGAATGAAGTAAGAGTGAATTCCACCTTTTACCTTATAGATGTACATTTGTGACACATATTACAGTTGAGGTTCTACCGGAATATTCCATCTAGTTGATTTTGAACACAGTTTTATGCCATTTTAGCATTTTGCTTGTTTATGCTAGAATGTGTAAAGACTGGAGGGCATCGTCGGTGATCATGTCCGGATTTGCTTTATCCATATGTTCCATCCTCGTTGTCGTACTGATATTTTTGAACCTTGGTCGTCACCTCACTGTTCGCTCAGTGGACACTTCATCAGAAAAGGAGCGTCAAAAGCTTCGTCTCAAAGGAGAAATCTAGATGATTTCTACTCGGTAGGGTAACTAACATCGTAAATGCATAACTAGAAGGCAAAAAGTGTGATTCACTCGTAAAATAATGAAGTACTTTGATGCTGAGGCGGGCTTCAACCTTCTTTATGGAAAAAAGAATTACTTATGTACTAAAATAAAAGCCCTTTTTACCATTGATTAGTGGACGCTCTATGACAGTGGCAAAGATTAACTAGGAGGGCCAGCAGTATGAAGGTACTAGTAACATAGACTAGTAACATGACATATGTTATTAGTCTAAGGTACTAGTAACATAGACTAGTAACATGACATATGTTATTAGTCTAAGTTACTCCCCACTATGACCAGTCTTAAAACAGTTAGTACTATTGCACTAGAAATGCTTGAGAGGGCCAAGGTAGGGGGGCCATGTCTTGGCCCCAAACAAGCTCCGCCAAAAGCATTCTTTTGCTACTTTAAAACACGGGGTTTATATTAGTGCTCTCGTTGAAATATATTCTAAAGGGTGCTTCCGTGTTTTTTCTAATTAAGCATACTGCTAGGATTTGGAATGGACATGATTGGTATCTACAGCGCAGAAAGGTTGAAACTCCAGTGAGGCAGAGAGCATCTTCGTGGCCAATGCAAGGAGAGTTCCTGTGCAGCCTCTAGCAGGTTTTCGGAGATCCAATCAAATTCTGAAGACTGAAGAGATTAGTCCAACTATCCTCGTCATTGTGCTTGTTGTTGGTCAGCGAGCCCAACACAATCAGATGGACCAATGGGGGAGTTCAGTTTAGCTGGCCATGGCATCGGTACATGCTCAAAAGACTTTCCAAGTTCCGAGGTTTCGCTTTGAGGAAAGGCAAAGGTTGCTTGGGAGCTCAATTTGAAAGCATATCCAGATGGGAGTGTACGCGGGTGCGATCCCGTTGGTGTCGGGGAAAGTGGCTGTACATTTCTGCTTGTGCAAAGATGTCCGGACAAGTGTCAATCATTGCATTATGATGAGGCAACACCTGTCGAGAAAGGCTTTGGGATGAATGACGGGGTGCGTGGGCAAGCTCTTTTACCCAAGTAACCCAGCGTGCTGCTCACATTCGCTTGCGGAGTGTGTAGCCAAGCATGTGATCATGCCATCATGTGTTCATGTGGAGCACTCGTACTGTGCAAATGTAAAATGGTCCTGCCGCAGAAGAGAGTTTACCAGGGAGTACGCGCCGTGTCGCAGCTCGACACGTCCGGCGGAGGATCTATTGGGACTTGGGAGCACAATGGTTTTTTACATGTTTAAATCTCTACTTGTGGACATTGACAGGAAGCAAACCTACCAATTGGTCACGGTTCGCGCTCTCGAACGTATCGAAGCACTTGAAGCAATATATATCAACTATAGTTCAAACCACTGGTTCATCATGTTTACATGCATGCACTGTTCTACTAAAAGCAAAGGCAAAAGTTCCGACGCTTTGCATCTAATTGTCTAGAATGAAAATATCTAACCAAGTAACGAACACACCATAAAGTCTTAATTAGATACGATTTTTTAAAAATAAAACAAGGTAAATCCATCCGGCCTACGGGCCACAACATAAGAACCAACCACATCATCTCCAATTTCCTCTTCGGAAGAAGGTTTTTCAAGCTCTTAGTTTTCTTCTGAAGTTATTTTCTCATTGGTTAACTAACAATAACTATTAAGAGAAATTTGTGGCCTGGGTTAAAAACCAAAATTATTTTTAAAATGTTTAGTAGCAACCTGTTACATCTCACTAGCTGTTTAATGCATCAACTAGTAGAACCAAAAGTCCGAACTTGTAGAATTAAGATGAGCAATTCACATATACAGGAACACCCCCTCTCAGTATAACTTGATGAGACATACACGTGGACAAAATTTCATGTATGCATTGGACCATGAGGGCCATCTAAGATGGTGAGGTTAGCTTTTCTCTCTAACATGAAAAAAAACGTGTTGTATCTCCCTTTTTTAAAAGGAATGCGGTAGGGGAAACGCCTACAATTATTTTATATTTGAAAATATTGTCTCCTTCAGTGATATTTCTTTCTCTAGACCTTTGCAATATTTTGGCTTGTTTTTGCCAAGTATCGGGAAGTTCAGCTGGTACAGACTCAAGTCTAAGTTTATCTGCGTCACTTACCATATTGTTTAAAAACTAAAATTCTTGAGTTATGTATTTTGTTCCTTTTCTTCAAAACAGCCTTTGAGTTTCACCCTCTTATTTATTTCCCTAAGAAGCCTAATCGTATGTTAGATGTCAATATACATGATATGTGAACATGGAGAATTCAAAGTTTTTTGTTAAAAATTGGATAAAATCGTCTTGATTCAACCACCATTTTCAAATCTAAACAGTTTTTGGGTAGAAAGAGTTGTTGGATAATTATACACAGTTTTGATGATTAACTCTGAAATATTAAACATGAGGTCATCAATTATTCTCACGTGAAACTCGAACATACTAGATTCGCTAATCAACATGAAGAACAGAACATTCATGACTAAAACGAAGATTTGATCACACGATCAGGTGTAGCGGTAGTAGTCATTGATGCAGCGGTAACGCTGTTGCCAACAATGTTGGCTAAGACGGATTGAAGTATATGGGAGACGACCGTACACATCACTTTCCAACTTGCCCGGTAGACGCTACGTGATGAAGACCTTGAGCAGTCGCGCGGAGCGCTTCCCAAAAAACCTAACTCGCCCTCTCCCGTATAGGTTCGCAAAAGCTAGTGGTTCCAGAGACATGCTCTCCCGTTCGCTAGTGCACGCCAACGGCAGAATGAAGTAGGCTACGGTGGCGGCGCATGCAGTGAGAGGTGAAAAAACCCTAACTCGTAGGTAAGGTATCTTACGGTGGTTGTCGGGCAAGAGTGTATATATGCTTAGGAAACCCTAACAATGTGGGCCATGGCCTCACATATAATTCAATTACAGTAGCCCACTATCCGGGAGCAATCTGAACCGACTAACTCCGATGCGTCCGTCAAAGACTCGGTTTTCTGAACAACAAAATTAAATATCGGCCCGATGCTTAATCCACACAACACGAGCGCGGAGAGCGTGTGTATTACAACTATACTTAATCACTTACAAGTGGTAGAACAAGCCACACATTATAAGGTGGTCTAACTTTCTCCCAACTTTCCATGTGGGAATAAACTTAGCTCTGATTTTTCTTTGGCATGCCTCATGTGAGCAGCCAGAAAATTGGGCTACATTTCGCATGGCCTACCAAACTTGGGCTTTGAAATTTGTAGGAATTTCCGAAACCTAATGTGGCCACTAGTTTTGGGCCCAATATTTCAATTATCCTCCACTATATCTCAGATGCCCATTTAGAGAATTTCCAATCCTCGCTACATGTTTATATATGAGTGTTTCAGTAGAGATTGTTAAGTTGAACTTCCGCCTAGATATTTATGCTACATTCATTCTCACTTGAACAATAGGTTATGCCTTGAATTGCAAGTTTTATATGGACAAATTTCACTCAAAGTCATAACCAGTACATGGCTGCTCATAGCTTACCCTGCAGTTGAATCATATGCGTCCTACTTCTATTCTCTTCATGAGTTTACTAGAGATCGCCCAAATTTCATATATCGCGACGTTTAACAATCATACTAATGTAGGCATGTTCTTTCAATAATACTTTGTATGAGAATATCTTTGCTAAAATAGCCAACAGAAACACATTAAATCATGTTACCAACTTGCCTTACATCCATTAGAATTTGTGCATCTTCACATAGAGAGGGCTACATAATACTCTTCTCAGTTAAATCACTAGCTTTATTCTTCCTAGGTCCTAATTCAGGAAATCTTCGATCACAGACATTGGGTTACTACTATGGTGTAACATCTATGGGTCTCAAATCCAATTCCCTCGATCCACTTCACATTACGTGGTAGTCCCTTCGTAAAGGATCTAGCAGGTTTATGTCTGTTTGAATATATGTAACAATTATTATTCCGACGTTCTGCAATTTCCTGACAGACTTCAAACGTCTCTTTACGTGTCTTGATGAGTTCATGTTATCTTTATAATTGCTTGCTTTGATAATTATAGTTTGATATTCACAATCCAACAGGATTGCCGAAACAGGTTTTTAACCTCAAGCAAGTCCATCAAGAGCTCGCGTAGCCATTATGATTCAACATTAGTTGTGTCTAAAGCACCAAGTTCTTCTTCCAAAGTTTACCTCGTCAATATAGTTTGTTTGCAAGATCTTCGTCACACTATGCCACCTCCAAAGGTAAATACATACCCTAGTGGCGTACATTTTCATCTACATCAGAATCACTATATCCTTCAAGTATAGTTGGGTTCTCTTGATAGTGAATTTCATAACTCATTGTACTATATAGATAGTGTATGACCCTATCAAGTGCATGGCAATGATCAGTACTTAGGTTTGACATGAACCTACTCAATTTTCTCACACAAAAGAGATGCTAGGTCATATCGCGCTTGCTCAATACATGAGTGAGTCAATGATCTGAGAATATCACAATTGATTTATAGCAATCCTTTGATTCTTTCGTAGTTTCACATTGGGATCATAAGATATTGGTGAAGACTTTCTATTAATGAGATTGCGTTAAATTTATCCCATTCTCGTTCTTAATCAGCTTGATGTTTAGAATTATATCAGTTTCTCCTAGATCTTTCATGCCAAAGCTATCTGACAAGAAAAACTTGACCTCGTTTATTAATTTCATGTTTGTACCAAAGATCAGGATATCATCCACGTACAAACCCCCATGGCGATAATAAGCACACTTATCAATCTCATTAATAGCAAAGCCTACGTAAGTTAAAGTCTATCAAATTTCTCCATGACATTGCTTAGATGCTTGTTTCCGGCTGTATAAAGATTCTAGAAACTTGCACACCTTTCTCTCTACACCTTTTACTACAAACCTATCAGGCTGACCCATATAGAGTTCCTCCTCGAACTCTCCATTAAGGGAAGTTGTCTTTGCGTCCATTTGATGGAGATAAGACCATAGGACGCAGCAGTGGAAAATAGTACTCGGATGGTGCTCAGTCTAGCAACATGTTAATATGTGTCGAAGTAATCTTTGCCTTCTTTATGTGTGTAGCCTTTTGCTACAATCCACGCCTTGCACTTCTCAATAAGACCACCATGTCTTAGATTTTTCTTAAACACCCACTTACAGTCTACAGTCTTACAACCATGGGGTCGATCTGATAGTTCCCCGGTTCCATTAGAAAGTATCGATTCCATCTTATTATGGAAAGCTTCTTTCCAATCATCTGCATCAGGAGATGCATATGCCTCTACATGGGAGTACCATCCACAAGGTACACAATGAAATCATCACCAAAGGATTTTGTAACCCTCTATCTCTTGCTCATTGTAGGAGCTTCATTATCAACCTTCTCGTAAACATCCTCATTTGTATGTTTAAAATATTTATTAGATGTACTAGATTTATGAATTATCTTACTAGAAATTCTAGCAGTATGTGTTATGCATATCTTTAATAGGAAACATATTCTCAAAAAAATTGCATTACAAGATTACATAATTGTGTCAACATGCATAGAATGTACCTCAGATTTAACTACTAAACATATATGCCTACGCATAACCTATAAAGATACAATACATACTCTTGGGTCCGAGTTTGCGCTCCTTTGGAATTAGAATGACTTTCGCCAAGCATCACAAGTTCGCAAATAAGAAAGCAATGGTTTTCAATTCCCACCCACTCCCTCGTAAGGGGTTTTCTTTTTATTCTTGTTAGGAACTCTATTCAGGACATGACATGAAGTCAATAGAGCCTCCCCGACCATGCCTTTGATAAACCAGCAGTGGCTACCATGGAATTCACCAAGTCAGTCAGTGTGCAATTTTTCCTCTCGACAACCTTGTTTGATTGGGGCGAGTAGTGAGGCATCCTCTCATGAACAATATCATGTTCCTCACATAATTCATCAAAGATTTTAGTAAAATATTCACCACCACAATCCGACCTAAGACACTTGATCTTTCTCTCTAGTTAATTTTTAACTTTATCCTTATAAATTTTAAAGTAGTCTAAAGCTTCATCTTTAGTTCACAACAAATAAACATAGCAGAATCTAGCCGCATCATCAATTAATGTCATGAAATATCTCTTTCCACCTTTTATCAACACACCATTAGTCTTGCATAGATCAGAATGTATGAGTTCTAGAGGTGCCAAGTTTCTCTCCTCGGCCGCCACGTGAGGCTTCAGAGGTTGCTTTGACTGCACACAACTATGGGACTTAGAACTTTGGCAGTAGTGAAATTTGGAATCAAACTCATGATGGATAGCCGAGATATTAAAAAAAATGTGACATAAACGAGAGTGAAAAACACTTGTATCATCACTAACATCTCCATGAATATGGTTCACATAGTTATTGCAAAAGGCAGAAAGGGAAAAATGGAACAAGCCTCCGCATTGATAAGCCTTTACCAATAAATTGTCCAAACATGAAAACAACTACTTTATTCGACTCTAACAGAAACGTAAACCCATCTCTGCATAGAAGGGAGTCACACTACTAGGAAAACGATTATAAATGGAAAACATGTTGCCGACGCACTAGATTTTCCATGCGCCGGTGGAAACTACCGCCGGCGCGCCCTTATCCCACCGCGCCAGCGAAGAATTCCTACTGCCGGCGCATCAGGCCACAGGGTGCGCCGGGGATAAGGGTGAACCAGGTCGGGGCAAATATGAAAATCAGGGCACCCTTACCGCCGGCGCACCATCATTTTGCAGCGCCGGTGGTAAGCAACTTACCATCGGCGCACCAACATGGTGGTGCGACATCGGTAAGGGTGCCCTGATTTTTCCTTGCCCCCCTCCCCCCCGTAGACTAAAAATAATAATATTGTTTTAATGAAAATTTGAAAAAATGAATTTCGCTATATTATGCAAAATGGCGTCATCTTTAGGTAAAACGGGATTTCTGGTTGCATACGACCTCCGACGAAAAAAAATTTATATCAAAATCTATCTACGGTCGTGTAACATCACAAATTTTCAAACAAAGAAGAAAATAGACTTTCCTTTTTCCCAAAAATTGGAGCCAACAAAAACTTTATTTAAAACACTTAATGTGCATAGTGCTAATGACCAAGTGTTTTGAGTTTTGCTAAGATGCTTGTGTGAAGTATTTTGAAATGTTTCTAAACCCTACCCTTCTCAAAACCAAAGAAGAACAAATAAAAAGAACACAAAATAAAGGTGAGGCATATGTGGGCTTGTGGTCTTTTCACAAATAATGGCCTATGCCCTATTTACTTTACCCAAATGGTGAAACCCTCCATCAACCCAACCAACATCAAAGGAACCCAAAACAATGATCCTTTGGATCAAGAGAAATAAAGAAAAAGAAAAGAGAAATTGCAAAAACCTCACATATGGGCCTATGGCCATTTTTGAAAATCTTTAACCTAGGCCATATAACCTTGTGCCAATGGTTTGGAAACTCTTCTAAACCCAAAAGAATCCCTTTTGCATCAAAGAAACCAAAATCAAATCAAAGAAAAATTAAAAAACTAGTTACATGTGATAATGGTCACATGTGACACTTTTAACATCTTACCCTCTTTGAGCCCCTGGATTAAGAGATTCTTAAACCGTGTGTTTTTTATGGTTATCTCTTGCTTAATAAGTGGAGGTTATCAAGAGTAAGTATTCATGCATGTTAGAGAAGAGCAATGGGCCGCTAATGGAAGCCATGCCTAATCATGGTGAAAGTTTCAGCAAAGAGCATCCTCAATAGGAAGAGATAAAATAGTGAGAGAGTGGAAAAAGAAAGAAAATAAAAAAGAGTTAGTGAAAAGAGAGAGAGAGTGGAAAAAGAAAAGAAAAGAAAAAAAGAAATAAAAAGTGAGAGAGAGAGTTAGAGAGGATGCTGAACGTCTATTTTTCATGTTGTCCCGGTATGGATGGCCTATAGTTGAGATATCCATTTCGTTTGGTCAATTGTACTGTAGGGGTTCGTAGCATAGAAAAAAATCCTACCGCAAGAACGAACAACAAGCCAAGATCAAATATATTAGATAGTAGCAACGAGATGGGATCAATATACCCTCGAAGACCGCTAAGCATTTAATGAGATGGATCTCGTGGATGATGTAGTCAATCACGTGCCGCTCTCAGGAGCGAGTAGAAGATGTTGACGGTGCCGCAATAGGGCAGCACCTCCGCACTCGGTCACACATACAATGTTGATGAAGACGTCCTTCTCCCCGTTCCATCGGACATCAGAAGTAGTATATCCTCCTCGGAATCCCGGCAGCATGATGGCGTGTTGGCGGTGGTGGTGGAGATCTCCTGCAATGCTTCGTCGTCACCGTGCGGGAGAGAGGTGGAGGAGGGTGGGGTGCTAGGGTTTGGGAAGAGAGGGGGTGCGGCCAGGGCAGCCTTGGTGTGGCCGTCCAGCCCCCTCTCCTCCTCATTATATAGGTGGAAAACCCTAGGTTTCAATCATACTCCCTCTAGGAGTCCTATTGAAAAACCTGCCATAATATAAAAAGTCAAAAACTAGTCAAGGTGGGACTTTTCACCCTTTCCTTTTGGTTTGGCCGGCCAAGGAGGTGGAGCCAACCATGGACTCCACCTTCCCTCCTTGTGGGTCGGCTAGGCAGCCATAGTGAAATATTCCGGACAATTCTAGAACCTTCTAGAACCTCCAGAAATTCACCGCACTATCCCCAAACTTAGAATTTGACTTTCCATATATGAATCTTATTGTCCGGACCATTCCGGAACTGCTTGTGATGTACTGGATCCCATCCGAGACTCCGAACAATATTCGGTCTCCATTCCATATTACATATATCTACGTAAACAACATCGAACCTTAAGTGTGTCACCCTACGGTTCGTGAACTATGCAGACATGATCGAGACACTTCTCCGATCAATAACCAATAGCGGGACCTGGAGATCCATAATGGCTCCCACATATTCAACGATGACTTCGTGATCGAAAGAACCATTAACATACGATACCTATTCCCTTTGTCGCGCGATACTTAACTTATCTGAGGTTCGATCATCAGTATCTCTATACCTAGTTCAACCTCGTTACCGATAAGTACTCTTTACTCGTACCGTGAAATGACATCCCTTGTGACCTAGTCACATGCTTGCAAGCTAGTTGGATGACATTCCACTGAGAGGGCCGAGAGTATATCTATCCATCATTTGGATGGACAAATCCCACTCTTGATCCATGCGCTTCAACCCATACTTTCGGAATATTTAATGCCATCTTTATAACCACCCAATTATGAAGTGGTGTTTGATGTCATCAAAGCATCCATCCGGTGCAGGTGATCAACATGATCTCATGGTCGAAGGAGTAGGTTACTATGTATCTTAAAGCTTGTAGCAAAACAAACTTAATGACTTGATCATTGATACGTCTCAAACGTATATATAATTTCTTATGTTCCATGCTACTTTATTGATGATACTCACATGTTTTATACACATTATATGTCATTATTATGCATTTTCCGGCACTAACCTATTGACGAGATGCCGAAGAGCCGCTTGTCTGTTTCTGCTGTTTTTGGTTTCAGAAATCCTAGTAAGGAAATATTCTCGTAATTGGACGAAATCAACGCCCAGGGTCCTATTTTTCCACGAAGCTTCCAGAAGTCCGAAGAGGAGATGAAGTGGGGACACGAGGTGGCGACACACTAGGGCGGCGCGGCCCAGGTCCTGGCCGCGCCGGCCTGTTGTGTGGGCCCCTCGCGTCGCCCCTTGACCTGCCCTTCCGCCTACTTAAAGCCTTCGTCGCGAATACCCCAGTACCGAGAGCCACGATACGGAAAACCTTCCACAGACGCCGCCGCCGCCAATCCCATCTCGGGGGATTCAGGAGATCGCCTCCCGCACCCTGCAGGAGAGGGGAATCATCTCCCGAAGGTCTCTTCATCGCCATGATCGCCTCCGGATCGATGTGTGAGTAGTCCACCCCTGGACTATGGGTCCATAGCAGTAGCTAGATGGTTGTCTTCTCCTCATTGTGCTATCATGTTAGATCTTGTGAGCTGCCTATCATGATCAAGATCATCTATTTGTAATGCTACATGTTGTGTTTGTTGGGATCCGATGAATATTGAATACTATGTCAAGTTGATTATCAATCTATCATATATGTTATTTATGTTCTTGCATGCTCTCCGTTGCTAGTAGAGGCTCGGCCAAGTTGATACTTGTGACTCCAAGAGGGAGTATTTATGCTCGATAGTGGGTTCATGCCTCCATTAAATCTGGGACGATGACGTAAAGTTCTAAGGTTGTGGATGTGTTGTTGCTACTAGGGATAAAACATCGATGCTTTGTCTAAGGATATTTGTGTTGATTACATTACGCACCATACTTAATGCAATTGTCCGTTGTTTGCAACTTAATACTCGGAAGGGGTTTGGATGATAACCTGAAGGTGGACTTTTAGGCATAGATGCATGCTCGGATAGCGGTTTATGTACTTTGTCGTAATGCCCCGATTAAATCTCATAGTACTCATCATGATATATGTATGTGCATTGTTATGCCTTCTTTATTTGTCAATTGCCCAACCGTAATTTGTTCACCCAACATGCTATTTATCTTATGGGAGAGACACCACTAGTGAACTGTGGACCCCGGTCCTATTCTTTACATCTGAAATACAATCTACTGCAATTGTTCTTTACTGTTCTTCGCAAACAATCATCATCATCCACACTATATATCTAATCCTTTGTTTACAGCAAGCTGGTGAGATTGACAACCTCACTGTTACGTTGGGGCAAAGTACTGTGATTGTGTTGTGCAGGTTCCACGTTGGCGCTGGAATCCCTGGTGTTGCGCCGCACTACACTTCGCCGCCATCAACCTTCAACGTGCTTCTTGACTCCTACTAGTTCGATAACCTTGGTTTCTTACTGAGGGAAAACTTGCTGCTGTGCGCATCACACCTTCCTCTTAGGGTTCCCAACGGACGTGTCAACTACGCGCAATCAAGCTCTTTTTCTGGCGCCGTTGCCGGGGAGATCAAGACACGCTGCAAGGGGAGTCTCCCACATCCAATCTCTTTACTTTGTTTTTGTCTTGCTTTGTTTTACTTTATTTACTGCTTTGTTTGCTCTTATATCAAAAACACACAAAAAATTAGTTGCTAGTTTTACTTTATTTACTGTCTTGTTCTCTATATCGAAAACACAAAATAATTAGTTACTTGCATTTACTTTATTTAGTTTGCTTTATTTACTACTGCTAAAATGGGTACTGTTGAAAATACAAAGTTGTGTGACTTCACTAGCACAAATAATAATGATTTCTTATGCACACCTATTGCTCCACCTGCTACTACAGCAGAATTCTTTGAAATTAAACCTGCTTTACTCGAATCTTGTTATGAGAGAGCAATTTTCTGGTGTTAGTTCCGATGATGCTCGCTGCCCATCTTAATAATTTTGTTGAACTATGTGAAATGCAAAAGTATAAGGATGTAGATGGTGACATTATAAAATTGAAATTGTTTCCTTTCTCCTTAAGAGGAAGAGCTAAAGATTGGTTGCTATCTCTGCATAGAAATAGTATTGATTCTTGGACTAAATGTAAGGATGCTTTTATTGGTAGATATTATCCTCCCGCTAAAATTATATCTTTGAGAAGTAGCATAACGAATTTCAAGCAATTAGATAATGAACATGTTGCTCAAGCATGGGAGAGAATGAAATCTTTGGTAAAGAATTGCCCAACCCATGGATCGACTACTTGGATGATCATCCAAACCTTTTATGCAGGATTGAATTTTTCTTCGCGGAACCTATTGGATTCAGCTGCTGGAGGTACCTTTATGTCCATTACTTTGGGGGCGGCAACAAAGCTTCTTGATGATTGATACGTCTCCAACGTATCCATAATTTCTGTCATTCCATGCTTGTTTTATGACAATACTTACATGTTTTGCTTGCACTTTATAATGTTTTTATGCGTTTTCCGGAACTAACCTATTAACAAGATGCCACAGTGCCAGTCCCTGTTTTCTGCTGTTTTTGGTTCCAGAAAGGCTGTTCGGGCAATATTCTCGGAATTCGACGAAACGAAGACCAAACCTCCTATTTTTCCCGGAAGCATCCAGAACACCGAAGAAGAGTCGGAGAGGGGCCAGGGGGCCACCACACCATAAGGCAGCGCGGCCTGGCCTGGGCCCGCGCTGGCCTATGGTGTGGCGCCCCCAGGTGCCCCCCGCGCCGCCTTTTCGCCTATAAAATCCCTTTCGACCTAAAAACGCAATACAACTTGACGAAACTCCGGAAAGACTCCGTGGGCGCCGCCACCATCGCGAAACTCCAATTCGGGGACAGAACTCTCTGTTCCGGCACCCGCCGGGCGGGGAAGTGCCCCGGAAGCCATCTCCATCAACGCCACCGCCTCCATCATGCTCCGTGAGTAGTTCCCCCATGGACTACGGGTTCTAGCCGTAGCTAGTTGGTATTCTCTCCCCCATGTACTTCAATACAATGATCTCATGAGCTGCCTTACATGATTGAGATTCATCTGATGTAATCGGTGTTGTGTTTGTTGGGATCCGATGGATTGTTACGTTATGATTGTCTATCTACAAAGTTTATGAAGTTATTGTTGCTGCAATCTTGTTATGCTTAATGCTTGTCACTAGGGCCCGAGTGGCATGATCTTAGATTTGAGCTCTATACTTATTGCTTAGATTGTATCTACAAGTTGTATGCACGTGTCACTGTCCGGAACCAAAGGCCCCGAAGTGACAGAAATTGGGACAACCGGAGGGGATGGCGGTGATGTGAGGATCACATGTTTTCACCAAGTGTTAATGCTTTGCTCCGGTACTCTATTAAAAGGAGTACCTTAATATCCAGTAGTTTCCATAGAGGCCCGGCTGCCACCGGCTGGTAGGACAAAAGATGTTGTGCAAGTTTCTCATTGCGAGCACGTACGACTATAATTGGAAAACATGCCTACATGATTAATGATCTTGATATTCTGTCTTAATGCTATTTCAATCCTATCAATTGCCCGACTGTAATTTGTTCACCCAACACTTGTTATTGGAGAGTTACCACTAGTGTAGATAGCTGGGAACCCCGGTCCATATCTCATCATCATATACCTGTTCTACATGTCATTGGAAGTAGTATCAACTATCTTCTGGTGCCATTGCTCTCATATTGCTATTACTGCTGCTGTGTTATTGTTACTATTGCTCTCATATTACTGCTACTTTCACATCACCCTTGTTGCTAGTGCTTTTCCAGGTGCAGCTGAATTGACAACTCAGTTGTTAAGGCTTATAAGTATTCTTTACCTCCCCTTGTGTCGAATCAATAAATTTGGGTTTTACTTCCCTCGAAGACTATCGCGATCCCCTATACTTGTGGGTCATCAAGACTGTTTTCTGGCGCCGTCGCCGGGGAGGCATAGCTCTACTCATAAGTTCACCCTGGGAGTACACTCTACCTCTCTCTCTGTTTTTATTTTGTTTTATTTTGTTTTGCTTAGTTTACTTTTGTCTAGTTTATTTGTGCTTAGTTTACTTTTGTCTAGTTTATTTTTGTCTTGTTTTATTTGTCTCATATACCCAAAAATCCATAAAAATTTGAAAAACCAAAAAATTAAAAACTGCTATTATGGGAGAACCTACAACCTACTTGGAGCTTATAGAATATTATAATAATTATAGAGAATCAAGAACTGGTAAAGTGATGAGTGCTATGATAGAAAAACTGAATACAATTGCTAAAATCTTGCTTAAATGCCATGATATAAACTGTTGCTCTCAACAGGACACTAAACATCTTAAATTTCAATGTGGCTTTAGTGAGGAATTTTTTATTAAGAGCTATAATCGGATTGCTATATTCATTATGGGTTCGAAGAGGTAGAACAATTTGTCTTATTTATGGGACCCTCCGAGATAGAATCCTTCATGGTTGAGAATTATGAAACTTGTGTTGTTTGTAAGGACCTTAAAGATTATGTCTCTACTATCCTTAATTCTTGCATAGAATGCTACAGTAGGAATCCTTATATCCGTGATTATAAAGAGAGACACATTAATGCACAAGAATGCACTCACAATTTGCAGGAACCGGTGGAAGAAGAAATTGATGAACCTGAAAGCTCATTGGATGAAAAAGAAGAGGAGAGTGATGAACAAAAGGAGGAAGAATGGATTAGCTACCCATGCCAACCTTCTAATGAGAGTAACTCTTTATCTCTTACACTATTTGATTGTCCTCCATGCTTACCGAAAGAGGTTGAATGTTATGTTCCTGTGGATTCTCTTGAAATAGTACCTATGAGTATGATTATGCTACTGTTATTTATGATAATCCATGCTACTTTGATAAATCTTATGATAATGCTTTGTTTGTGCCTGATGTCGAAATGCATGGTACTAAAGAATTTTGCTTAGCAAATGTTTATGATAAAGCTCTAGATGATGGTCCTATGTTACTTGATAATATTAATTGTACTACTAATGAAAATGGGATTGGAGAGTTCTTGACTTATTCTATGAGTCCCATATCTATTGAGATTGATCAACTACCTTGTTATATTATTAATAAAAGTAAGTTTGAAAGTTTTAATTCCACTATTCTTGAACTTGATAAAAATTATGTGTTTGGAAATCATGAAAAGTATGCTGCATGTGATAGTTATATTGTTGAGTTTGTTCATGAAGCTACTGAAAATTATTATGAGAGAGGAAAATATGGTGGTAGAAATTTTCATGGTACTAATACACCTCTCTATATGCTGAAATTGTTGAAGTTACACTTGTTCTATCTTCTTATGCTTGTCACTTTGTTCTTCATGAATTTATTTGTGTACAAGATTCCTTTCCATAGGAAGCATGTTAGACTTAAATGTGCTTTGAATTTGCCTCTTGATGCTCTCTTTTGCTTCAAATACTATTTCTTGCGAGTGCATCATTAAAACTGCTGAGCCCATCTTAATGGCTATAAAGAAAGCAACTTCTTGGGAGATAACCCATGTGTTATTTTGCTACAGTACTTTGTTTTATATTTGTGTCTTGGAAGTTGTTTACTACTGTAGCAACCTCTCCTTATCTTAGTTTTGTGTTTTGTTGTGCCAAGTGAAGCCTCTAATCGAAGGTTGATACTAGATTTGGATTTCTGCGCAGAAACAGATTTCTATCTGTCACGAATCTGGGCTGTTTTCTCTGTAGGTAACTCAGAAAAATTATGCCAATTTACGTGCGTGTTCCTCAGATATGTACGCAACTTTCATTAGTTTTGAGTTTTCTGATTTGAGCAACGGAAGTATTTTATTAAAATTAGTCTTTACTGGCCGTTCTGTTTTGGCAGATCCTGTCTCTGTTTTTTGCATTGTCTCTTGTGGACTTTAAGCGAGGTTTTCTAGACGTAGAGGGCTGTAGCTAATGTTTTATTGAGTTCTTGCAATGTGCCACTACAGGACCAAGGTGGATTCAAAAAAAAAAAATTGAGTACTAACCCCTCTAATGAAGTTTATGAGAAGTTTGGTGTGAAGGAAGTTTTCAAGGGTCAAGAGAGGAGGATGATATATGATCGAGAAGAGTGAAAAGTCTGAGCTTGGGGATGCCCCCGTGGTTCATACCTGCATATTTCAAGAAGACTCAAGCGTCTAAGCTTGGGGATGCCCAAGGCATCCCCTTCTTCATCAACTTATCAGGTTCCTCCCCTGAAACTATATTTTTATTCGGTCACATCATATGTGTTTTACTTGGAGCGTCTGTGTGCTTTTATTTTTGTTTATGTTTGAATAAATTCGGATCCTAGCAATCCATGTTTGGGAGAGAAACACGCTCCGCTTTTTCATATGAACACTTGTTCTTCGTTTTACTTTTAATGTTCAATGATAAAAGTTGGAAGCTATTGCACTTATTTATATTTGGTTGAAAACAGAAAATGCCTCATATGTCTTGGATAATTTGACACTTGGCAATTGTGTTGAGCTCTCAAGTAGATCATGATTAAGTTTTTTCATGTAGTCTAAGCCTATTAGTGGAGAACTACTGTAGAGCTTGTTGAAATTGGTTTGCATAATTGATCTCTCTTAAGGTCTAGATATTTTCTGGTAAAAGTGTTTGAGCAACAAGGAAGACAGTGTAGAGTATTATAATGCTTGCAATATGTTCTTATGTAAGTTTTGATGTACCAGTTCATACTTGTGTTTGCTTCAAACAACCTTGATAGCCTAAACCTTGTATCGAGAGGGAATACTTCTCATGCATCCAAAATACTTGAGCCAACCACTATGCCATTTGTGTCCACCATACCTACCTACTATGTGGTATTTCCTGCCATTCCAAAGTAAATTGCTTGAGTGCTACCTTTAAACAATTCAAAATGCTTCTCAATTTGTGTCAATGTTTTATAGCTCATGAGGAAGTATGTGGTGTTTATCTTTCAATCTTGTTGGGCAACTTTCACCAATGGACTAGTGGCTTCATCCGCTTATCCAATAATTTTGCAAAAAGAGCTGGCAATGGGATTCCCAGTCCCAAATTAATTAACCAAAATAGACACTACTCCATGGTATGTGATTGTTGGACGGCACCCGAAGATTCGGTTAGCCATGGCTTGTGTAAGCAAAGGTTGGGAGGAGTGTCATCATAATGAAACTAAAATAAAAAGGCACTCCTTCATGGTATGAGATTGTTGGAAGGCACCCGAGGATTCGGTTAGCCATGGTTTGTGAAAGAAAGGTTGGAAGGAGTGCCACCCAAAAATAAAATAAAATGGGAGCCGCTCTTGAAGGTTTGTCTGGCAAGGGGGTTAGAGTGCCCACTACCATTCGTTGACAACAACAAACACCTCTCAAAATTTTACTTTTTATGCTCTCTATATGTTTTCAAAATCAAAGCTCTAGCACAAATATAGCAATCGATGCTTTCCTCTTTGAAGGGCCATTCTTCTACTTTTATGTTGAGTCAGTTTACCTACTTCCTTCCACCTTAAAAGCAAACACTTGTGTCAACTGTGCATTGATTCTTACATACTTGCATATTTGCATTCATCATATTACTTTATGTTGACAATTATCCATGAGATATGCATGTTGAAAGTTGAAAGCAATCGCTGAAACTTATATCTTCCTTTGTGTTGCTTCGATGCCTTTACTTTGGACTTATTGCTTTATGAGTTAACTCTTGTGCAAAACTTTTGATACTTGTCTTGAAAGTACTCTTCATGAAAAGTTTTGCTACATGTTATCTATTTTGTTAGCAACTATAGATCATTGCCTTGAGTCACTTCATTCATTTCATATGCTTTGTAATAGTATGATCAAGGTTATGTAAGTAGCATGTCACTACAGAAATTATTCTTTTTATCGTTTACCCGCTCGGGACGAGCAGAACTAAGCTTGGGGATGCCGATACGTCTCCAACGTATCCATAATTTCTGTCGTTCCATGCTTGTTTTATGACAATACTTACATGTTTTGCTTGCACTTTATAATGTTTTTATGCGTTTTCCGGAACTAACCTATTAACAAGATGCCAAAGTGCCAGTTCCTGTTTTCTGCTGTTTTTGGTTCCAGAAAGGCTGTTCGGGCAATATTCTCGGAATTCGACGAAACGAAGACCAAACCTCCTATTTTTCCCGGAAGCATCTAGAACACCGAAGAAGAGTCGGAGAGGGGCCAGGGGGCCACCACACCATAAGGCGGCGCTGACAAGGGATTAACTTGTCAATGCCTATGGATTGTAGGCTAGGGTTTAGTTAGAAGTAGAGGGCAAGTAGATCTCGAAGGTTTCAGCCGAAAAGTACTCGACGATTATGAAACTAGGGTTTGTGAACAATGATTCGATGCCTTTCTCGACCCTCGACTCCCCCTTTATATACGGGGTGGAGCCGAGGGTTTCGTTTCGTACAAGTTACAGAGTCCGGGACGGTTTCTAACTCGTCTCGCCAAATTTACAAACAACACTTCCTATTACAATTCTACTTCCCTTAATATATCTTGGACTCTCGAACCTTCTTATTCTTCGGGTAGTGGGCCTTCATTAAACCCCGGGTACTATCTTTGGCAGGCCCATTTGGGATGCCTATGTCAGTAGCCCCCGAGATTTTGCTTGAATCGTAGAATCAAGGAAAATCTCCACTGTTTATTTTTATTTGACAACTTTAAACTATTCTATATTTCTTCATATAAATTTCTATATTGTACAGGGATTCTGGTAGTTGGGGCTAGTTCATCTGACGGATCAGGTACTAGTTAACTGCTCTAGTGGCAATCCGCAAAAACCTACTTCAAGATCACGTCCCCGGACATGATCTCGGGATACTCGGTGCAAACTCCGACAGGTGCCGCTTAAGGTCTTACCATTCTGTCGAGTCCCAGTTAAATTTATCGGGTACCTAACGCGTCCGTTAGGATTTTTCTTCGTATCTGTTGATACGGATAAAAGTAGCAGAGCGCAGTCTTCGGCGATGCCACGCCCAGCAGAATGAATCTGGGGTCTTACCTTCGCAATTTTGCGGCATTCAGAAATTGATCGCAACTTTGGCGTTCTGAGAATATATTGTCGAGTGCTTTTCCGGCTGTTGGAATGGCACATTTTATCGAGTCAAATATGACTTGTATTATTCTCCCGATGGGAGTATATGTAGAGTTAATTATAACTCGAAATATACTCTCTTTCCTTTCTATCTTTATTTCTTCTTCCTTTTTAAATTTCATCGGGCACGCGAACAGCGTTCCCGATGGGAGTAGCCCCCGAGGCTACAGCCAAGAACTTGTGCTTGGTTGTAGGCTCAACATTTTAGTCTATCTTGTCGCTATATTGTTATTGCATCTGATATTCTTTCTCTTTTTCTTTCTCTCTCTCTTCTTTCTTTTTTTTATATCTCTCGGGCGCGCGAACAGCGCTCCCGATGGGAGTAGCCCCCGAGGCTATGATACGTCTCCAACGTATCGATAATTTCTTGTGTTCCATGCCACATTATTGATGTTATCTACATGTTTTATGCACACTTTATATCATATTCGTGCATTTTCTGGAACTAACCTATTAACAAGATGCCGAAGTGCCGATTCTGTTTTCTCGCTGTTTTTGGTTTCAGAAATCCTAGTAAAGAAATATTCTCGGAATTGGACGAAATTAAAGCCCGGAGGCCTATTTTCTCACGAAGCTTCCGGAAGTCCGAAGGAGAGACGAAGAGGGGCCACGGGGTGGCCAAACCCTAGGGCGGCGCGGCCCCACCCCGGCCGCGCCGGCCCGTGGTTTGGGCCCCCTGTGCCGCCTCTTGACCTGCCCTTCCGCCTACAAATAGCCTCCGTGACGAAACCCCCAGTACCGAGAGCCACGATACGAAAAACCTTCCAGAGCCGCCGCCATCGCGAAGCCAAGATCTGGGGGACAGGATCTCTGTTCCGGCACCCTGCCGGAGCGGGGAAGTGCCCCCGGAAGGCTTCTCCATCGACACCGCTGCCATCTCCACCGCCATCTTCATCACCGCTGCTGCTCCCATGAGGAGGGAGTAGTTCTCCATCGAGGCTCGGGGCTGTACCGGTAGCTATGTGGTTCATCTCTCTCCTATGTGTGTCAATACAATAAGCTCATGAGCTGCCTTACATGATTGAGATTCATATGATGATGCTTGTAATCTAGATGTCATTATGCTAGTCAAGTGAGTTTTACTTATGTGATCTCCGGAGACTCCTCGTCCCACGTGTGTAAAGGTGACGAGTGTGTGCACCGTGTGGGTCTCTTAGGCTAGATTTCACAGAATACTTACTCATTGAATGGCATAGTGAGGTGCTTATTTATATCTCTTTAAGATTGCAGCATGTTGTATCACAATTTATCCATGTGCTACTCTAGTGATTTGTTATTAAAGTAGTTTATTCCTCCTGCATGTGTGCAAAGGTGACGAGTGCGTGCACCGTGTTAGTACTTGGTTTATGCTATGATCATGATCTCTTGTAGATTATGGAGTTAACTATTGCTATGATAATATTGATGTGATCTATTCCTCCTACATATGCATGAAGGTGACGAGTGTGCATGCTATGCTAGTACTTGGTTTAGTAGCGTTGATCTATCTTACACTAAAGGTTACTTAAACATGAGCATTATTGTGGAGCTTGTTAACTCCGGCATTGAGGGTTCGTGTAATCCTACGCAATGTGTTCATCATCCAACAAAAGTGTAGAGTATGCATTTATCCGTTCCGTTATGTGATCAATGTTGAGAGTGTCCACTAGTGAAAGTCTATTCCCTAGGCCTTGTTCCTAAATACTGCTGAGTTACTACTGCTTGTTTACTACTCGCTGCGTTACTACTACTGCGTTACTACTGCTTGTTTATTGTTTTCTTGCGTTACTACTGCTGCAATACCACCACCATCAACTACACGCCAAGCACTTTTCCGGCACCGTTGCTACTGCTCATACTTATTTATACCACCTGTATTTCACTATCTCTTCGCCGAACTAGTGCACCTATTTGGTGTGTTGGGGACACAAGAGACTTCTTGCTTTGTGGTTGCGGGGTTGCATGAGAGGGATATCTTTGACCTCTTCCTCCCCGAGTTCGATAAACCTTGGGTATCCACTTAAGGGAAACTTGCTGCTGTTCTACAAACCTCCGCACTTGGAGGCCCAACACTGTCTACAGGAAAGGAGGGGAACGTAGACATCAAGCACTTTTCCGGCGCCGTCTGCCGGGGAGGAAAGGTAAAAAGGCTCTCATACTACGGTCTCAGGTAAAGTAATTTTCTGGCGCCGTTGTGTGTGTGCTCGAAGCTATTTCCTTTAGATCCTGCAATTGCATCTTTTTGTTTCTTGTTTACACTAGTTTGGCATAATGTACAAGAGTGAGCTTCTTGTTCTATTTCCTGATTTAAAACATGGATTGTTTGATGCGAAAATTAAAAAACCTATGAAATCTTCTTTGCATGCCGGTAGTAATATTAGTATGAACGCTTTGAACACCATTGTTGATAATGATATAGAAAGTTCTAAGCTTGGGGAAGCTGGTTTGCATGATATTTTTAGTCCCCCAAGCATTGAGGAGAAAATTTTCTTTGATGATACTTTGCCTCCTATTTCTGATGATTATAATGATAGTGGTCTTTTGATGCCACTCACTGCTGAGAGTAAATTTTGTTGTGATTATACTATGCCTCCTACACTTGATGAGAATAATAATGATAGCTACTTTGTTGAATTTGCTCCCACTACAACTAATAAAATTGATTATGCTTATGTTGGGAGTAGTAATAATTTTATGCATGAGACTCATGATAAGAATGTTTCATTTGATAGTTATATTGTTGAGTTTTCTCATGATGCTACTGAAAGTTATTATGAGAGAGGAAAATATGGTTGTAGAAATTTTCATGTTACTAAAATGCCTCTCTATGTGCTGAAATTTTTCAAGCTACACTTGTTTTATCTTCCTATGCTTGTTACTTTGCTCTTCATGAACTTGTTTATTTACAAGATTCCTATGCATAGGAAGCATGTTAGACTTAAATGTGTTTTGAATTTGCCTCTTGATGCTCTCTTTTGCTTCAAATACTATTTCTTACGAGTGCATCATTAAAACTGCTGAGCCCATCTTAATGGCTATAAAGAAAAGAACTTCTTGGGAGATAACCCATGTGTTATTTTGCTACAGTACTTTGTTTTATATTTGTGTCTTGGAAGTTGTTTACTACTGTAGCAACCTCTCCTTATCTTAGTTTTGTGTTTTGTTGTGCCAAGTAAAGTCTTTGATAGTAAAGTAAGTACTAGATTTGGATTACTGCGCAGAAACAGATTTCTTTGCTGTCACGAATCTGGGTCTAATTCTCTGTAGGTAACTCAGAAAATTATGCAAATTTACGTGAGTGATCCTCAGATATGTACGCAACTTTCATTCAATTTGAGCATTTTCGTTTGAGCAAGTCTGGTGGCCTAATAAAATCCATCTTTACGGACTGTTCTGTTTTGACAGATTCTGCCTTTTATTTCGCATTGCCTCTTTTGCTATGTTGGATGAATTTCTTTGATCCATTAATGTCCAGTAGCATTATGCAATGTCCAGAAGTGTTAAGAATGATTGTGTCACCTCTGAACATGTTAATTTTTATTGTCCACTAACCCTCTAATGAGTTGTTTCGAGTTTGGTGTGGAGGAAGTTTTCAAGGGTCAAGAGAGGAGGATGATATACTACGATCAAGAAGAGTGAAAGCTCTAAGCTTGGGGATGCCCCGGTGGTTCATCCCTGCATATATCAAGAAGACTCAAGCGTCTAAGCTTGGGGATGCCCAAGGCATCCCCTTCTTCATCGACAACATTATCGAGTTCCTCCCTGAAACTACATTTTTATTCCATCACATCTTATGTGCTTTTTCTTGGAGCGTCGGTTTGTTTTTGTTTTTGTTTTTGTTTGAATAAATGCTTGTGTGGGAGAGAGACACGCTCCTCTGGTTCGTATGAACACATGTGTTCTTAGCTTATAATATTCATGGCGAAGTTTCCTCTTCGTTAAATTGTTATATGGTTGGAATTGGAAAATGATACATGTAGTAATTGCTAAAAATGTTTTGGGTAATGTGATACTTGGCAATTGTTGTGCTCATGTTTAAGCTCTTGCATCATATGCTTTGCACCCATTAATGAAGAAATATATAGAGCATGCTAAAATTTGGTTTGCATATTTGGTTTCTCTAAGGTCTAGATAATTTCTAGTTTTGAGTTTGAACAACAAGGAAGACGGTATAGAGTCTTATAATACTTGTAATATGTCTTTTATGTGAGTTTTGCTGTACTAGTTCATCCTTGTGTTTGCCTCAAACAACCTTGCTAGCCTAAACCTTGTATCGAGAGGGAATACTTCTCATGCATCCAAATACTTGAGCCAACACTATGCCATTTGTGTCCACCATACCTACCTACTACATGGTATTTCTCCGCCATTCCAAAGTAAATTGCTTGAGTGCTACCTTTAAACAATTCAAAATTTATTACCTCTTATTTGTGTCAATGTTTTATAGCTCATGAGGAAGTATGTGGTGTTTATCTTTCAATCTTGTTGGGCAACTTTCACCAATGGACTAGTGGCTTCATCCGCTTATCCAATAATTTTGCAAAAAGAGCTGGCAATGGGATTCCCAGTCCCAAATTAATTAACAAAAATAGACACTCCTCCATGGTATGTGATTGTTGGTCGGCACCCGAAGGATTCGGTTAGCCATGGTTTGTGTAAGCAAAGGTTGGGAGGAGTGTCATCATAATAAAACTAAAATAAAAAGGCACTCCTTCATGGTATGAGATTGTTGGCGTGCACCCGAGGATTCGGTTAGCCATGGTTTGTGAAAGAAAGGTTGGAAGGAGTGCCATCCAAAAATAAAATAAAATGGGAGCCGCTCTTTGAAGGTTTGTCCGGCAAGGGGGTTAGAGTACCCGCTACCATTCGTTGACAACAACATACACCTCTCAAAACTTTATTTTTATGCTCTCTTTATGTTTTCAAAATCAAAGCTCTAGCACAAATATAGCAATCGATGCTTTCCTCTTTGAAGGACCATTCTTTTACTTTTATATTGAGTCAGTTCACCTATTTCTCTCCATCTCAAGAAGCAAACACTTGTGTGAACTGTGCATTGATTCTTACATATTTGCATATTGCATTTGTTATATTGCTTTGCATTGACAATTATCCATGAGATATACATGTTATAAGTTGAAAGCAACCGCTGAAACTTCATCTTCTTTTGTGTTGCTTCAATACCTTTACTTTGAATTATTGCTTTATGAGTTAACTCTTATGCAAGACTTATTGATGCTTGTCTTGAAGTGCTATTCATGAAAAGTCTTTGCTTTATGATTCACTTGTTTACTCATGTCATACACATTGTTTTGATCGCTGCATTCTTTACATATGCTTTACAAATAGTATGATCAAGATTATGATGGCATGTCACTCCAGAAATTATCCTTGTTATCGTTTTACCCGCTCGGGACGAGCGGAACTAAGCTTGGGGATGCCGATACGTCTCCAACGTATCGATAATTTCTTGTGTTCCATGCCACATTATTGATGTTATCTACATGTTTTATGCACACTTTATATCATATTCGTGCATTTTCCGGAACTAACCTATTAACAAGATGCCGAAGTGCCGCTTCTCGTTTTCTGCTGTTTTTGGTTTCGAAATCCTAGTAAAGAAATATTCTCGGAATTGGACGAAATTAAAGCCCAGAGGCCTATTTTCTCACGAAGCTTCCAGAAGTCCGAAGGAGAGACGAAGAGGGGCCACAGGGTGGCCAAACCCTAGGGCGGCGCGGCCCCACCCCTGGCCGCGCCGGCCTGTGGTTTGGGCCCCCTGTGCCGCCTCTTGACCTGCCCTTCCGCCTACAAATAGCCTCCGTGACGAAACCCCCAGTACCGAGAGCCACGATACGAAAAACCTTCCAGAGCCGCCGCCATCGCGAAGCCAAGATCTGGGGGACAGGATCTCCGTTCCGGCACCCCGCCGGAGCGGGGAAGTGCCCCGGAAGGCTTCTCCATCGACACCGCTGCCATCTCCACCGCCATCTTCATCACCGCTGCTGCTCCCATGAGGAGGGAGTAGTTCTCCATCGAGGCTCGGGGCTGTACCGGTAGCTATGTGGTTCATCTCTCTCCTATGTGTGTCAATACAATAAGCTCATGAGCTGCCTTACATGATTGAGATTCATATGATGATGCTTGTAATCTAGATGTCATTATGCTAGTCAAGTGAGTTTTACTTATGTGATCTCCGGAGACTCCTCGTCCCACGTGTGTAAAGGTGACAGTGTGTGCACCGTGTGGGTCTCTTAGGCTAGATTTCACAGAATACTTACTCATTGAATGGCATAGTGAGGTGCTTATTTATATCTCTTTAAGATTGCAGCATGTTGTATCACAATTTATCCATGTGCTACTCTAGTGATTTGTTATTAAAGTAGTTTATTCCTCCCGCATGTGTGCAAAGGTGACGAGTGCGTGCACCGTGTTAGTACTTGGTTTATGCTATGATCATGATCTCTTGTAGATTATGGAGTTAACTATTGCTATGATAATATTGATGTGATCTATTCCTCCTACATATGCATGAAGGTGACAAGTGTGCATGCTATGCTAGTACTTGGTTTAGTAGCGTTGATCTATCTTACACTAAAGGTTACTTAAACATGAGCATTATTGTGGAGCTTGTTAACTCCGGCATTGAGGGTTCGTGTAATCCTACGCAATGTGTTCATCATCCAACAAAAGTGTAGAGTATGCATTTATCTCGTTCTGTTATGTGATCAATGTTGAGAGTGTCCACTAGTGAAAGTCTATTCCCTAGGCCTTGTTCCTAAATACCGCTGAGTTACTACTGCTTGTTTACTACTCGCTGCGTTACTACTACTGCGTTACTATCGCTTGTTTATTGTTTTATCGCGTTACTACTGCTGCAATACCACCACCATCAACTACACGCCAAGCACTTTTCCGGCACCGTTGCTACTGCTCATACTTATTTATACCACCCGTATTTCACTATCTCTTCGCCGAACTAGTGCACCTATTTGGTGTGTTGGGGACACAAGAGACTTCTTGCTTTGTGGTTGCAGGGTTGCATGAGAGGGATATCTTTGACCTCTTCCTCCCTGAGTTCGATAAACCTTGGGTATCCACTTAAGGGAAACTTGCTGCTGTTCTACAAACCTCTGCACTTGGAGGCCCAACACTGTCTACAGGAAAGGAGGGGGAACGTAGACATCAGGCTACAGCCAAGAACTTGTGCTTGGTTGTAGGCTCTACAATTTCTATATTTGCCATAGTCGAAATTTTTCCTTTGATCGAAGTAGCCCCCGAGCATTTGGGCAAAAACTTGTTTCTGACCAAAGGCTCCCGAAGTATTGAAATAACTCCTTCTGTCGCCATTCTCCTTTTATTTTCCTTGTCGACATATTATCCTTTGTCAAGTTTTCTTCAATTCCCTGAATAGCCGAGATTTCTCTGCCTTGTGGGTCCATTATGCCTACCATGTTGACACGTCGTGCAGGTGGGGGACACACATCCTCCGCTTTTCCTGGCACACGTACAGTAACGCATGTTCCGTTCCGTCCTAGTAAAAATACCTTTGTACCCTTCTTATCTACTAGATCCTTTTCACCGCACGATCTCCTCATCCAACGGTTGATTACTTCTCCCGAAGCCTATATAAACCTTTCTTCAACCTCGGTCTACTCCCTCGCTTGCGCCGCACATCTGCTCCTCTCTGCGAAAACTCCCCGCGCCCAACTCTTTCCGATCTTCTGCACGCACGAACACTACTTTTCCAGTGCTGTTGATGCCACCGCGTACGCGACTCACCCGCCACAACACTCCGGAATCCAAGATGGCCGCTGAGGATCTTGAGTGGGAGAGATCCAAAATCTCCAACCAAGATGTCAATGTGCTGAAGAAGCTCGGCCTGATGAAGAAGGAAGACGCCATCCGCTTCCCCAGTGAAGAAAGCTACCCCAATCCTCCAATGGAGTACCGGGTTAGTTTTGTTGATCATCTCATTCGCGGCCTCTCTTCTCCAATCCACGATTTCCTCCGCGGTCTTCTCTTTGTTTATGGGATTCAGCTGCACCAGCTGACCCCCAATTCCATCCTCCACATTTCTATTTTTATCACGCTTTGCGAATGCTTTCTTGGAGTCGCTCCTAATTGGGCTCTTTGGAAGCGCATTTTCTGTCTTCGCCGCAATGGCGCCCACAACGCCACCTACAACATAGGTGGTGTAGTTATCTGTGTCCGAACCGATGTCGATTATTTCGACGTCAAGTTTCCTGACTCCGTCCAAGGCTGGCGCAAAAGGTGGCTCTATATACACGAAGAAAGTGCTAATTCCTTGGAACACAACATAGTTCCTTTCGACGGACACGCAAAAATTCAACGCCGCTACTCCTGGGACGCTGAAGCTTCCGAAGAAGAGAAGAAGGCGACGAAAGCTCTTATGTCTCGAATTCATCAGCTCCAAAATACTCGAGGCAAAGAGTTATCTGGGTGTCCAAATCACCGCCTACTTTCTTAGGATTAGAGTACAGCCTCTTCGAGCTCGAAAAATCCCCTTTGGACGTATTCTCGGTGTCAATGACGCCAATAGGCTCTCCACCGATCTTTCTGTGAAGGACTTGGAGAAGCTTATTCGAAGAATCACCTCGCTGAGCAAGAAGGATCCTATTCCTTCCTCTTGTCGCATTGAGCCATACAGTTCCACCAATCCACTCCCCGAGGTATTTTGCCTTCTCGAGTTTCTATTTTGTTCTGAATTTTCTCTGCATCTCATTGTGTTGATATTCCGCTATTTTTCCCTTTGCCATTATTTTTCTGCAGGATCATCCTACTATGACTTCCCTTCCTCCTCTTCCTGAGGATGGAGAAGTCGAGGAAATGGGCATTATTACTGATGATAATCAAGAAGCTCCATCCTTTGTGAATGATCCCGTGGATTCTCGAAAATCTGCGGGATCTTCCGAGGACACTGCGTCAGTCCAATCTCCTCCTCCCGCTGTTTCTCCTCAAAGGAAAAGGAAGAGGAACGATGTCGAAGATTCCGGCATATCCAAAGCCGAAGAAGTTGTTCCTTCTCATCCGAAGGCGACTTATGATCCTTATGTTGCATCCCTCGTCAGCTCGTAAGTTACCTTGGTTGTCTTTTTTCTGTAGTCGAAGTTTTCTTCTCTTGTCTCTGCTTTTTATATTATTGATCCTTACTTGTAGTGATGACGAGGAAGAAGTACCAACTCATGACGTAGCTCCTCGGACGAGCACGTCGCATACTTTAGTTATTTCGGAGAAGCCTGTTGAAGGAGAAGAATCGTCGCCTCCTCAACAAAATGTTGATACATCTACTCCTCCTTCGAGCCCCCTTCACTACAAGAAAAGTTCTGATAGGCAACGTCTCAAAATCGTCCGCTAAGGGGTATTTTTCGTCGCCCATGGGCCTAACCCGACGATATGGGTTCTGTTGTGGAAACTGCGTCAGGCAAAGTCC